>NC_056725.1:612314045-612661545 GCF_019279795.1 Protopterus annectens
ACACAAGGGCCAGATACAGAATTGCTACTAAGCATACATTCATTTGCTAGAAAAAAGCTCCATAATTTTCAATATTCTTTTTCAGGTACTTGCTTTCTTTTAAAACTTGTTACCAAATCAATCTAAGGTCCTTAATCCAGTCATTCCCCTTTGTAAGAATGAGAAAAAGCACACAAATTGTTCTTTTGCCATGATATTTTAACCAGGCTTCTTTTTTGTTGTTACATTTCAGTGCCTAAATTTCATAAAACTGAACAAGAAGAAAGAGAGAGAGAGAGGGGAGAAAAAAGGATGAAAAGAACAGCAGCACCAATTTACAGTCCCCCACTACACTTAAAAATAACTGGGAAAACTTTACTTTCTGGCATGCAAAGAAAACTATACATCAGGAAAAATAATACTATTAAGAAAAATATGTTTTCTTTACTTGCAGTAAACTTTCTCCCCTCTATACCCCACTGCAAATTATTTTCCCCACATTAATGACATAAAGTAGGCCATATATTTTAGAGTCCCCCACAAGTCCAACAAATTTTGAAAAAGTCCAATATTTCTAGATTTTCTTCTTCTGTCATATTTCACAAATATAGTTATTGCATTGTAATCCCACATTGTTACTGGTTTTATTACTGTTCATCTCCATCTCCCATATCCTGTCTCTGCTTCTTTTCCAATGTACTCTCGAATCTTCTAGTCAGCTCTCTCATGCTCCCTTCCTTCTCTACAAGATTTTCTGTTGAAACACTGGAAAGTGTTTCACAGGTACAGCCTCTCTGTGGTCTTTATTACCAGAAGAACAAGAATCAGAATCTCTTTCCATTTCACAAATCACTTTTTGTTGGACAAACTTTTGTATTTACTCCTTAGTATGTATTTCATCAAAAAATGATTTTGTCCCTCCAGTGAGGAATACCTTGAAGACAACTTGGTGCAGTAGTTTACCTGAATCTTGACATTCCCTGAATAGTGAAATTAATTTATTCTTCCTCTGCCTGGTGTACAATGAGTAATCATTCTCCACAAACACTCAACTGTCTCACACTTTTAGTGTTTTGTCCTTCTCATAGGTTCATAGATGGTTACTGGGCTATTGACCTGAAGGTCTTTATAGGGTCTATATTATATCATCGAACGCTTAAAAAAGCTAACGCTGATTGATCGACCTGATTTAAGTGAAAGCTTACAATCTCGAACTGTCAGATCAGCGATTTTTTTCCCAGGGAAAAAAATCGCTGATCCAAAACACATACACACAACACAAGCACACCAAACAAACAGAAATCCACACACATACACCTAAAATCTGATACCTAACCCTACACTAAACTATGCACACACCACTAACTACCCACTTACCTTAACCCAAACCCTAACCCTAAGGTCCGTCACTATCGCACACTCACCTCACCCGCTCCCTAACCCTAACTCACTTAAATCCGCCCTAACCCTCATGTCCACTCAATCGCACACACACCTAACCCTAACTCACCTAAATCACCCTAACACTCACATCCACACAATCGCATACTTACCTGAATCCGACCGGTAACTTTCCACCATAACACTGAAAATACCAAAGCAACAGAAACGGACAACCAAATTCTTTCCCTAGGAAACAATTTGAGTTTCTGCTGCTTTGATATTTTGCAGTTTCATGAAAATAAGTTTGATCAATCAGCGTTCGAGGATATAATATAGACCCTCTTTATAAGCCTAGCCATGTATACCCAATATAATACTAGAGAAACCCCAATATAATGGATTTTGCCAAAACCCGAGATCTTAGTTAGCAACGACTGCCCATATCTAGGAGAGTCATAGGTGAAATCCACGACAGGAATTTATGGTTTCCCATCCAGTCATCCAAGCTACACTTAAACAGGATCATAGAGAGGCTATGTTTGATGTGAATTGGTAACTTATTCCAGAGAAGTGGCAACCTCTGAGAGATGCATCTGTCTCTCCAGCAGGTCCTGTTTATGAGACAGGCCAGGGGTTAAGGTCCCTGGAGCAGGTGACCCTTGTGCTGTTTGACTTGCAGATGTGCAGCATTTCCATTAGGTTTGGATCCGAGATTGTGCTGTAGGCCAGGCACAGGTCTCCTCTAAGTAGTCTGCACACTACTGAGTAAAGTGACTGTGACTTCAGTCTGTCAATGTATGACATGTGCTGGAGACTCTGAATTTTCTTGGTTAGAAATCTCTGAGGTCTCTCAAGTTGCTGCATTTGCCTGGTAAAGTACATACCAAAGGGAGTATTGTACTCAATTATTTGCCTCATGAGGGTCAAGTACAGGGGAGTTATGACCTCTTTCACTCTTGAGGCAATTCCTTTGCTAGTGATGTGTGTGACGTTGAATGCTTTCCTTACCACAGTAGACATATGGTGGTCAAAGTTTAGGCTACAGTCAACTTGCATTCCCAAGTTTCTCACTACTGAGTTGTTACTTAGGGTATTATTATTATTTATATGATAGTCTGCAGGGATATAGTTTTTACCAAAGAGAAGGATAATGCATTTTTTAGCAGTGAGTTTGAGTCCATGGCTTTGGCATCAATTATTGGTTTGTGTAAGTCCCACTTGAAGTATATTGACATAGTTTGGGGATTCAGTGATTGCACCTAATTTGCAGTTGTCAGCAAACTTAGGCAGCCACAGCCCCTCTGTTTTGGCCGGAATTATGAGAAGTATATTCCAAACAGTAGGGGGCCCCGCACTGGCCCCTGTGGAACTCCACTGGTGACAGGTCTGCTGGTTAAGGTAAATTCCCCAATTTTGACTGAGTGTGATTTGTCAGTGAGCTAGTTAGCAAACCAGTAAACCACAAACAAAAGGCACTGGTAAGTAAGTGCAGACCTCAGTCCAAAGAATATTTATTGAATGTACAAGAAGCAAACTGACACACAAAGTAATTGCACACGAACGCTTTAACTTATTCACCGCATTTTTGTCCTAAAACTTCTTCAGATGAGCGTACCAACAGTTAAAGTTAATTATATGTAGTATTTTTAAAAAGCCTTGACCAATCAGAAATGCTAGGTTGTTAAAACATTATTAAATCTTAATAAATAAAAACATAAAATCACCACTTAAAAAGCATATATACAGTCCCAAAAAAGCGTAGATTATTTAAAAACATGAAATATCACCTTTGTGTAAGGAATAAAAATGTAGTTAAAAATACATTCTATAATAAAAACTTGATGTAATTATGCAATAAAAAATACTTGTTAACTGTGTACAAAGAGAGCATCTGGGAAAGAGAAAAAACATTTTTAAGCTTGTTTCCTGCCTTTCCTGTTAAGTGGTCTAGACTGTTTATAGGCTTCTGAGCCCCCAAGCCCTTCTGTGTTGGAGGGAAGCCTTCTAGCTTAGTTTTGTTTCTTATAACTAGCCAGTTTTCTAGTTTCAGCACTCAAATCTGTTTCTTTGAACTCAGCACTTGTTCAGAACTCATTGTAAGCACTACATAAGCTGCAAATTGCTACAGCACTCAACTTTCCTCACTTGTCTAGTGGAAAGCAGTTTTTAGTACTTAATAATCACTTATCCAGGCATGTCTAAGGGTCAGCTCCCAGTGATTTCTCCTGTCTACCTGATGAATCTGGGCATCTTGGGGCAATGCAGCAATTGCCTCATGTACACAGACAACCCTCTCCTCCTACCACCCAACACTACAACCTGTGAGAGATGCACTTATATAGCCAAACTGGAAGCAAAGCTCTCTTCACCCAAGACTGGACTAGACAGTCAAGAGGAGAAGGTGAACACTTGCACCACACCACACTCATCACATAGTCCCTCAAAACCTACACCACCAAAACACACACATAGAAACACAAAACACGCACTTACATTCACGGAGGCTCTCAATAAAAACCTGCCCAAGCATCAGGGACCTTCAAAGCATAAAAGCAAGCAAACTGCACCCCCCAACACAACCCAAATGACACATAGCCCACAAACTCAGTGTGCCACTCAACCACAGCCCATAAGGCATAACAACGTACCCAACACTCTAGTCATAGGTGACTCTATAGTTAGGCACACTGATGTTCCACTCACTAGACTAAACAAGGAGAAAGTTACTGTCAGCTGCTTGTCAGGTGCCAGGATCCGCCACATAAAGCATGCACTCAGGTCACTCCAAAATAAGTACAAATATGACACTGTCATTGTCCATGTTGTTGTGAATGACCTGAGACGTACCTCCCTGGACTACATGAAAAGATACATGGAGGAGCTCTCCGATCTTGTATCCTAGGCAGGTATGACCCTAACCCTGAGTAGCATCCTGCCATCACTCAGAATGATACCACAGTACAAGGACAAAATGATTGACTTCAACAATTGGCTAAGCTTCTGGTGTCATTCTAAGGAGATCCAGTATTTGTCTGCCTGGGACGACATGATCGACAGACCACGATGCTTTGCCAGAGATGGCCTGCACCTGTCACCCTTAGGATTCCGGATACTGGCTAAGGCTCTTGCCACCCCTATAGTGCCTTTTTTAGGCAAGGTTCAAATGACAAATTCACCAATGTAACAGGTACAAGCAAGCAAAATCTGAGGGTAATGCTACTCAATGCTAGAAGTCTAAACCTCAAAATGCACTCACTTGAGGCACTCCTTAAAATGGATAACATTGACATCTGTGCAGTGACAGAGACCTGGTTCAAAGCTCCAGAGAGCACCCCTGCATTACCAGGCTACAATTCATACCACACCTTTCGACCACCTAACCCAGAACAAAACACTAAAGGTGGAGGCATGTCCATATTCATTAAGGATATCCACACCTCCAGGCTAGTTGCACAGCATAATGCATCCGAGATTATCCAAGTGCAACTAACTCTGGGCAAGACCGCAATCCAAATTGTAGCTTGCTACAGACCCCCCACCATGCCCCAGGATTCCCACTCCTCATTTCTTGATACACTGGAAAGTATTAGGGTACAACCCAATACCCTAATAATGGGCAATTTCAACTATCCCACCATTAACTGGGAAAACTACTCATGTACCAACTCTTTTGCTCAACGTTTTCTAGAATTCATAAATTCCAACGCCTTGGATCAACTTATTCACACCCCCACCAGGGGCAGCAATATCCTAGACCTGGTCATTACCAACATGGGAAACCGGAGTTCCACACCAGAGGTCAATTCCTCATTGGTCAGATCCGACCACAAGCTAATCAGCCTAGACATCCACATCCTACCCCCACCCCCAATTAGGGAAACCATCGTAAAAAAATTCTCCAAAGCCAACTTCACAAGTGGCAAACTTCATGACACCCATGCAGACAGACAATAGAGGTATGACTGCTGAATCCTACACAAATGCACTTTATAAGCACTTACACGAGTGCATGGATCATGCTATCCCTAATAGAACCAAGATGTTATCCTCCAAAAAAAGGAAGCCAATCTGGTGGTCCTCTGCCATAAACAAACTCTACAACAGAGGAAAGAAACT
Organism: Protopterus annectens; assembly: GCF_019279795.1. NCBI lineage: Eukaryota > Metazoa > Chordata > Ceratodontiformes > Protopteridae > Protopterus > Protopterus annectens. The sequence goes on from NC_056725.1 coordinate 612,319,524, forward strand.
GTTGCAAAGAAGAGTGAAATCCCATGACTGGAGGATCTCCCTGGTCAGCCTCAGTAAGAAGCTGAGATCCCTCATAAAATCCTCCAAAGCTAGTTATGAAAATAAAATTGCCACTGACTCTAAAGACAACCACAAAGCATTCTATAGCTATGTCAAGAATCTCAATGGGAACACTCAGATCTGCTCTGAGTTACAGCACAATGGCACGAAATATACAGAACCAACTGATATTGCCAACATCCTGGCAGATAGGTTCAGTGTTAACTTTACGCCCCTTTTACCCCCTAGAGAGCCCATCTCTATACCAGAAGAATGCAAAGTTCCTATAATCACGGCTGCAGAGGTAAAAAACACACTCTCCAAACCCAAGAACACAGCATCCATGGGACCTGACAATATCCCAGGCTGCGTTCTACATGAACTACAGAATGAACTGGCACCCTACCTAAGTACCATATTCAATCATAGCCTCACCTCAGGCTTTGTACCCACTGAATGGCACACCACGACGGTTATCCCACTCCACAAAGTGAGAGTCACGACGGACCTCAGGAACTACCGCCCCATTAGCCTGACGAGCCTGGTCTGCAAGGCCATGGAACATATCATCATGGAACTCATAAACAAAGACATTGGTAATCTCTAAACTCTGGACCCTACCCAGTTCAGATTTGTAAAAGGCAGATCATGTCTCCTAAACCTGATTGACTTCTTTGAAGCAGTCACTAAAGCCATAGATGAGGGTAAAGTGGCTCACACAGCTTATCTAGATCTCGCCAAGGCTTTCAACACCATCCCTCACTCTGGAATTATAGATAAGCTCACTAAACTACGTATAAATCCCTATGCCACAAGATGGGTTGCCAACTGGCTCACGGACAGAACCCACACTGTGAAAGTAGCGGATTCCAAATCCGACTTCAGACCAGTGACAAGTGGGGTACCACAGGGTTCAGTCCTGGTTCCTCTCCTGTTTGGTATCTACTTCTCTGAAGTGCAGGCTAACACAGAAGGTCTTTGGCTAACAAAGTTTGCAGATGACTGCAAACTAGGAGCCATAATCGAAACTCTTAACAATGTGGACATACTACAAAAGGACCTCACTGAGACAGATACCTGGTGTCAAAGCCATGGCCTGAAGCTCAATGCCAAAAAGTGTATCATCCCCTTTGGTAAAAACTCTGTACCCATGAACCACCCCATAGCTGGTAGTCTACTTAATGCCAAAAATGTGATAAGAGACCTTGGGACACAGGTGGACAGTAGTCTCTCCTTTGATAATCACATCGCCACAGTGGTCAAGAAATCCTTCTGCGTGGCTCATCTCATCACAAAAGGATTCTCATCCAGAAAAAAAGAGGTCATTGTTCCCCTCTACTCATCACTCATTAGACCCATTATAGAGTACAACGCCCCTTTTGGTATGTACCTCACAAGACATCTGCAGCAACTGGAAAGACCACAGAAATACCTCACAAAGAGGATTACTGGCCTCAAACAGATGCTCTACGCAGACCGTCTCAAAAAACTACAGCTTTACTCCATCACATATCACCTAATCAGGGATGATCTCTGCCTAACATACAAAGCTATGTCAAACCCAGAGCTGTTGGACATGCTCCACTTAAAGAAATCCCAATCCCTCCGAGCTACACGCTCTAGGGACCTAAACCTTGTCACCACAATAAACAGAACATGCTGGAGGGATGGATTCCTATCCCAGAGACTTCCCATACTCTGGAACAGACTACCTATCTATGTCAAACAGAGCTCCTCATTAGCACTCTTCAAGAAAAATCTTGATGATTGGATGGGAAATAGGAAATTCATCCCAGGGATCACTTCTGTGGCTCTGCTCGACAGGGGCACAGGAAAATAATTTTCTTGGGTGGCGAAAGCCAGGGTACATTTTTTGGCTAGGCTTGTATAGGCCCTAGGGCCAATAGCCTAGTACCTACCTATGAACCTATGAACTCATAAGTACATATTTAAAAGTGTTTAAAAGCTGCCCAATACCACCATCTACTGACCATAATACAAATTACAGCTTAGCTGATCTCGGCTTTAAAACTGGCTGCAAAGATACATTTTCATTCAAACCCGGATATGTATTTGCTTCTAAAATTAATTGCCAATTTAGTTCTCTGTATTCTAACCAGGTTTCCCAAGGACCGCCCTTGATTCTATAGGTAACACTCCTATAACAAAAAAGGTAAAAGTAGCTTCAGTACAACTTTGGCTATGTTTATACAAAACATTATTATTATTCTTTTTCCTAATGTCATACATGTGTTCATTCACTCTCATTTTAAATTTCCTTTCCGTTTTTCGTATGTAATATGCATCACACCAGTCACATAAAGCTAGATAAATAATGCCATTTGTATTACAGTTAGCATAGCCCCTAGTTTTAATCCATTCGTTTCTACATTTTAAGTGTACCATCTCCCCTACTTTTATGTAGGGATACTGGGCACAATTGACACATTTATATGTACCTCCCTTTTTAAGGTTTGAACCATTGTACTTCCATGAACCACTATCTAGAATAGCCTTAATATTCTGACCCCTTTTATAAATACATTTAAATGAGGTCTCGAATATACAACCCAGGTCCAATATGCCCTCAAACTTTTTCCATTCTCAGTGATATCTCAAACTAGTTTAGCTTCAGCATCATATGTAATTGTCAATACTGTATTGTAGATGGTGTCTTGTTCATCCTTATTTTGACCAATATCTACAATGCCCTTTCCTAAAACGGGTGCGAACCTAGTATTTTTAGCCTCCATCACCTCTTGAAGAATCTCATTTAAAAGACCATCTGGATAACCATGAGCTTTAAACAGCTCAGTCAAATATGTACATTCTCTATGAAAATCATCATTGTCAGAAGTCATCCTGCTAAGACGTACAAATTGGCTTTTCACCACACTCTTTTTTTGATAAAATGGATATGCACTACTGAAATGTAGGTACGAATTGGAAAAAGTATCCTTTCTATGTATATTAGACTTAAATTTTTCATCCACCTTAGAAATTTTAACATCCAAATATTTCATTTCTATGTAACTTATTTCATAAGTAAATCTGAAAAATTTTGTGCTATTCGTTAAATAATTTAAAAATTCTAAAAACTTCACTTCAGAACCAATCCAAAAGAGACAAATGTCATCCAAAAAACAGGCAAACCATCTGAGGATGTAAGGGTTGATATTCAACTGGGAGAGTTCATCAATGATGCCTGAATAAGGGATTGTGTCAAAGGCCTTGGCTAAGTCAAGGTAGGCTATATGCACAGATTTGCCATCGTTTGTGGCTCTGGTGATGTTTTCAAAGAAGCCCACCAGGTTTAACAGGCATGACCTGCCTTTAACAAAGCCAAACTGTGTCGGATCAAGGATTCGGGGATCACCTATATCCTTATTTGTAAGGCCCATGATGATTTGTTCTATGGCCTTACAGTTAAGGCTGGTTAAGCTTATGGGTCTGTAATTCCCAGGGTCTGTTGCTATACCCCCTTTATTAAATGGATGACAGTTGCTGTTTTCCATTCAACAGGGACAAAACCAGTACTCGGGCTGTGGTTGAAGAGAGTACCAAATGGAGTTGCTAACTCATGTTTTAGACCATTTAAAATGCATCATGGGATGCAATCTGGTCTCATAGTGGCTGTGTTTTTGGCCTTGGAGAGAGCATTAATGACTTGCTCTTTGGAGATGCAAGGTGGAGCAGATGTAGAGAGAATGCTTTGTGTAATGTTTGGAGGGGATGGGGGTTGAAATTTTCACCAAATCTGTCAGCTAATAGGTTAGCTATTTTCACAGGATCAGTGTTTGTGATGCCATCCACAGCTAGTTCAGCACACGTAGGGGTCCTACCTTTTTAGGTTACACATCTAGCTGAAGAATGCCTTATGGTTATCCTTGGCTATGGTTGCTAAATTTTTTTCAAAGTTGCCCTTAGAGGATTTTACAAGTCGTCTTATTTGTTTGTTCAAGCAGAGGAGGGTGTTCTTCAAGTGCTGGGACCTCTCTTTTTTCATACACAGACAACAAATTCTTCCTCTTGTTGTATAACTTAGTCCGGGGAGGCTTGTTTTTTCTTGAGGGTCTTGTTTTGATCCTACCAGGTACAGCAATGTCAATACATGTGTACAAGTGGTTATACAGGGCATTTGTGTATACCTTAGTATAGTTGGCAATGCCATCGGTGGGAACAGGAGCTTGGAAATTATTTATGCTATCCCTTAGGAGGGTATAATTAGCTTTAGTGAAATTTTTTAGCCTGATTTCACCTGAGAGAGGTTCAGGTGGTATAACTACTTCAACTGTGATTGATTTGTGATCAGATTTAACCAGTGAGGGTCCTACACTTGTGGTGGTGCAACAGTCACCCATGTTGGTGAGGACCAGATCAAGAATATTTGAGCCCATTGTGGAGTTGCATACTATTTGTTCCAGGGCATTAGTGTTAAGTACATGAACCTTTATGCGAGCATATTGGTACTCATCTAAGTTTCCCAGTCAATGGAGGGATAGTTAAAATTGCCCATAACTAGAGTGTTTGGTTGTAATTTGATTGACTCAAGTAGGTCCAAATAAGCAGTGTGGGTATCATGATTCATTGAAGGGGGCCTATAGCTAACGATGACTTGAAGCGGGATCTTACCCACAGTTAGTTGAACTTGAAGTAACTCCATGGTGTTTCCCTGTCTAACCAGTCTAGAGGTATATTTATCTTTGATGAAGATAGATACTTCCCCTCCTTTGGTTCTCACAGTTCATTTTGTGGTCTGAAAGTGTGGAAGGCATTGTAGCCTTGTAAGCTGGGGTGCTCTCTGTGGCCCTGAACCACGTTTCTGTGACTGCACTGACATCAACATCCTTCAGGGAGAGGAGTGCTTCCAGAGGGTGCAGTTTCTGATTTAAAACTCCTAGTGTTTAGCAGCATAAACTTTAATTTATTTGTGAGTGATATTTTCACATTGGAAATTTTGTTCTTGAGACCTTGCCTAAAAAAAGGTATTGTGGGGGAGGCAAGGGCCTTAGCTGGTAACCAAAAGCCTAGAGGTGACAGGTGAGGACCATTTCTAGCAAAGCAGTGTGGTCTATCAACCATGTCATCTCAGGCTGACAGGAACCGGATCCCCTTAGAATGACACCAGAAACTAAGCCAATTGGTGAAATCAGTTATTTTTTGTGTATATTGTGGTATCATGCTAGATGAAGGTAGAATGCTTGTCAAGGCTAAGGACATACCTGCCTGGGACACACATTCAGAGAACTCAGTCATGTCTGTCTTCATATAGTCTAGTGAGGTATGTCTCAAGTAATCCACACCAACATGAACTATGATGGAGTCTTAATGGTACTTGTTGAGAGACTTGAGTGCATGTGTGATCTGACAGATCCTGGCACCTGATAGACAGCTGACCGTAACCTTCTCTTTGTCTGCCCTGGTGAGTGGGACATCTGTGTGTCTCACAATGGAGTCGCCTATGACTAAAAAAATTGGTTTATATGTGTTTGGCCTTAGGGGCTTATTTGGTGAGACACTGATGCTTGTGTTTTTACAGTGGATATAAAAAGTGTACACACCCCTGTTAAAATGCCAGGTTTTTGCGATATAAAAAATAAGACCACAATAAATCATCTCAAAACTTTTCCCATCTTTAATGTGACCTATAACCTGTACAATTCAATTGAAAAACAAATCTGTTAGGCAAAAAAATATAAAAAATGAAAAATGTACAATAAGCTGGTTGCATGAGTGTGCATACCCTTAAACTAATTCTTTGCTGAAGCACCTTTTGATTTAATTACAGCATTCAGTCTTCTTGGGTAGGAGTCTGTCAGCATGGCACATCTTGACTTGGCAATATTTGCCCACTCTTCCTTGCAAAAGTGCTCTATCAGATTGTGAGGGCACCTCTTTTGCACAGCTCTCTTCAGGTCACCCCACAGACTGGTATATGTGCAGCCACTTTCTTTCTAGTTTTTGGACTAAAGTCCAAGTCCACAATTATATTTACAGCCACCATTGTTAGCTGGACACCTGGTCTCCACAGAACTGTCAACACCTTTTCTTTCAGGACAAAAGAAAAATATCTGACTATTTGGCTTAGTCTGGCTTGCTAATCTCACCCAGATAATCCTCTTAGAGTATTTTTGTCCATTCTATTAGTTTCTTTTGCAGAAATTCTTTGCAATTCCTGCCTTCCACACCTTCTGACATTCCCAAAATACAGAGTTTCTTCCTACTTGTACGATCTTCTTGCTCTTTTTAAAAGCAGTTTCCAACAAATTCACTCATGCATTGGCTGCCTCAGTTTGTACTGAATGGCCTCTTAATGCTCATTTGTAGCTTCCAGAATTTCCCCCACTTTTTATTGTTAAACACCGAGTCCAGTTTCGAGTTCATATTTTTTTTTTAGTTAAAAGGAATTGTTACTTGTTTGGTTTCTTGAGTATTTGCTGTCTTCTCTTCTATCCTTACTCCTCCATCCGCAGAGTTCAATTTTGCAGTTAAGTTCCAGTGATCCCAATTTTTTAACCTTTCTTCCAGATGACATTTAGAGCCATGGACTATTCTAATGATGTGAACTAAACTGAACGTTTACTACTACCATGAGACAGTGAAACACGAAGAACATAGTACAGTTGTGTATACTTATCATAAATGTAGATGTTCGAGTGTCTTCACTGTTGCAGTCCTGGTTTCCCTCCCTCCAGCCCCCTTTTTTCTCTTTCTCCTTTGTTACCTTTCTTCCTTGTTGTTCTCCTTTCCTTACAAGGGACATATTGGTATTTATTTTCCACTGGTGGGGTTCTTCCACCAGAACCTGGTGTCCTTCTTTGGGGGCTTCTGACAGGTTAGGGCAAGAAAAACTGATGTAATGGTGTTGGCTGCCTTACTTTATACTACTGATGACCTGACGCCAGTCCTTAAGCGACAGCAACCGACGCAGAAATACTAAGTCTCTGGTATTCGGGCCAGCCGAGGGCTACCCTGGCAGGGATAACCTAAATGTGATGAGTGCAACAGTGAATGCACTCAAACATCGACATTTATGGTAAGTGTACACAACTGTACTTTTGTATGAACAAATTAACTAGTCTAAAACACAGGTCCTCAAGCTTTGTCACAATGCCACTCTCTCATGCTACAGGAAGTCATTGAGGCTCCCTTTTAGTTCAGAAAAGTGCTTTGTGTTTGCCCTTTAAAAAAATGTGTTTTGTTGTACAGATGCAGATCACTGGAAGACAGACCTTTGAAGTAACCCAAGAATTGACTTAGAACATTTTTATTTTGCAATTACTTAGCTATCAAACACATATGCATTGATTTTTATCCAACATTTAGCCTTTTTCTACATAAAACAGTGCTAGATGATTCATGTTTAAGTATACAGCATTTTCAGGCTTGTTTGAGCCTTCTGAGGGTCATTGGCCTCACCAATTTGAGGAATGCTGGCCTAGAATATGCACACACAGATTATCTGTGTATCATCTTATCTGCAGTCACCATCAACAATTACGAAATATACCAGTCATGATCAATGTTGCATAGTGAGCTATGGATATCTCTCATGAACTATTTATTTCATCTCAGTCTTAGTTTTTGTTTTTGGGGGGGTCCTTAACCTGCATTTGTCTGACATTTGTATCATAAGAATACTGCTATCTACTCTAGTTCTTTCTTACATTGCTCCGTGTTTTTGTTTTCTCTGCCAGTGCTGTTATGATGAGATGGTTTGCAGTGGGATGTAGTCTTCAGTGCCTTTGTACTTTACTAGTGTAGTATAAACCACATTAAAAAGTAATGTAAATTAGAAAAATACGTTTTTTTCAAATGCACATGTTCCTCGTGGAGGGGAGAAGAGCTTTGAATGAATTTGATTTTTATTTTCTACTAGGTTGGAGTAACATGGATCATGTGACATCTGTTTCTGGAGCAGCTGACAAGAGCAGGTGATGCTGAAAAGTCTTACTTATAATTTTTAATTAATGATTTCATTCATTTTTATTAGTGTAACATTATTTCCGAAGGATATTCTGTAAAATTTAGTTAAGATGGCAGTTACCATAGAAGACTGAGCTGTTAATGAGTGACTTCCTGTAGTTTAGGATACAGGTTTTGATTCCTTCCATTTCCATTAACCTGTTGTGTGGCTTTGAGCAAGTCACTTAACCGGACTGTGCTCCTGTGTGTCACCCCTGCAAAGATACACATTTGCAGCTGACATACCCATTTAACAAATTAATAAAAAAAAAAAAAGGGCAACCAGTACCATTTCTTATGTTAACACATCACAACCTACGGTATCACTTATTCACATGTTTAGTTGGGTAGCTTGCCTTAAGGCAGTATACCTGCAAATGAATTATATTGTAATTCAGAGACAAAAGTACAGAAAACTTTCACAAGAAAAGTAAATCAAACTCTACTGGTTTTAGAAAAATGTACACTGTTGTACTGGAGTTCCGCCCACACTCCACATACCTCTTAATACACAAAACAGCGAGTCTGGAGAACCTGCTTTGGGAAATGTAAACTAACTGATCCAAGGTTACAAGAAATGCTGGAAAAGGTAGGGCATAAAACAACAATTTTCCTGCAGTAGGATGACACTGCATTGGGATGAGACACTGTTCTGCCTGCCAAAAAATATTGGATAAGGTGTAAAGGAAGATGTTTGCTTCAAGGTCTCCGAGACTGAAGAGGGATACTAACAGTAGTTGGTCAGCTGTTAAAGAAACAGAAAAAAAATTAAAATGTGCTGAACTTTTCTTTGAAGATATAACTGTAGTCACTGCCTTGAAAATGTAACTGTAGCTTTTTTTTTAATTCATTGAAGAGAGAAGCAGTTCAAATAAAGATTCCAAATATTAAGAATTTGTAGGGGGATTGAGTAAAGTAGCAACAGCAAAAAAGTTTATGCAATTTATGAACTTGACCTTGCATATCTGAAAGTGTCAGTCCTCATTTTAAAATGTATTACAGTCTTTTTCTTCAGATTAAACAGTAATCTTTGAGGTCCTGGTGCACTGAAGGAATTTATTGAAGTGTTTTTAAAGGCTGCTGTTGAAATAGGAGCACTTGTAATGCTGAGTGCTGACAGTCTGAAAAAAGATGGAAAATTCAGGAGAAGAGTGAATCTCAAACATCATTCTTCTTTAAACTTCATTTTTGCAGGGGTACAAGCCCATCTGCACACCCTCAAGTAGGGGGACCCCCAGATTTGTATATACCAACTCAGAGATTGACATACCACAGAGAAAAGGGAATATTCTTGGACTTGCTGTATGTACAAGTCCTGTTTTTCAGCCATTCAGTTTCTTTCGGGACTCACTTTAGCGGGTCCTGACATTTTAAATGGTTACCATTTTCAAAATGTAATGTTCTTTCTGTAAATAATATACAGCAAGGGGTTCATAAACAGTCTGCTGAGTTTGAGTCAATCTGATTCCTCTGCTGTGTGCATTACTGCCATGGGTATGATTCTTGAACAATATAATGCTCATGGCAGTCTGTGACTTCAAGCCAACTCATGAAAATGTACCATGTACTAAACATGTTTAACATGTTGTACATTCCTACTATGCACAAGCATGCTGATGTTCATCGTGTTACCCTGCTGCAGTCATCACACTTGGGTTATCCTGCCGTCAGGCGGTCCCGCAGTCGGCCTGAGTTAGAAAGTCTTGGTCTAGCGTCGGTTGCTGTCACTTCTTCCCTGACGTCAGTGCGCCAGGGGTATATAAGAGGCATCCGACGCCATTTTCTTCAGTCTTTCTTGCCGCGCAGTGCCCGATGCAGAAGCAGTTCACAAGTGCCGGTCGGCCGACACCTGAGATTTTCGAATCGAATTTCAGTCCGAAGTCTTCAATAAAGCTAAGTACCCCATTGGGGAACCTTTTCTTGCCTCAGTCCGATGTCAGAAAAAGTTAACAATTGCATTTCTTGTGGGAAGCAAATACCTCATAAGGACTTCCATTCTTATTGTATTCCTTGCCTAGGCCGAGACCACGACGTCACAGGTTGTCGGTTTTGTGCTAGGTTTAATAAACGAACTATCAAACGCCGTTTTGACTTCGCACGACATTACTTTGGTAGGAAATGTAATTATATCATGCCGTCGGAGCAGCCGACGACTGTCATGCATAAAAAATGCAAGGATAAGGACAGGCAGCCTAGGAACAACCTAGACTCCGAGGCCTCTGCTGGGCCTGTCGCCGGTTCTCCGGTTTTCAGTGAGGTACCTACGCAGCCCCTGATGACTGCAGAATTGGAACCCCAGGCAGCTGCGGATTCTCAAGCGGAGTGTACTAGACCGCCGCAGCCATCTTCATTAGGCCCTTCTGATACCGGAGCAGAAGGAGATCCCGGTGCAGTAGAAACACCCTCGGTTGCTGAAGGTGTCTTCAGACCGACTACACTCACCATTAAATCTTATGCTAAGCTTAAAACTCCATTAAAACCAAAAAAGGCTGTACATCAGTCTACAGTTCAAGGCACCATGCCTAAGAAACAGATGCTTAAGATGGCTGAAGATTTGATTACCCTAATCAGGGGTTCCCATCCCCCTCCAGATAAAAGACCAAGACAAGAGGAGGATTATGCTTCCTCTGACCAGGTTTCAGTTTCCTCAGATTCTTCTGAGGAACAGGATTATTTTCCCCCTTATGAAGACTCTGATGCTAAAGATTCTATTCCCTCAGCATCTCCCCCTGAAGACTACTCCTTTGGGGAAACTTTACATACCATGAGGGAACATTTCCGCTGGGAAGGCCAGGACTGCTCTGATTCTAAGAAAAGGCTCAGAGAGTTCCTTTTACTACCCCAGCACAGACCACTTGCTATCCCTCCAGTTTTAGACATTGTGGATGATGTTTACTTGGAGTCTAGTCTAAATCCAGACTCTCTACCTCCTGCTCCAGCCAAACCAGACAGGTACTACAGAGTACCTGACTCACACAAATTCCTTTATAAAAGCCCTGTGGCTGACCCAGAAACAATTTCTCAGGGTCCCAAAGGGGCTAAAGCTTCTATGGCTAAAAATCCTGTGCCCTCTGAAAAGGATTCCAGAGCCCTAGATAGATGGGGAAAGAGGATATACACCTCAGCTACTCTGGCTATGAGAGCATTAAATTGTCAGTTTCACATGCTGAAATATCAGCAATTCCTAATGTCTCAATTAAAACAAAAAATGAGCACACATTCTAAACAGTCTGAATTCAAGGAAATGCAGGATCTGTTGGATGCAGCTGAACAGGTGGGCAAACATACTTTACAATGTGGATTTGATTCATTGGAAGCTTCCTGTAGAGCAGCTGTTACTGGGTCTGTCATACTTAGACATGCTTGGTTAAAAGAACAAACCCTACCTGATCATGTTAAAGCAAAATTATTGGATGCACCTTTACAGCAGGATGTATTATTTGGTGCCAAAGCAGAAGAGGCTTTAAAGAAAATGGAGGATAAGGCAAAGTCTATGCAGACGGTCAAGGATTTTTTACAGGTACAACCCCCTCGTTTCAGCAGAAATTGGCCAACAAAAAACTGGTCCTTTCCAGCTTCTGACAGATCACAGTCGGGCAAATACAGATGCCCAAGGGGCAGAGGTCAGTCACAAGGCCCTTACAAGCCTCGCCAATGGGGTACTGCTACCCAGAAAGGAGGAGAAGACAGGCCCCAAGCTAGCAGAAGACAAACACAATGACTCAATCCTCAAACTACCAAGCAAATCTCTCCTGGCAGCTCCCTTGGGAGGAAAATTAGCACTCTTTGCAGACAACTGGCACATCATCACAAAAGACAAATGGGTCCTAAACATTGTCTCACAAGGATACAGATTCCACTTTCATACCTTGCCAAGGATAAAAGGAATGCCAAACCTACCACCAAATCAATGGGCAGAGGCACAAAAACAAATTACAGCTCTCATGGACATGAGGGCCTTTCAACAGGTACCTACACAGGAGCAAGGACAAGGATTTTACTCAAGACTCTTTCTAGTCCCAAGAAAAGACAAAGCATGGAGACCCATTCTGGATCTTTCAGTTCTGAACACCTATCTACAAGTACCAAAATTCAAGATGCTAACACTACAGCAGCTTCTTCCCATGCTGGGCAAGAATGCTTGGCTAGTAATGTTGGACCTCAAGGAGGCATACCTGCATGTCCCTATCAGACAAAATTGCAGAAGATATCTCCGCTTTATTGCAGGTTCAACCCATTATCAATTCTCTGCACTGCCCTTTGGCTTATCTACTGCACCCAGGGTCTTCACAAAATGCCTGGCACCAGTAATTGCATACTGCAGACAAAGAGGAATTCAGATATACCCATACGTGGACGACTGCCTTATTCAAGCAGAAAGCAAGGACATTCTTTTAAAGCATCTGGCATTTGTCAAACACCTTCTAAGTTGCCTAGGGTACACAGTAAATGAAAAGAAATCAAAACTAGTGCCCTCACAAAACATAATATTCCTGGGTGCCAGCTTGAATACAACAGCCCAGATGGCTTATCTCACGCCAGACAAGCAACAACAGCTGACTCAATATTTCAAAATAATGGCAACAAAGACCCAACTCCCTGCAAGAAAAATTCTGCAGGCCATGGGATTCATGGCATCTTGCATACTACTAATACCATTTGCAAAACTGCATATGAGGAAATTACAATGGTACCTAAAAAGCGTATGGACTCGGCACAGCCACAGCTTGGAAACAATGATACCACTCATTCCCTGCCTTCAACAGGAGTTTCTATGATGGGCACAGGTATGTCACCTCAACAAGGGTCAGCCTTTCGCCTTACCCACAGCCAGGCAAACTATGACAACAGATGCATCGGACTATGCCTGGGGAGCACACATGGCAGGACAGTGCATTCAGGGCAAATGGACTACAGATCAAAGGCATCTGCATATCAATCAAAAAGAAATGCTAGCAGTACAGAATGCCCTAACAGCTTTCAAGGACCTCTTGCAATGATAACTCAAAAATGGGGACGACCAGACATAGATCTGTTTGCCAACCCCCAAAACTACCAACTTCAAAAATTTTGCACAAGGACATTCCATCCACAAGCTTGGAAAGTGGACGCCCTCTCATTCAGTTGGAAAACATTAATAGTGTATGCCTTTCCTCCACTGCCTCTTCTAGCATAGGTACTGCTGAAAGTCAGATTAGAGAGGCCACAAATGATACTCATTGCACCAGACTGGCCACGCCAGCACTGGTGTCCAATTCTAAGGAACATGGCCCACGGCCCACCATGGATTTTACCACAAATTCCTCACCTGCTCACACAGCGAGACAATCAGATTCTACACAGCCAGCTCAAGACTTTAAACCTGGCTGCATGGCAAATTACCTAAACAACCAGCCAACACCTCTATCCAAAGCTGTTATGGATGTCATTCTGGAAGCCAGGAGGCCCAGCACCAGGAAAACCTATTCAGGCAAATGGAAAAGATTTTGCGCCTGGAACCAGGCTAAAGGCCAAAATCCCCTTGATCCAAACATTCCTCAGATTCTACAATATTTAACTGAGATGTTGCACAAAGGACTTTCCTTTTCATCTATTAAGATCCACGCCTCAGCAATTTCAGCTCATTACAACACGGATCCTCCTTTATTCTCACATCCACTCCTAAGACAGTACCTCAGAGGGGCTAAGAACAGAAGACCGCCCAGGAGAGCACCAACACCTACTTGGGATCTCAACTTTGTTCTGGAAAAGCTTACACTGCCGCCCTTTGAACCAGCTTTTTCAGCTGATTTAAAATTTCTTTCATGGAAAACTGCCCTGCTACTAGCAATAACTTCAGCTAATAGAGTCTCAGAGGTACAGGCAGTAATGGAAGTGGAGCCTTTCCTCATTTTTTCATCAAGACAGAGTCTCTCTACGAACTAACCCTTTCTTTATGCCAAAGGTGGTATCCAGTGTGGCCCTAAACCAAACCATTCATTTGCACACCTTTTTCCCAAATCCCCAGAACAAAGGAGAAAGACTCCTGCACTCTTTGGACATTCACAGGCAATTACGTTACTACTTGGATAAAACTAAGGCTTTCAGAAAATCTGACCAGCTCTTTGTAGCCTATGCTGCAGGATCACAAGGAAAAGCGATCTCAAAACAGACCATTTCAAAATGGATAGGGCATTGCATACGTTTCTGCTACACGCATCATGGGAAAACGGTACCTGCTAACATTAGGTCCCACTCCACCAGGGCTACAGCTACATCAGCAGCCTTTCTCAGGGGGGTGCCAAGCAAGGATATTCTGGAAGCTGCAACTTGGAGTTCAGTGCACACCTTCACCAAACACTATCACTTACCTCTATATTCTAAGACCAGAGCTGGTTTTGCCACTGCAGTTTTGCAGGGCCTACTAGCTTCTTCTAACCCTGTTTAACTCCACCACGCATCCTTAGCTTTGGGATTCAACCCAAGTGTGATGACTGCAGCAGGGTAACACGATGAACATAGTACAGTTTTGTACCTACCATAAATGTAGATGTTCAAGTGTTCACCCTGCTGCAGTCCAGGTTACCCTCCCTCCATCCCCTCTGAACTAGCTGGACTTATCTATACCACTCTATCCTATACAACCTCTGTGGTGCATTTGCTTGTGCCTGAAGGTATTGTTTTATTTTTATATGTACTTTTTTATATAGCCATGCCACCTGACATCTGGGGCAAGAAAAATTGAAGAAAATGGCATTGGATGCCTCTTATATACCCCTGGTGCACTGATGTCAGGGAAGAAGCGACAGCAACCAACGCCGGACCAAGACTTTGGAACTCAGGCTGACTGCGGGACTGCCTGACGGCAGGATAACCCAAGTGTGATGACTGCAGCAGGGTGAACACTCGAACATCTACATTTATGGTAGGTACAAAACTGTACTTTATATTGCATGTGTTTGTAATGTTGATATTTGGTGCCTTTGTTCTGTGTCAGAGTTGAGTGCATATCGTAAGGATTGGCATTCTATTCACTGGATGGTCTGAAATGCGCAGTAATGAAGCTGGCCACTTGCATCTGGTGTCCATCTTATTGTTGAGGCTACCCTAAATGTCCAGTTGTTGCATGGCATAAAAAGTGAGAAAATGGTATTTGTCCACTTACAGAGAAAGCATTTAGTATTGGGCATAACTGAAAATAAGTAGCTTTTTTCCCTGTAAGATGTAATTCACCTGCAAATGTGTTGTAATTGTTCATTTGTGTGGGTACTTAGGATCATAGGAGATTACTAGGCTATTGACCTGGAGGTCATTTCAAGCCTAGCAGTTCTGTCACAATGTAATACTATAGAAATGTTAGTTAATACCAAAGATTGCATTTAGTAACGACTGCCCATGTTCAGAAAGGCTGTGGACACTATCCCCAGTAAGAATTTACAGTGCCCCATCCACTTGTCCAGGTTCCTCTTCAACAGTGTCATAGAGGTGCTCTGTTTCACATAAATAGGTAGCCTATTCCAAAGACGTGGCAGTTGCTGGGAGATAACTCAGTCCCTCCAGCATGTCTTATTTAAGTCGCAGGCCATATTTAGGTCCCAGGAATGGGTAGCCCTAGTTCTGTTTGATTTACAGATATTTTATTTATTTATTTATGTAACATTTGTTTACTGGGAAAGTCTGACTGGACACAGGTCCTTTTTCAGCAGAGGCCCAGGGAGAAAAGCTCCATGAGTAACAGTAAATTTTCATGCACACATTACAATAATCAAAAATAATAAAGTAAACATAATGTAGTATACATAAGAACATACATATTTGTTCCATCTTGATAACAAAACCTAGGCTTTGAACATAGCTAGTACTATCTGTAGGATTGACTTATGTCGAGATATATGGTTAAGAGAGGTCGGTAGGAACAAAGGAAAGGACAAGTTCATTAGGTTTGCATGTAAGATTGCTGTGTACACCAGGCATAAGTCTTCCCTAAGAAGTCTGTACGGTACAGAGTGTAGTGACAGGGACTTTAGTTTGTTTGTGTAAGGCACATGCTGGAGCCCCTTGGTCTTCTTTGTTAGAAACCTCTGAGGTCCCGTATGATACATGCCGAATGGGGTGTTATACTAAATTATGGGCCAGATTAGTGCCGAGTATAGAGGGGTTATAACCTCTTTTGCTCTCGAGGCGCTGCCTTTATTAATCAAGTGTGCTATGTAGAAAGCCTTCCTTACTACAGTAGACACATGGTGATTGAATGATTATGATTGTAGTCAAGTTGTGATCCCAGGTCCCTTACTGTGGGTACTTAGGGTATTGTTGTTGATTGATAGTGTGAAGGAACATCATTTGTGTTGAAGGGAATGATGATGCTTTTCTTTGCATTCAGTTTGAGACTGGGACTAAGACACCAGTCATTGGTCTGCTTAACACCCTCCTGGAGTATGCTGAGATCATTTGGGGATTCAGTAATTGCACCCAGTTTGCAGTTGTCTGCAAAGCTGGTCAGACACAACCCCTTAGTTTTGACCTGAACTTCTGAGAAATATGTACCAAACAGTAGGGGGCTCAGTATTGATCCCTGTGGCACCCCACTGGTAACAGGTCTGCTGGTTGATGTGGAGTCACCCACTTTGATACTGTGTGTCCGATTTGTAAGCTAGTTGGCAACCCATCTTACAACAAAGGGGATTACATTCAGTTTGCTAAGTTTATCGGTAATGCCTGAGTGTAGGATTGTGTCGCAACCCTTTGTCAAGTCGAGGTATGCTGTGTGCACAGATTTGCCTTTGTCAGTGGCCCCAGTCGCATTTTTGAAAAAATTAATCCCTATTAACAGGCAGGATCTGCCCTTCACGAAGCCAAATTGGGTAGAATCCAGGGTTTGGAGGTTACCTATGTCTGTATTTATGAGATCCATAATGATACGTTCCATGACCTTACAGATGAGGCTGTCAGGCTTATGGGTCTGTAATTCCCTGGGTCTGTTGCTAGGCCACCTTTGTGGAGGGGAATAACTGTTGCTGTTATCCATTCCGCAGGAACAAAGCCTGTGGTTAGAGTATGATTGAAAAGGGTACTTAATGGTGGTGCTAGTCCATGTTTTAGCTTGTTGACAGCCTGGGATGCTATCTGGTCCCACAGAGGCTGTGTTTTTGCCTTGGACTGGTCTTTGATGACCTGTTCTTCAGATATGTAAGTTGCGGGGGAGTTTCGGGGAAGGTTTATGATAGGTTTGGAGGGGGTAAGGGAGTGAAATTTTCACCAAACCTGTCTGCTAGCCAGTTTGCTATCTCTGTGATGTCAATTTGTGTGATACTGTTGGTCACTAGCTCTGCACATGCTTGGGTCCTACCTTTTACGCTACGTGCATAGCTGTTAAAGGCCTTATGATTATCCTTGGCTGTGCTTGCCAAGTTTTTCTAAACGAACCCCTTAGAGGATTTGACAAGTTGTCTTATTTGCCTGTTGAGGTTGAGGATGGTGCTTTTCCATTGTTGGGATCTCGTCTTTGTTTTCTTGTACAGCAACTTTTTGCATTTATTGTAAAGTTTGTTAATGATGGATGTCCACCATGGCGGCTTGTTTTTACTTGGGGCTCTGACTTTGATTCTTTCTGGTGCAGCCGAGTCTATACACTTATGCAAGTGATTGTACACGGCTTTAGTGTAAGCTTCAGTGTAGTTACCACTTCCATATGGGGGTGGGGCTTGGAATGCATTTATGCCTTTACCTAGGAGGGTGTAGTTTGCCTTGGTGAAGTTTTTTAGTCTGATTTCTCCCATTGTGAGTTCTGGTGCTAGTGTCAGCTCAAAGGTGACTGTTTGTGGTCAAATTTAACTAATGAGGGTCCAACAGTTGCAGTAGCGCAACTGTTTGACATGTTGGTGAGGACCAGATCTAGTATGTTTGTTCCTCTTGTTGGTGTATGAACAATTTGTTCCAGGGCATTTGAGTTAAAAAAGTCAAGGGACTTTTGCACTAGCAAGTTAGGGCTGGCATAGGTTTCCCATATGGGTGTTTGGTAATATTTGGGTCGTCTCCAGCTTGGTCATGTAGGCTCCATGCGCGTCATGACCCATGGAAGGGGATCTATAACTGGCTATGACTTGAATGGGGGTCTTACCCACCATAACCTGAACTTGGAGTAATTCCATGGAGTTGTCCAGTCTAACTAGACGGGAGGTGAATTTATTTCTAATACAGATAGAAACACCACCTCCTTTGGTTCTCACATATTCATTTTGTGGTCTGAAGGTGTGGAAGGGATTGTAGTCTTCCAAGGCTGGGGTACTGTCTGAGGCCTTGAACCAAGTTTATTTGACTGCACAGATTTCTACATATTTCAGTGACAGAAGTACTTCCAGGGTGTGCAGTTTTTGGTTTAGGCTCCTAGCATTTAGCAGCATGACCCTTAGTTTATTTATGTACTTATTTATGTAACTTTTGTTGACTAGGAAAGTCCAACTTGGCCAGAGCCTATTTTCAGCTGAGGCCTGGGGAAACAGTCCAAATGCACGTCTTTGGAATGTGGGAGGAAACCGGAGTACCCAGAGAAGCCCCAAGCGAATGCAGGGAGGACATGCAGACTCTGCAAAGAAAGGCACCCCAGTCAAGAACTGAATTGGAGAACCTCTTGCTGTGACAACGTTAACCATTGCTGTGACAACGTTAACCATTGCACCACTTCACCACCAAATGATTGGCAAATTTCACATCTGTAAGTTTGTTTTTGAGACCTTGCCTAAAAAAAGCACTATGGAGGAGGCAATAGCCTTTGCCAGCAGCTGAAAGCCTAGAGGTGCCATGTGCAAACTGTCTCTATCAAAGCAGTGAGGTTTGTTGACCATGGCTTCCCAGGTTGACAGGAACTGGATCCCCTTTGAATGACACCAAAAACTAAGCCAGTTATTGAAATCAGTCATTTTTTGTTTATACTGTAGCATCATTCCAAATGAGGGTAGTATGCTGCTCACAGCTAGGGACATACCTGCCTGGGACACATACTTAGACAGTTGAATCATGTCTCTCTTCATCTAGTCCAGTGAGATACATCTCAGGTCATTCACTCCAACATGATCTATGACAGAGTCATAATGGTACTTGTTGAGAGACCTGAGTGCATGTGTGATCTGACGACTCATGACACCGGACAGGCAGCTGACTGTGACTTTCTTCGTGTCCAACCTGGTGAGTGTGACATCTATGTATCTCACTATTGAGTCTGCAATGACTTGAAAATGTCTTTTTTGAGTGTTATGCCTTACGGGCTTAGTAGGTGAGACACTGGTGTTACCATGTGTCATGGGTGCTGTGGGAACTGTTAGTTGTAGCAGTCTTGTGTTTTAAAGGTTTCTGGTGATTCAGTAAGTTTTTTGAGAGAACCTCCTTGTATGTTGATTTCTGTGTTAGATACATACTGTGTGTACAAGTACTGGTACTTTGTGTAGTGTTGGGTGGGCTGACAACCTCTTCCATGTCACTGTTTTTGAGTGCAAGAGAGCATGGATTCAAGATTCTTGGTGTATATACATCTCTCACACTCTGTACTGGAGTGAGTTATTAGTAGAGGTTTATCGGTGTGCATGAGGCAGTTGCTACACTCCCTCATGAGACCAAAGTCAACAAGGTTGGCAGGAGAACCAAAGGTGGTCCAACTGCCCATAATGCTAGGTTGAAGACCTTTTCAGAATTGATCAGGGAGGACCTCAGTGGATGAATATTTCTGCCTGGGATATTTTGTTGGTAGTTTAATAGGTTTCAGCTCACAAGCAGTATTTCTTTGACTGGGAAAGTTCTAAGGCTGAGGGCTAGACTAATGTGATATAGCTATATCTAAGGGGAAAAACTGTTGAATTTATCTGTCTGGCTATGGCGCACAATTGCTGGCCAGTGTGTGGTGCCATGTGATGTGCAAACAAGCAGAAACCTGCTCAAATGCAGGGCATAAATGCCAGAAGCTAAAAACTTGAAAAAAAAATTTAAAAAGGTTCAAAAGGACAAATGCAGATGCTTATTCCAAGTCCTAGACCAACCACCCTTCACCACACAGGTTCCAATCAACACAGTCCTCTTACTAGAGTGCAGAAAGGCCCCTTCCAGTCCAAGATGGCCTGGAAAACATGCTCAGAACAAACAGCCACTACAAACAGACCCAGATGCAGCAAACCTATATCTGGACTATGCTACAGCTACTAACTACCCTAGTTTCGACAAGAACCACTAGAGAATGTTTAACACAGCAGAAAAATAGCAGTGAGACACTAAAAAATGTTTAAACCAGTAGAAAATCAGCAAGGAGACTCTAAAGAATGTTTTAAACAGCTAACAAATAAGTTATTTTATCACTGCTTGGTGGGAAACCCAAAACAAGTAGAACAGATTACTTTGCAACAGTGAAAAGTACCAGCAAATACCTAACAAACACTGAAATAGCAAAACTAGCTTTGTAAACAGTGAAAACAGGAATAAAATATGATTTAACACACACAATAAGGCAGACAATTGCAGTACAATTGTGTAGTTTAGTACACAGTGTATAAATACAGTATTAAAGTAGGTGGCAGGAAATACAAAAAAAGTGCAGTAAATAGTATAAATAAGCAAAAAATGGGCAACATATGGTTGTTGGGAAGCACAGAAGCCTCTAGTCGTCTGGTATCTCAGCTCAGAGTTATGGCTGAAAGCCCACCTCAGTTCAGCTCAATACAAACTTATATTAAAAACCTGAAATTGTGGATGCAGAAATTTGATTTATAGGGACAGATATTCCTGAGTGCAAGTGGAATATCAGATGAAGCTGGAAGACATAAATCAAGCTCTTTATCGATGGCACAGGACAATAATCCATTAATGTTTTTATGCTGTGTTCAAGTTTTAAGACTGAAAAATAGAGCATACTGTTTTAATAAGACAAAAACTGCCACTTATATTTACCATTCCTGAAGGCACAACATATGTGCGTGTGTTACCAAATTCAAGAATTTTGGATAAAACTGTGACTTTAAGTTGCACGATCTGCTGTGATCTCTGAATGCAGAACAGAATTCTCTGTGATGCCAAAAATAACCAGACAAAGGTCAGATCAGTGAGATAATCAGATTTAACATTGAAATGCTGTGTGCAGACCCAGTTAAGGCTAATATACGTAACACAAACAGAAGGTTGTAATTCAAAACAGAAAGGGATGAGGATGAAGGAAGATGGAAGTTCAAAAAATATATATAGAGAGAGAGTGGGCTTTTGGAAGCAAATCCGTGTGGAGAATAATAACTATACAGAATATTATATTCATAAAGTAGTAGAAAATATTGTGTAGGAAAATGGAAAAAAGAGATTTTACCAATAGGGGTGACCAACAAGTAGGGGTACAGAAAAGAGACAAGAGGGGACTGGAATTTACTAGAGAATCCTGGCAAAGAAAAAAAGCTATTGGGAGCAAATAACTCAAGCAGAAAAGGTAAAAGAGTGGGATTAGGCCAAGAAGACATTTGGATTGCAGGCTATAGATTGCTTGACCTACCAGGGCTTGATCTCAGAATACAAGCAAAGTGAAAGTGACAGAGGGATTTTAAGTGAAAGACTTGCTCAGATAGAGTTTCTCATTGAAAATCTAGAACAGAAGCAGCTGTTACAAAGGGGTAATTAGTAGGGCTTATAAAATTTTGCATGATGAATGTAAGAATTGGTCAGAGAAGGTTAGAAAAGATTGAGAAGAGAGACTGGAAAAGCAATTTACAAGAAAACAATAGGAAGACATACGTATGGCTCCCAAGTAAGCAACTAAGTCCAGAAGGTTTAGGAACTTTGCTTGGGAAGTGTTTGCTGAGGTATTTTATACCTCAAACAGACTTCAAGGAATTTTTCTTCAGATAGCTAGCAAATGTTGGAGGTCCAGAGTTGGGTATGTCCAGAGATTCTTAGACTTATCTATCTGTAGCAAGAACTTTTTACATCTAATTGGAGGGCATAAAATTCATGATGGTCCTGACTAATATAGCCATTACGTTTACCACCCCTCTAGTCTTTACATCCCTAGTTGTCTGACTGTAAATGTTTAACCTTCTATTTTACAATCTTTCAACCCCCCACAGTCAAATAATTCTAAATTAAATTAAAGGAATTTATGCGGACAGACCTGAATAAAACCTATCCAAATTTGCTTGTAGCACCAGGCCTGAAACACATGGCTGCTATTTATAATTAGATAAGTGGCTTGACCTGGATGTATCTACAAGACCCAGATATAATGAGGAGTTTAAAAACCTTGACGGACACCTTGGCTGTCCATCAGCTTAAATAAACTTTGCTACAAGAGAAAAAAAACTTTGTTATACAATACAGGATAAATTAATCATATTAAGAGTTGCATTAAGAATATTAGTAAAGGAAGTAATGAACTTAAATCAGCTTCTGAAACCAAGTATAATACAAGTCCTACTTTAGTTACAGTAGGAAGTAAGAAATAACATCCATCAGTATTTTGAACATTGAGAATGGCACCACCCACTTGGACCCAGCAGGCATAAAAAATATACTAACCAACAAATTGTATGCAAACTTTACCCCTGAAACAATTATAATTCTACAAACTCCCAAATCCCTTACATCTCCTAATATCACATAAGAGTACTTACTGAAGGTACTCAATAAAATGAAAAATACCACTCCCATGAAGTTTTGATAATATACCTAGATGCCTAATAAATGGTGCCAAGCATGACCAGCGGTTAGCGTTGTCGCCTCACAGTAAGTGGTTCTTCCATTCGATTCTTGACTGGAATGCCTTCTGTGTGGAGTCTGCATGTCCTCCCCGCAGTCAAATGATGTCTAAAGACATGCAGGTAGGTGCGTGCGTGAATGGGTGTGCCTTCTGTGAAGGTTGGGCTTCGGACTGGCAACTCGGCACCGTAAAAATCCACTGCCAATCATTAGTGGACCAGAGTTCTACTGTGGCGACCCCTAACCGGGAAAAGCCAAAAGACATATATATCTGACCCTGTTAAGCCCCTCCTTAAATTGTTTAACTGGAGCTTTAGCTATAGGTTTTGTCCTTGAAGTATGGCAAAATGTAGTAGTGGTGATACTCCTACACAAGGGTAACCCCACCATTGACCTTGAGAACTATAGAGCCATTAACTTTACTACTCTGGTTTGCAAAGCCATAGAACATATCATATACAGCCTCATAAACTTTATCTGGCTAGACCCACATCCATTTGGCTTGGTCAGAAAAGATCCTGTCTACTCAGTTTAGTTATCTTTGAGAAAGTCACACAGGCTGTTGATAAGGGTCATTCTCTTCACACAACTTATTTGGATCTGGGCAAAGCATTTTACTCTGTAACCCATGCAGACATTGTAAGCAACCTAAGTGCTTTCAGTTTTTTATTGTTTTTTGTATTTATTTCTCCTTGTGTTGACCTGGTTTGTCCCACTAAGCTAGGAGCCTCTTTTCAGGGGAGATCTGAGGTGGTATTTATACTACTAGAGGAAATTTGGCCAGGGCATCGCGGAACTATCCTCCTCATTGGAGATGCTAGATGTCACGGCAGGGCTCATATAGCAGCAAGGAAGAGGCCTAAGGGAAGCAGCAGCATGGAGAAGGAGCGAAAAGCTATGGAGAGTTTGGAAATGGAAAGTGAGAATTTTGAGAAAAATTTGTCCCATACGACCTTCAGAATGTAAACAGATTACTGTGTGGTGGGTGTTGCAAATGAGCAGCATTTAGCTGTCTCCTTGGAGAAGGAAAGAAGTGAGTCTGTGGAAGTGGTACAGATAGCAGAGCTGGCATCAGGAGGGCGTGCAGATGATGGTCTGTTAAAGTAATCGAGCAGGATGATCCAGGTGATAGTTCAGCTATTTCGTAGGGTGAAATGGCTGAAAACATTTTTGGAAGTGCTGAGCATGTGGAAAAGGAACCAGGTGAAGTGACAGC
This sequence comes from Protopterus annectens, assembly GCF_019279795.1. Taxonomy (NCBI): domain Eukaryota; kingdom Metazoa; phylum Chordata; order Ceratodontiformes; family Protopteridae; genus Protopterus; species Protopterus annectens. Next base: position 612,343,438 of record NC_056725.1, read on the forward strand.
AAAGAATGCAGCATTTAAGGTATGCAGCAGTGACAGAGAGTGAAAGAGGAAAGCAGCAACAAACTGAGAAAATGTCTCATTGTTGCAGCAGATAATGAAATAACTAAAACATATGCAACAGTGACAGCAGGCAAAAAAGGAAAACTGCAACAAATTGTTAAGTAAAACTGCTTTTAAAAAGAAGATAAGACCAACTGTGAGAATAAAAATAAACAAAAAAATGTGACGCTATAATGGACAGATACTATGTATGGGACAATTTGATAACTATTCTGGGTTTTAAAGCTCAAGAAATTCTGTCTTTTATACATATTGGGACAGAGACTTTTTGTGATTTAACCTTAGAAACTGATGGACTGGTAAAATTTCTGCAGCTGTGTAACAAATGGACATTTATCTTTGAACACTTTTGTTTCTGGTTGTAACTTAAATGTTAAATTGTTACTTTGCAGTTTGTCTTCTTCCAATTCATCAGTTCTAATGTTAAAAAACATTCCTAAAGGGTCTGTTTGAAACTGTTAATATTGTGAAAGTTGGAGATAAGAGAAACTTATGGAATGGGAGGTGGTGGAGGGTGGAGGTTGGAAATTGTTTCAAAATGTGAAAACAACACATGTCTAGTGTTATTTTTGTGGCTGGTCATAGAGGGACATTAAAATATGTTGGCCAGTTTAAATCATGTTTCTTTTGTTGGAACTTTTGTCACTTAATTAAGAATTGTGACAAGGTACAATGTAACCAGTGTGGGGAGAAAGGACATGCTGCAAGAAGACATGTGCTTGAATGCAGGTTTAAAAAAAAAACAGAGGGACACTTTGGATGGAATTTCAAGAGAAAACAGTTAATAATGAAAAAGAAATGGAAAGGGAAGAAAATATACACAAGGAAGGACTACAGGGGGCCGAGGAAGAGGGTGAAAACATATACAACATATCCTGTCAAACTTTGCCCCTTACCCAGCGGTAGTGTGATCTCGGAGTTGGTATATTTAGTTAGGGGGTGTGGGGTGGAGCAGCCCCCCACATTGGTGGGTTTGCTTTCATTCGTTTTCTTTTGTTTTTAAGGCTGGATAAGTGTTTACTTACCTGGAGTGGTAAGTCGGTGCTCCGGGACGTCGGTGTTCACATGCTGTCGGCCTTTTCATCTCGGTTATCTGGGTTTTGGGTAAGTGGCATTTTGGTCTACTGAAGTAGACTCGGTGGTTGACATGAAAATTATAATTGCAGGGGACTTTAAGTGTGATTTAAGGGAAGAATGTAAAATGAAGGGGAAATATGTAAAAAATGTAGGAAGTGAAAAAATGTGGTAAATTAGGGGAACACTTAGATCTGAAATTGGTTATTTTGTATTTTCAGAAAGCTTGTAATAATAGATAATAATGTGGATATGTTTGTTATTATCATATAGATATGATAATAGACAATAAAAGATAGTAATAGTTGTAATGGGTTTTTCAGACCATTTAGCAATATGGATGGAAGTCATGGGAGAAAGGGAATATATTAAAATAGGAAAGGGAATAAAAAGAGTAAATGGATATGATGGGATGAAATTGGAGAGTGGGAAGTATTGTAGTTATGGAAGCATCATGCAACAGTGAAGAACTTTTATAAAAATGGACTGAATTTAAAAAGAAGTATAAAAAGTGTTTTTTTTTCCAATGGCAAGATGATGAAAGAAAGCAAGAGAAAGCAAAGTACTGGAAAATGTATAGAAATATATTAGAAATGTAGAGAATTATACAAGTGAGCATTATGATATGGAAAAAGAAATATATAAAAGAAAACAAGAAAAAATGAAGGCATTCCTGTTTAGGCAGAGATATTTACAAGGAAGAAGGGAGGAGGTATCTGCACAGATGGGTAAAACAGTAAAGGAGGATATTAATATAATATGGGAAATAAAAAAAACGTAAAAGGAGAGGTAAAAAGAACATGATTCAATTATGAGTATTTAGTACAGCATGTAGAAAATATGTGTTAAGAGTAAAAAGGAAGAAAATAAGAGAGAAGTGTACGTTTCCAGAACAAGTTAAGTAAGAATGTGAAAAAGAAGTTACTATTAATGAATTGGCTGAAGTACCCAGGAAACTAAATGTTGATGCTGTATCAGGCTGAGATGGTATAGGGTATGGAGTGTACAAGAAATCAATGCAATGGCAAAGAGAATTTTGTAAATGAACTAAATGAATGGTTTGTTTATGAAGGGTTATTTAGAGTTATATGAAAATGTATATGTAAGAAAGACAAGAAGAATGAAATAAAAAAATGAGACCAATCACACCAAATAACACAGATTATAAATTTTCTTATGAGAATAATACAGGTGGAAGGAAGAATCACAGATAGTGTAGAAGAAAGTATATATGGTTTAAAAGGGAAGGGACATTAAGAATTGTTATTGGTTGTGCAAGAAATTGTGGATGTGAAACTTACAGTGGGTGATATTAGCAAGGCATTTGATACAGTAGGACATCATGCTTTGTGGGATGGTATGGAGAAGTATGCAGTAGGTAATGGAATTTGGAGAGTGTGTATATCAGTATATCAAAATAATAGAGTGAGAGTGTTTAACAGGTGGGTGGCTGAGTAAAGAAATATGCATGAAGTGTGGTATAAGACGAGGATATCCCATGAGTGGAATATTGTTTGCATTGGTGATAAATGCGATAGTGAGTGAAGTAGCTTATAAAATGAATAGATATGTGATGCAAAAGGAAGTCGTGATTCCAGTAGTTTTGACATATACAGATGATACAGTAGCAGTTGCTAAGAACAAAATATGGTTGAAGGAAGTTTTGGTTTGTCTGGATAGATGTTTAAAGGAAAAGGGAATGGCCTTGAATAAAGATAAAAATAAAGGTTTGGGCTATGTTGTGAAAATTAGGGGTGTGCCTTTCTCAGTGAATGAAGTGTCTTTGTTAGGGAAACAAATGGGGAAAAGTATGTACTTATGATGTGATGGGAGGGTTTGACAAAAGAAATTAAAAAAAAGTCTTCTATGGAGGACATATAGATTAGTTTTTAAGAGAAGTGTGTTTCTTGTTAATTCTGTATTAATGTGAAAAATAGTGTATGCCAAATGTTTGTATGATCACAGAAAAATATGAAAAGGAAATTATGCAGTTAGAGTTTTCTTTCATGTGGAGTTCAAGATTAAACCCTGTGAAATGAGGTGTGCTGTATATAAGTGAATATGAAGAAGGATTGTGCTTACTAAATCCAGTTATTTATTCTGCATCTTTAAACTTGTACAGAGTATTAAAGTGGGCAAAGGAAGAGAATGAAAAAGTTAATAGTGAGAATGTTTAAATATAAATAGAAAAAGTTCTGGGAGATGATGAAAATAAGAAAGAGAAAAAGAATATGTAAATGAAGAAATTAAAAATTAGCAAGAAAAATACTGACAAGGAAAATAAAAAAAATATGATATAGAAAAAGATAGAAGGGTGAAGTATAATAATGAGATAAAACAATATTATTATGTAAATCCCTGGGGATATTTACCAGCAGAAGTGATTTAAGTCATTAAAGTAAGAAAAAAGTGGTGCATCATGACAGTAGTGTGTCAGGATTTCCTACGGAGGCTGGTAGTAAGTTACATGCCTTATAAAAAGAAAGTTGAAAGAGTGTGTTTATTTTGTGGGGAGGAAGAGACAATATAGCATGTTTTTTAAAATGTTAAAGAAAATATTAATGACATAAACAATGTAGATGTGAATACGATTATGTAAGGATATTATAAGAACCAAAATAAAGAATATGCGAGAAGGGTAGATAAGAATTTATTTTATGTTATATGGGTATTTGGAATGAAATACTGAACAAAATGTTTAATGAAAAATAGATTTTGTCAGATATCTTATGAAAAATTAGATTATGGTTGTTGTAGTGGAAGTCAGTTATGGAAGAATAATAATGAAGATGTACGAAAAATGATAAATAGGAAACAAAAATAGAAATGTGTGTATATATGTACCTGTAGATATGCACATTTTGTAAATATGTAAATATGTTGCGTGAAATAAAGGACCCTACTTGGTAGCTACTGTGGGATTTTTTGCATCCACCTGTGCTACCACCAACTCAAGAAGATGCGTCTTTTGTTTAATGTCTCATCTGAGGGATGACACACTCAGGAGTGCAGCACCTCCATCATGCTACACTGCAGTGTCAGCAATCTATCTGTTATGAGTTGCAACACTGACATTGGTTCAGTGAAAGTGGATCTGCACATAGTTGTGTGGCTAGCCAACTAGTTGAAAGATAGTACCCACATAATTAAGTTGACAAGTGCCTCCTCAGAAAATATGAAGGCAACTAGTGTTGTACCCTGACTCAGTACTGGGACTCCTCCCTTTTTGGCATCTACTTCTTCAGTCTCCAAACTGTGAATTGGCATCTTTGATTAAGTTTGAAGATGATTGTAAACTTGGCATTACTGTCAAAACACACTCTAATATACCTGTATTACAGCAGGAAATATCACTCATGAACCTATGGTATATGGAAAAAGGCCTATAATTGAGTGGGGAAAAAGTATAGCATTGTCACATTTTACAAAATGTCTTCCTCAACGTACAGTATAGCCAGTATCCCACTCAAATTAATGTAGTTGGGTAATTTGGAAGCTGGGTTGATGTTTCCCTTACCTTTGACCTCCATGTAGTTAAAAAAAAGTCCTGTTTAGCATCGTTAATATCTAAAGGCGTGTCATCCAGAGTAAAAAAACTAATCATTCTTTTTTTAACTATATCAAGATTATATACAGATAGCACTTTTCAATGCTAGAAGTTTAAACAAGAATTTGCACTCCTTACAGGCATTCTTAACTCTTCACTATAGATATATGCATTGATACTGAAACATGGTTTCAGAACAGCTGGAATACCCCCACAGTGCAAGGTTTCATTGCCTTCCATAGTCAGACCTATTATGGAAAGTGATAGAATTATTGAAGGTTGCATGCCAGTATTCGTAAGATACCATCTCACCTCCAGACCCTTAGGACAGTGACCTTTAACTTTTTCATATTATTTTCACAGAAGTAGAATTCCATACCAGCATTAGGGACCTAGGCACTTTTGTAGACCATGAAAAAGAAGTTATGTACTTACCATAAAATTCCACGTGTGTTGTCTATCTGCACCTTTATTCTCACTTGTGGGATCAGATCTGATCCATTGTTTATGTGCAAATGGGCCTTGTGTTGACACCAGATGCATTGAACTGTCTTCCCTAGATAGTGCCACCCACCCTATTTGGGAAGTGTCCTTGGTCACCATGGCTTGGGGTTGGGAAGGAATAAAGTGATGCCCCTGAGATACCAGAGGAGAGTGAGTCCATCGTTGAAGATTCTTTTTGCATGAATTTATCATGATTTTGTGTGTCACTGGTAGCCATTTTGCCCAGTATTTGAAGAACTAGTTTGGCAGAAGCTCATTTCTTTCTGATCAGCATTCTTGTGTAATACCAAAGATCATCTACTGTGTCTTGCAGATATTTTGCTATCATCCTTCTTGTGTCTATTTCTGGTCCTGTGAAGAGCAAGTTCTGACATGGCTCTAGAGCAGATTTTTCATAGATTGTTGTAATCCCTAGAGAGAAACAGAGTTGTAGCATGGAGTCTTTGACCTGTAGTAGAAGTTGCCTGGTTGGGGACGTTTATGAGCCAGTCATCCAGATATGGAAACACCCGGGATCCTTGACGTCTCAGGTGAGCCACAACTACTGCCATGCATTTGGTGAACACTCTGAGGGCTGTAGTAAAACCTAAGTGGAGAGCTCGAAATTGGAAGTAACTAGCCCCTAGCCGGAAGTACAGATGCCTTCTGGACCACTTTTCATCCTTATATGGTAGTATGCATCCTGAAGATCTAGAGAGCACATCCAATTGCATTTTTCTAAAAAAAAGGAAGTATTGACTACAGTGTCATCATCTGGAACTTGCTCTTTTTAATTGATTTGTTTAGATTGCTGAGATCCAGAATGGGCCTGTAGTCCCCTGTTTTCTTTGGAACTAAAAAGAATTTTGAGTAAGTTCCAAATCCTCTCTGGTCTGTGGGGACTTCTTGGATGACTCTTTTTCTTAGCAACTTTTGAATTTCTAAGGTTGCTTGTTCCTTTTGACTAGGTGGGATGTCTGGAACTGTTTTGTTCTTGGGAATGGGGAAGGAAAAGAGAATGATGTAACCCCTGGATTTATGTGTTTTAAATAGCTCTCCAGCCATTCATGACCTGTCTTTCCATAGGCTGCTGGCCTCGCTTGTCGGCAAGTACCTTCTACTAATCTGTGTTGCTTTAAACAAGTCACCCAGCTCTGTTGTGTTCCAACCTCCTCAGGTGCTTCCTACTGCTCTAAAGACCACCCTGCCCCTTGAAGCATCATCAAACGAGACTACTGCACCACTTTTTTAATCATACAATCTTTCATCAAGGAATATAAAGTCCAACTCTGTTGCATTCCAACCTCCTCGGGTGCTTCCTTCTGCTCTAAAGACCACCCTGCCCCTTGAAGCAGTATCAAACGAGACTGTTGCACCACTTTTTTAATCATACAGTCTCTCATAAAGGAATATAGAGTGTATGTAACAGAACTGTGCTTTATTTTTTTTTTTTTACTGTAATTGCCTCTAATATTGTCCCATTAAAGGACTCAGCCATGTGTGCACTAGCAGCCTACAGCCATCTGTAGTTTCACCCTTCCCTATGTTGTCATCCCCATTCCCTGGCCGTTTTTCTGGGTCTATATGATGCTATTGAATGGACTAAATAGCGAATGCTGTTTAGTCTATCCGATACTGTCGAAATGTCAAAATAGCGAAGTCATGGAACATTGATTTTTTTCCCAGGGAAAAAATTTGGTGGGCTGTCTTCGGGACTTTGCCATTTCCTCCACTATGGTGCAATCTCGTAGTTGGTATATTTAAGTAGGGGGGTGTGGGGGGCACTGCCCCTCTCATGGGGGGGTGTAGGTGGCAAAACCCCCCACTTAAATTTGTGTTTTATGTTTTTTTTTTATGGAGCAGCAATATTTTTCCCTGGGAAAAAAGTAGCTGTTCCGTTTGTTCGATATTTTGTTGTTTCGATATTATCGGTATGATGAAATAGCGTTTGCTATTTACATCGTACGATAATATGATACAGATGCGCTTCTCTGGCTTTACCAAACTGTAATCTTAAAAGTGGCCTCTAGGTGGAAACGTTAATCCTTTTATTAGTCTTTTAATTTACTTCATGAAAGTGCAGTATCACTTAGTCACCCTCGCAATTTTCCTTGCTTAGCTTCATTAAAGTTAAGTGTCATCCGACCCAAAATAATAGTTTTGGCTATAAACCCGCTTGGTTTACTCTCTTTAGCCTAGTGATAGTTTAAACACACAACTAAACCAAATCCGTATTTTTTAGCTAAGAGTCCTGTAGGTTCCCCCTACTCAGCCCATGATAGAGTTACATTTTTATTGTAAGCAAAATAATATTTTTCCCTAGTTAAGAGTCCCCTGGAGTCTCAGAGTTACATTCCTAATCTCTTGTACATCCTCTTATCTGTGAAGCTTGCTCTTTAGTCCATGGCTTATTTTCCTCCATACTGACTGATTGTTTTTTTTTCTTACCTTCTTCTTCCATCTCCTTTGCTTTACCCACTCCGTTCGCCCTTCAGGCTCACTCCGCTCCCCTACCCTGCCCCCAAATTCCACCCGCCCCAGTAGATCTATATTTATATTTAATAAGCCACCCCCACCCCCTCCCACATCTAATTAACTTCCCCAATTTCCTATAATTACTTAATTACTCCTACCAGACCAACCCTGACTTCTACTCCACCCTCCAACTCCACTAAATCTACACTTGTTAATATAGCTATCCGTACACCTCCCCAACTTAAACTTACCCCCAAGTCTTATCTAATATAAACACCATGCCTATCAAACTAGTAACTTTTATAACTCTAATACTATCATTAATCTCCCTATCCTATGTACACTATCTCACCAGACCTCTTTATACCAGTCACACTCCCACATTTCACTCAACCATCTCATCGCCTTTACAACACATACATTCTTCCATCTGCATATCCCCTAACCTCTGTTCCCTCAATAACATTTTGCTCTTCAACTATAAACTCTTACCATACCACCAAACTACTACTCCAATTCTTACCAGCCCCATCTTAAACTCCACAACTTATAAACCACATACTAAACAACTGAAATACCTCTTTTCCCACATACATCATTTTATCTATATCCTTGCCTCTGGGAACATACACCCAAACCCTGGCCCGTCTTCCTCACACATCTCTTCCTCCCCATCTCTTCCTCCCAAATCAGCTGGTAGATCCCTCCACTTCACTGCACTAAATGCCCAAAGCATATGTAATAAAATCCCAAACCTCCATGCCTGGCTTCTCCACAATAAGCCCAATATTCTTTCCATCACTGAAACCTGACTTAAATCACACTTACTCCACCCAACTATTATATTATCAGAAATAATAGAGCACACAAGAAAGGGGGAGGTGTCAGTCTCCTTTACTCCTCATCCCTCTCAGTCACCCCTTACTCCAATCCTATCCCCAAATTTGGCAAAGCTGAATTACTTCTAGCCCTCCTTCAAGTAAACAAACAAAAATGTATCTGTATAACCACCCTTTATATCCCTCCCGGAGACAATGTCCCAATCCTTGAAGGCATTCTTTCCTGGCTCTCAACCAATATCACAGATGAAACTATAATCTAGGGGAATGTTAACATTAATTGGGACACTATTCAATCGGGTAGTGAGACCAGCTGTGTTATATGGGTTGGAGACAGTGGCATTGACAAAAAGGCAGGGGTTAGAGCTGGATGTGGCAGAGTTAAAGATGTTAAGATTTGCACTGGGTGTGACGACGGTGGACAGGATTAGGAATAAGTATATTAGAGTGTCAGCCCAGGTTGGAAGGTTTGCAGACAAAGCCAGAGAGGCAATATTACATTGGTTTGGACATGTGCTGAGGAGGGATACTGAGTATATTGGGAAAAAGATGCTAAGGATAAAGCTACCAGGTAAGAGGAAAAGAGGAAGGCCTAAGATAAGGTTTATGGATGTGGTGAGAGAGGACATGCAGGTGGGTGGCGTGACAGAGCAAGATGCAGAGTACAGGAAGAAATGGAAACAGATGATCCGCTGTGGTGACCCCTAACGGGAACAGCCGAAAGAAGATAATGGTGATTCAATCTCCAACTAACTCCCTATATATAAATCTTTATAACTTTACTCAACTTATTAACTCCCCAGCCAGACCTTCCAAAGACATCACTTCTGGTATTACCCTGGACTGGATTCTAGTTTCCCATCTTCACTACATCTTCAGTAGCAGTATCCTTCCAGATCCACTAGGTGACCACCTTCTCACTTTCACCCATTGTCTTCCCTCCTTCCTACAACTTTCCCACACCTACACCACTACTCAGTTCCTAAAAAACTTTAATCCCAATGCATTCTCTGATGTTTTAAAAAGAACTAACTGGAACCCACTAAAAACTTTACCTCTGGATAATGCTGTTACTTCAACACAACTGTCTTAAACTTGCTAGACTCATTTGCTCCCTGGAGAAGAAAACACACAAGAAGTAACTCTGCCCCTTGGCTAACTAAAAATACCCTAGCCACCATGCAACACCGTGATAAAGCCTGGAAAACACTACCATAAAACTAAAACTATTACTTCCTTTAATGAATACAAACTACTTCACAACAAAGCAAAAAAACTTAATAACTCAGACTGTAAAGTCTATTTCTCCACTCTCCTAACCAAACACAATAACCCTAAAAAACTCTGGGATGAAATGTCCTCCCTTCTAAACCCAGGCAAAAAAGAAAACCCCTGCCCCAGCCCAAATGTCTCAGACTCAGATCTAGCTACCCAATTCAACTCATTCTTTGATTCCATATCTAGACTAAAATCATCCTTCGCTAATAACCTACCTTCCCCACAACAACCTTCACATATCCCCTTCTCCTCCAGTACTTCTAGCTCCCTACCCCTCCCTTCTCCATGAACTCTATGCCCATCTCTACCATAAAAAAACTTCTTCAAAAATTGAAACCTTTCTCTAATGCCCCTGATGAAATACCCTCTTACTTCCTAAAAGTAGCTGCAGAAGCCATTGCCTTCCCTATCTGCATCCTAATAAATCGATCACTTTCAGAATGCCATGTTCCCCAGCTCTGGAAAAAGGCCTATATCATTCCACTCCATAAAGGTGGCAGTAATAATGATATCTCCATCTTCCGTCCCATTGCTATCTTATCCCCTATTTCAAAACTCCTCAAAAAATGCATCCACCTACAACTCCTACCCTATCTTACAAATAATAACCTTCTTAGTCCCACCCAGCTTGAATTTTGTCCTGGCCATAACACGACAACAGCCCTCCTCTCCTTTCTAGAAACTGTAAACATAGCCCGTGACTCTGGTCACATTGTATCTACCCTCCTCCTAGACCTCTCTAAGGCCTTCGATACCATCTCTCATAGCCTTCTTCTTACTAAACTCTCTAAACTAAATCTATCCCACTCCTCTGTTAACCGGTTCACCAGTTACCTATCAAACAGGCAACAAGCAATTAAGTGGAAAAAAGCTATTTCACCATTCCAAAACACACTTACAGGCGTGCCCCAAGGCTCAATTCTAGGCCCCCTTCTATTTAATATTTTCATTAATGACTTCTACCATGCCATTCCTAATGCTAACCTCATCCAATCCAATATGCAGATGACTCAAGAGTAATATGTTCTGCAACCTCCACTTCTGCACTAATAAAACTAACCCAAGGTGCCTTCTCCTCCACAGAACAATGGATGCTAGAAAACCATCTAGCACTAGCACACTGCTAAGTTACTTTCTTCTTCTACTCTGACTTTCTTACTTATGTTTCCATTTATGCTCACGCTTATAAATTTTGTCTTTTCTATGTATTATTGAAATGTCATCTCTGTAAATTGTCCTATCCTTTCTACTGTCTGTCCATTTTTATGTATCAACAATTGTTTTAACTAATTGTATGTAGTAATGCATCTATTTTATTCATGTATCTACAGTGTTTTCATGTGCTAATTGTATGTAATAATGTGGAGCTTTTCTCCCTGGGCCTCCACTGAAAATGGGTTCTTCCAGGCCCAGTGGAATTTCCAGGTCAACAAATGCAGTAAATAAATAAGTAAAGGCTACTAAAACTAAACTAATGTTATTTCCCCCCTCTAAAAGTATTACCCTAGACAAAAACTCTTTCTCTATTACCAGCAAAAATAACACTCCTCTTGAAACAGTCTCCACTGCCAAACTATTAGGAATTCTCATTGCCGACCAACTAAAATTTGATAGCCATCTTCAGGTAAACATGAAAAAAACTTGCAAGAAACTAGGCATGCTTTATCGCCACTACAGTTTCATCTCTCCCTCTTCCAGACTCGTTCTTGCTAAAACATGCCTCATCCCTTCCCTCCTGTATGCAGTCCTCCCTCAAATCAAAACTCTCCTCCTGTTACTATAAAATTTCAAAATTTGCAACTGGCCACAGATCCAGTACCCATTACTGCATCTCCCTGCACCAACTGCACTGGATTGAACTGCTCAGTTATCTTACCTATATGCAACTTATCCAAGCACGCAAACTTAGTTTTAAACCTATCTCTGCCCCTCCCTTGCCTCTCCCTTCAAAATACATCTTCCTAACAGATGCCTAAGATCCAACTTCCAAAATCTAATAAAACTACATAAACCTACCCGACCTCCTGGAAAACATCTTTCCTTCTGCTTAGTACGCTACTGGAATTCTCTCCCACCTCTTATCCATACCAATAACAGTCTCTCTTTCTTTAAAACTCTTCTTCACTCACACCTAATCTCACAGTGGGAATGCTCCAGCTCTCATCCTACATAACATCCCTAACTACAGTTTCTACCTATGTCAGACATATCTGCCAATAGCCTATTTTAGCCTATAATTTCCTGAAAAAACTGGCGCTCTTTTATACTTCCTTAAATTTGTTTATAGCGGGGTTTTTCATGCATTTGCTCCATCAAATGCCAATGTATTGTAACTATTGTTAACACTGTGATTTTTTTTCCTAATGTCTCATTAAGCGTTTTGTAACTTAAACATGTTTTAACTGTTATTTTGTTATTTTGCAATTCTATTATTTACTATTATTTACTATTTGTATTTCTGAAGCTTTTCTCCCCAGGACTCTATTGAAAATGGGCTCCTCGTGGCCCAGTGGACCACCATGGTAAACAAACTGCAAATAAAATAAATAAATAAATAAATAAATAAAATGTTCTGCACCCATCTGTCATTCATTATTCTTAGCCAGGTATGAAGATTCAGAGACAGTCGTCCCCCGACTACCTCCAGAGGTGGACAATCAGCCACCCCTCAGGAGCACTGCAAGGGCTTACCAAAGAAAGATTCTCTGGAGCCCTGATTCTGCGGGCCTCCCCTGCCACAAGGGTGGCATCTTCCATTATTGTTCCCCTCGCTGCCTGTAGGGGAACTTTCACCCTGTGTGTCTTCTAAAGATCTTTGTGATTTTTTTAAACCCCATCTTTCTACTACTTCTTTGACCTTTGGAAAAGGGTCTGGTGGGTTTAGAAAAACGTACTCCAATGGCAGATAAGGTCCTGCCTTACTGTTCATACCTGGCGAGCATCTCGTTAGCTTTGGGCCCAAAAAGAAAGGAGCCATCAAAAGGGGCGTTAATGAAGAAAAACTTGAAGGGCTCTGTGAAATCGCAAAGGCGCAGCCAGGCCTGCCTCATAAGTGAGATGCCTGAACCCACTGCCCTACTCATTCCATATGCTATATATGAGATAAGTCTCATGGAAGAGTTTACAACAGAATTTAGGGTGGTAAGCTGAGAGGTTACCTTGTCTGCAACCTCATCAACCACAGCTCCTTGAAGGGAGTCTGACAACTCCTTTATCAGATCCTTCTGTAGTCTAGTAAAATGTGTTAAGTAATTCAGTGACCATAAGGTGAAAATTGCTGATGTAAAGATGTGCTTCTCTTATCTAGCCATAGTCCTAGCATCTCTATTTGAAGGATGGATAGTGGAACTAGTCTCACATAGTTTCTTTTTAGTGGTCGCTGCCAGGACCATGGCATCAACTGCTACAACTTTTGTGAAGAAAGGCTTGTCTAAAGGGGCAGTAATATATTTGTTTGGCCTCTTAGGAGTAGGCTGTATGGTGTCTGGGGTCTCCCAAGCCTTCTGATTGATTAACTCAATAAGCTCATCAGAAGGAGGGGTCATCCAAAAGGTGGAAGGGTGAGACCTGAAAGCCTTCAGGTACATTGACTCCTCAGCTGAAGGGTTTGTGGATTGCCAGTCACCTCTCTGTTTTAACATCTCCAGAATATCTTCAGGAGGTGACCGAGGGGACCCTTCTGTATCATCAAGGCCATTATCAGATGTGACTGACTGTTTTGGGGAGTCCAGATGCTTCCTCTTGTAAGTCCTCTTCCGAGGGACTTCCTCAGTGGAGTGATCTGGTGCAGTTTCAGAAGGGGTTGGTCCCTTGCTGGACGTCCTAATCCCTGGGTTCTCTGTGGTCCTGTGGAAAAGGTTCATGAAAAGGCAAAGTCGCAGACCCAGAAGTGGAAGGAAGGTCCTGGGGTGACTGTCTCTGAAACTGAGATGTAGTCATTACCCTCCTCATAACCTCAAAGGCACTCCCCCCTTGATTTGAAGAAGTCCCTGGATCTGACAAAATGGTAGTTGGAGCTGAGGGAATCTGCAGCGCAGAGGACAGATGCTCCAAGGCAAATGTAAGGTCCAAACTCACCCTTGCAGAAGCCCAAAAAGGCAGGGTTAGATCTGACGAGATCCGAGCCCACTCTCTGGGTCCGACTGGGGAGTGTCAGTTCTTAGAGATCTTCCTCTCTGACAGAGCAGAAGAACTCAGGGCAGATGTCAGATCCGAGAAACCTTTGGGCCTGGGATCCGAGACAGACACCAGTTGGACATCCAAATCTTCCTGCTTTGATACCAGGGATCGGATTGGAGGGGGAATAGGCACTGACAGAGAGGGTTTGTTAGATCCGATGCCTTTGGGCTTGGATCCAGTAATAACTTGGCCAAAGCCAGTGTCTTCAGAAGCCTCTGCACTACCCTATCCTCATTGTCATCTGACAAGCTCCTAGTAGATTGGGTAGATAAGGTAAGTGATCTCGATTTTTATCAATAATGGTGATGGGAGCCAAAAAGATATAAGCTCCAATGATGGAGAACAGCTCCGAAGTCTGAACTCAGCAGGAGCCGAAGAGGTTGGAGCAGAAGGATCAGGCTACTCCAAAGGCTTCTCGGATCCAAAAGCTACTTGCTGCTCCGAAGAAGCTGTAGGAGCAGTCAGTTTTTGGTAATTTCTGTCTTAGCTCTGAGGATGATTTTGAGCCAAGGAAGGTCGCTTTTGAAATTTCTCTGACTTATCTGATGATTTGCTAGATTTAAAAGACTCAGGTGAAATAGCCCCAGGAAAAAGGAGTTTTTAGTAAACCTTTTAATATTAGTTTGTTTTTACGCTCCGTAAGACCCCTTTGGTTGAAGCCATGGCAAGTGGAGCATGATTCCTGTAAATGTAAGGGCCCCAAGCAATACATACACACAGTGTGTGTATCACTTAGAGGCATCTTTTTGCCACATTCTTCACATTTTTTTAAAACTTAGGGGTTTCCCATCTTTTTTTTGAGACGTATTGCTGAAATCAAAAACAAGCAATTCAGATTTTAGCTTCAGAAAACAAAGGAAGAAAACAGCACACACACGCACACACACACACACACACACACACACACACACACACACACACACACACACACACACACACACACACAAATGCCCTCTAATTAAAACGGACATTGACTAGATTGAGGAAATATAGAAAGTGTTTTTTTTTTTATTGTAGAAGTAGAGGGTTAAAGAACGCCCTCTAACTTAAATGGACATTGGAAAGGGAAAGTTTAGAAGAGGGAACAACACTTGCAGAGCCAAAAAGAACATCCTTAACAAAAATTGGACTAAAGAAGGGTAAGGCTAGCTGAGAAATAGAAGAAAAACTAAGTACAAACGTCAATTAAGTAAGAAATACAAAAATATATAAATAAAGTGTCACTTACCCCTGAGCTTCCTAGAAGGACAACATCTTTCGCTGAGCAGCAAATGAGATCTGAGGGTTTAGGGAACTGCATCATGGGTAAGGGAGAATGCCCGTGAGCTTTGCTGAAGGTCTCAAGATTTTGAAATAGGCCAAGACAAATCCGATGGATTGAATCTGACCCCACAAGTGAGAATGAAGTTGAGATTGACAACATCACATCTATCCTTTGAGCGTGGTGTATCCACTACTGTTAGGAAACCCTTTTATCTTGCCAAACTAATCATCAGGAGTATGTTTTCCAGATCTACTCCTCCCTTATCAGATCTATAATAGAGTATAATAGCCCCTTTGGTATGTACCTGTCTAAACATATGACCCAGCTGGAGAGACCGCAGCTTTCCTTCAACTAAGACAATCAAAGGCACATCTTCCTTGACCTACCTAGACTGTCTTAAAGTTCCCTATCTCAGTCCAGTTTCTTTTAGACTCTTTAGGGCTGACTTCTGTCTAGCTTACAGAGCCTTGAAGGATTCAATCCTATGTGACCGCCTGCATGTCTGCAAAACTAACACTCTCAACACATACTCAAGAGATCTTAACTTCCACTGAAAGGTAAATAAGACATGCTAGCAAGATATATGTATATATATATATATATATGTATATATATATATATATATATATATATATATGTATATATATATATATATATATATATATATATATATATATATATATATATATATATATGTATACACACACACACACACACACACACACACACACACACACACACACACACACACACATATCCAGAGAATTTCTCCTTTATGGACTAGACTTCCTTTGGATGCAAAGGAAAGTGACTGTCTGCCCCTCTTAACATAACCTAGATGAATGGATGGTCAGTTGTAAATGTATCCCTGGTCTGGTCCCTCAAGCCCTTATTTGAAAGGGGTTAAAACCAGGTGTAAATTAGTCATGCCAAAGGATATACAAGAGTTAGGGAACTGTGGCTAGGCTTTAATGGCCCTCGTGTCAGTAGTCTTAGTATTGACGTGTGAACCTATGGCCCCATAGTTAGAACAATTATTGAGTAATGTGGCCCCTTCAGGGTATATTTCTAGTATTAAATAGCTGGAAAGACTCCAAAGATTCACAACCTAGAAGATTGTTGGCCTAAAGTCCTTACTTTACTAGGAACAGCTTGAAGTGTTATTCTATTACTTGGTTTCTTGTAGACTTTTGTGGTAATATATGCTTTGCATTTTTTACCATTAGGGTATCCACACTGCCTGATCTCCCCTATCTTTTCAAGTTAAATAGCGCCACTGATTCCAGAATTAGGACTTAAATCTCCACCAACACAGAATGTGTTCAAGAGAGAAAATTTATAAGGGAATAGCTGTGCTGCCTTGGGAATAAACTTCCTCTGCAAGTTAAACAGTGACACCTTGGCAGTCTTCAGGGTAAACCTGGATGATTGGAGAGATGGCCATAACTTTACTGAAGGACTGACCTGCTTTGCCCCTCTTTAGAAAAGTGACACAGCTTGAAGGTGAATATTGACAAAATGTAAATGGTCTTCTAATTAGTTGTCTTGTATTTCATATGAACAGTGATAACCAGGGAAAGCAGTGACACAAGGTAGCACACTTGGCATCAGTGCAGAAGGCTGTGGGTTCTATTCCCACCCCAGGTAGGTGGATTGCTGATACTGCAGTGAAGCATAAAAGGAGATATTGCACTTCTGATTGTGCCATCCGTTGGGTGAGATGTTAAACTGAGGTCCCCTCTGCCTGAGTTGATGGTAGCTCAGGTGAACATAAAATATCCCATTATACTTGTCAGAAAGAGTAGGGATCCTTTATTTATGTAGCAAAATAACTCTTATTTACAAAATATTTAAATATTTACAAATATTTACATATGTACTAATATATAAATATAAAATGTTTACACATATTCATAATTTCCTTTGCAATCATCCTTAATTTTCATCCCTATTAGACACCCACTCCTTTTTCCGTAACCACCATCTGATTTTACTTAATATTGTTGCTAAAATCCATTTACCATCAGAGATAATTTCAATAACCCATATAACATAAAATAATATTTTATCTATTCTTTATTTCTATTCTTATAATCTCTATATTTAATCATATCCATATTTATTTTATTCACTTGTTTTATATCTTCATAAAATCTTCTTTACATAGTTTCCCCATAACTTTCCACTGTTTTAATTTCAAAAACACATGTTCCTTAGTTTTTTTTTTCTTGACAATGTAAACACATTCTATCACTTTTCTTTATATATGGTATATTTCCTTTTACTGGCAATCTACCAGTCTCCACAAAAGTCTCAACATTCTATTTTCTGATTACACAATTTGCTTCTTATTTTTTATAGCTTCAACTTTTCTTCATCTGTGAGAGTTTCCCATGGTTTTACATAGCAATGCTTTATCATTACATTCTTATGCCACACTTTTTATCTTTTTCTATAAAATCAGTTTTTATTTTCCACAAAAATATTTTTTCTTGGTAACATTTTATTTCTTCATTCATGCACTCTTTTTCTCTTTTACTGTTTTTTTACTGTAACCTAAAATTTATCATAATTATATTTATACAGTTTTACTACTAATCTCTGACCTTTTTCATTTATCCAGTTTAACACTTAATGAAGCAGCATATACCAGTGGGTTAATTAACCCTAAGCTTTCTTCTTTATTTACATACAAAACTCCTCTTTTTCTGGGTTTAATTTAGAACCCCATATAAATGAAAACATTGTCTGCAATAATTCCTTTTCAAATACTGTTGGCAACATAAGTACACTTGCTAAGTATGTTATTTTTCCCATCAGTACTGAATTTATCAAACAAGCTTTTTTTCTGAATGGTATTGTATATGTCCTCCAGAATAGACGTGCTTGCTTTATTTCTTCTATTGATTTCCCATTGAGTTCTACTTGCATTGTTATTCCCAAATTTTATACCTAATACAGAAATTTCATTCATTGTAAAATACGTATCACAATCTTTACTACATCACCTAAACTTTTACTTTCTCTTTGTTTAAAGCCATCCCTATCATCTCTAGACACTCATTTGTGCAAATTATTAGTACTTTTATCCAATTTTTTTTTTTGCAATTATTATAATGTCATCTACATATGTTAACAGAATTTGAATTCTTAACCCTTCAGGTGTTGTTATATACATTCATTTTGTAGTTTATTTTCATAGGTTCATAGGCAGGTACTAGGCTATTGGCTCTAGGGCCTATATAAGCCTAGCCAAAAAATGTACCCTGGCTTTCGCCACCCAAGAAAATTATTTTCCTGTGCCCCTGTCGAGCAGAGCCACATAAGTGATTCCTGGGGTGAATTTCCCATTTCCCATCCAATCATCAAGATTTTTCTTGAAGAGTGCTAATGAGGAGCTCTGTTTGACATAGATAGGTAGTCTGTTCCTGAGTATAGGAAGTCTCTGGGACAGGAATCTATCCCTCCAGCATGTTCTGTTTATTGTGGTGACAAGGTTTAGGTCCCTAGAGCGTGTAGCTCAGATGGATTGGGATTTCTTTAAGTGGAGCATGTCCAACAGCTCTGGGTTTGACATAGCTTTGTATGTTAGGCAGAGATCGCCCCTGATTAGGCGATATGCGATGGAGTAAAGCTGTAGTTTTTTGAGACGATCTGAGTAGGGCATCTGTTTGAGGCCAGTAATCCTCTTTTTGAGGTATTTCTGTGGTCTTTCCAGTTGTTTTAGATGTCTTGTGAGGTACATACCAAAAGGGGCATTGTACTCTATAATGGGTCTAATGAGTGATGAGTAGAGGGGAACAATGACCTCTTTTTTTCTGGATGAGAATCCTTTTGTGATGAGATGAGCCACGTAGAAGGATTTCCTGACCACTGTGGCAATGTGATTATCAAAGGAGAGACTACTGTCCACCTGTGTCCCAAGGACTCTTATCACATTTTTGGCATTAAGTAGACTACCAGCTATGTGGTAGTTCATGGGTACAGAGTTTTTACCAAAGGGGATGACAATACACTTTTTGGCATTGAGCTTCAGGCCATGGCTTTGACACCAGGTATCTGTCTCAGTGAATCCCTTTTGTAGTTTGTCCACATCGTTAGGAGTTTTGATTATGGCTCCTAGTTTGCAGTCATTTGCAAACTTTGTTAGCCAAAGACCTTCTGTGTTAGCCTGCACTTCAGAGAAGTAGATACGAAACAGGAGAGGACCCAGGACTGAACCCTGTCATACTCCACTTGTCACTGGTCTGAAGTCGGATTTGGAATCCGCTACTTTCACAGTGTGGGTTCTGTCTCCGAGCCAGTTGGCAACCCATCTTGTGACATAGGGATTTATGCCTAGTTTAGTGAGCTTATCTATAATTCCAGAGTAGGGGATGGTGTCAAAAGCCCTGGCGAGATCTAGATAAGCTGTGTGAACCATTTTACCCTCATCTATGGCTTTGGTGACTGCTTCAAAGAAGTCAATCAGGTTTAGGAGACATGATCTGCCTTTTACAAATCCAAACTGGGTAGGGTCCAGAGTTAGGAGATTACCAATGTCTTTGTTTACGAGTTCCATGATGATACGTTCCATGGCCTTGCAGACCAGACTTGTCAGGCTAATGGGGCGGTAGTTCCCGGGGTCCGTCGTGGCTCCACCTTTGTGGAGTGGGATAATCATCGCTGTGCACCATTCAGTGGGTACAAAACCTGAGGTGAGGCTATGATTGAACATGGTACTTAGGTAGGGTGCCAGTTCATTCTGTAGTTCATGTAGAACGCAGCCTTGGATATTGTCAGGTCCCATGGATGCTGTGTTCTTGGCTTTGGAGAGTGTGTTTTTTACCTGTGCAGCCGTGATTATAGGAACTTTGCATTCTTCCGGTATAGAGATGGGCCCCCTAGGGGGTGTGAGGGGGGTAAAGTTAGCACTGAACCTATCTGCTAGGATGTTGGCAATATCAGTTGGTTCTGTATATTTAGCGCCATTGTGCTGTAACTCAGAGCAGATTTGAGTGTTCCCATTGATATTCTTGACATAGCTATAAACTGCTTTGTGGTTGTCTTTTAGAGTCAGTGGCAGAGTATCACATTCATAACTAATGCAAATAGTATACAACTCATTGGACATCCCTGTCTTACACCACTCTTCATATGTCCCTCTTGATTTAACCTTTCATTTACAAGTATTTTTAATTTATTATTACTATATGCTGACATGCATAATTTCCTAACTTTCTCACTTAATTTAAGATGTCATGCCCAGTTATGGCAAATGCCTTATTGTCATAATTTTTGCTTACTTTTTGTTCATAAAATCATCCACAATTTCTCTATCATTAATACTTCTTGACAACCCTTCCCATTTATACTGTATATGCTATCTTCCATAATATTTTTCCATTTTAGTTTCAAATCTCTTTTGTATTATTTTCATAAAGATATTATAATCATTATTATTCAATACTACTGGTTTTCATTTTTTTTAATTTTCTCCTAATCTTCTTTTTTCCATATGAATTTAAGTATTCCACTTCTTAATTATTTATACATAATACCTTTATTTAACCATTCATTTAAAATCTTTAAAAATTATTTTTTTGCCAATCCCTTAAGTGTGTTTACATTTCATACCCTGTTCCATCTGGGCCTTCAGCCAAATGTATATTTACTTGTCCTAACATTTTATCTAGCTCATTTAAAGAAACCTCTTTTTTCCAACTCTTTATTAAGTTTCTTTTTCTGTTAACCTTTTTACTTTCCATGTTTTTTACTATATTCTTTTTTCTTTAAATATTACTTGTACATATTGTAATCATAATCTTTTCCTAAGTTCTTTCTGTTTCTCCTTTGATGTTTTTTATTTCTCGCATTACACTGCCATCTTTACTAATCTGCTAGAGTAACCTGATACTTCTCTTTTTCCATGTAAAAACTGTATTTGTTTATATAACAAGTTTTGTATTTTTCTTGATTTTTTTCATATAATTCTTTTAATTTGTCAAAGTACTTTGTACCATTATGTTCGAAAATATCCAATGCATCATTATGTGTTCTTTTATATTCTGTTTTCTCTACTTTTCTCACATCATACTACTGTAAAAAAACATTTTTTTATATTTTTCCTTAAATATCATCCACCATTTAGACCATTTTTTATAAAATGTTATCACAGTAATGTGATCTTTCCTACATGTGTTACTAATCTCTTTCCTTCTTCATTCCATGCTTTCCCATTTATCCTTTCTATTTCTTTGCCTGTTTATATATATTCTTTGTTTTCATTCATCTCTAGCCATGTTGCAAGATCAGAAAATCCTGTTTCAACTGTCTCCCCTTCTTCTATAACCAAACTTCCTGTTACTATAAAATTATTTATTTTAGTTCTATATTTACCTGTACTATAAATCCGTGAATATTTGTCCCAAGGTTTTAACTTAAAAATCTTGTGTCTTCTAATATAATTACATCTACATCACATGTATTACACCACTTCAAATTCATGTTCTTTTCTACTATATTCATAAAACTATTCACATTTACAGGAAGCACTCAAAATTTTTAATTTTCCTTTTTCCTTAGATTCGTGGTTTCATAAGTTCATAGATAATTACTAGGCTGTCTTTCTTAATAGGCCATTTTAAGCCTAACCTATTTATTTCCTAAAGGAGAGATTCAAACATTGTCTCTTGTGTCTGTGAGTCAAACACCTTAATCATTATACCACACCCACATCTTTAGCTGTATATATTCTTTTTCATCCATTTCCTTTTTTTTCTTTTGTACTTATCAAATTAAAATTTATTTTTCTGTCATTTACCCTTCTGCCAATAGAATTCATTTTTTTCCTTTTACTACCTCCCAGTTTGTCTTCTTCATCACTTATTTCAGAACCTTTTTCTGTGTCCTCTGTTATTTTTTTTCTCATCTAATTTTCTTCTATTTCTACTACTTCTAAACTTTTTTCTTTGTTCATTTTTTTCTTTTACCTTACTGTTATTTTCATTTTTGCAAGCCATACATAAATCTCCAATTTTGTTACATGTATAATATTTCACTTCACATCTAATTTTGTTACATTTATAACATTTCAATTCGCATGTTTTAATCATGTCCCATTTTCCCACAAAAATGTAACATTTTCTTTTGTCACAGTTACTTTTCCAATATCCTTCTTTTCCACAAAAAAATTGGGTTGACCACAGTATTTTACAACACCCCCTCATTCCTCTCCATACTTGTCATGTTTTTTATATGTATAATTTTTTTCTTTCTGTTTTAACACACTTTTACAGTCACACCCACCAGTCCATAAATCCCATTTGTCATAAACTTTTGCAGTGTCCAGTACTTCTTTGCATACATCTTTCAAATGTCCTTTCAAAGTATCTGTTTCTACCTCTGTTTGAAATTGTACGTTTCCCTGTTAAATGCTTTTATCACATAAAGATTCCATGGGTTACAATCTTTCTTTTTTCATACTCTCCAAGAAAATTTTCCATTGAAAAAAAAAACAAATGTTTCTTTGTTAATAAAAATAAATGCTCTTACTTCAAGTGCTTTTATAACTAAAGGAGCTATTAAAGTGTTCCACAATTCACACCACCCCATTTTTGTCTTCTATAGTTTGAATCCTTACCACATACTTCCATTTTTCATTTTTTGTGCTATTCCACTTTTGCCTTCTTTTACTTTCTCTGCATATGTTTTCTTTCCATTTCCCCACTATTCTTCAGGATTGCCTCTGTTTCCTCCTTTTGTATTTTCTCCATAATATCCCCCAGGAAACATCTCCTTCAATTTCTGGCTCACTCTGTACCATCATTTCTTTAAGTAAGTCATCCTGCAACCCTCCCGACTGGAGGGTTGTAATTATACATCCATCATTTGCTAACTCATCTTCATCAAACAGGTTTCTTTGAAACATTTCCTCAGAATTCTGCACGCATTCTCTGATCTCAATATTTGCTTTCTCCTTCATTTCTTTCACTACTCCATCATCTCATTCTCTGTCCATCTGCCTCCCTTTTTCTACCGGCCTCCTTTACACCTGGAATGGAAACAGGAAGTGCTCCTCCAAAATGGGTCCCACTCATAGGAATGACAAGTAGGGGAGTTCCCGTATGCCCTAGCCAAATTTCCCGTAGTAGTATAAATACCACCGTGGGTCTCCCCTAAAAAGAGGTTATGAGTTACCCTAGTGAGAATAACCTGGTCAGCAAAGGGTAGATAAAAATAAAGTATGGTACACTCAGTCTTGTGCAGCAGGTATGATTATAAGCACAGTAAAACAAAAATAATTTAACCAAGTATGTAGATGCTTTGGCAGAATAAATTTTCTAAACTTTGTGAACTGAAAAAATGAGTTGACAGCCTTTACAGCCAAAATGATCACGTGTTGGAGTGGAGTCATGAAAATTTGTCTCTTGATGGCACAATTTGTGTTGAATGTAAACTGTGTGAACTAGTTATTTATTAATTCACCCTCTAATAATTGCATTACTCTCCTCCTTGTCACATAGCAGCAAAAGCCTGTTATGGCAAACAGTGAATGCAAGGCTGAGAACCAGTCCACGTCTGGATACACACACATATTTAGCTTAAAATATAAGCCTGTACACACTGTGAGAGATGAAGTGCAGAAAAGTCACAACTGTAAACTAAGTAGAAACTTGTGAGAAAAGTTTAACGTCATTTGAATTGTGGTGTTTAGACTAGATACTGATACACGGCTTTCTCAAATAATTGAAACAGTGATTGTGTTATAGAGCGGTCTTAAGCAGCCATTTTTGTGAATCTCTTTCTTGATTTGATTATAATGTAAAAATGAAGGGTTGAATATGAAGTATAAGATTTAATTTCCTTATAATTTATATAGCAGATACTCATTTGATGTCTGTCTGCTTGATTTGTTAAAGGTTTGGAATGAATAAAGCTTAAAATATGAATGCAACATGTAAAGTTTGGGTTAGAAAATGTTCAGTCTGATTTTTAGAAAATGAAGACTTGAGATGTTTTACAGCCTTTAAAACCCCATCTGCTGAAATCCAGGAACTACCTGCCAGGTAGTTGAACGGCTGCTAACAGGTCCAACCAGCTGCTCAAACTCGAACATGAGTTCAGCTACTTGTCTGCCTCACCATCTGCTCATGTCCTAGGAGGCTGAGGCAAGCAAGCAGGTCCTTGCCACGGCAAGTTAAGTGGGGAAGGGTAGCTGGGGGGTGCTTTTAGGTTTATGGAAAGGAACACAGAGCAGAGTTGGATACTTTAGGGTTAGGGAGGATGACTGAGATTTCAGGTTTTGGGAGTGATTGTGGACAGGGGAGGGAAGGGGATTTTAGGTTTAATAAGTGATCTGGAATAGGAAGAATGGAGTCTAGGTTTAGGGAACGATCTGGACTTTAGGGTTAGGCACTGGGTGGGAGTTTTGTAGGTTAGGATAAGGGTTCTGGTAGGGATAGATAATATTACAGGAGATGGCTAGTGGGACTTGGAGCACTTGCTGAAACAAACGAGTGGCAGCTAGAACATGTGTCTTGAGCACGTGTGTCTCAAGCACACGTATTGGCTTGGGCTATTTTCTAGGAATGTGTATGTTTGAAGGAAAACTCCAGTAGCTTAGTGAACTAGAATAGAGTGAGTAAAATTGCATGAAAAAAGGGTGCAAGGAGGAACAATTAAGAAGAAAAGCATCCTCCTGAAATGGGCAAGCAACATAGCTGTTGTGAAGCCAGACAACAGTGGTGGTTGCCTAGATGCACAGGACCTTAAAGTTATAAAAGTAGAGCCTTATCATCTTCGTTTGGCTTTTCCCAGTTAGGGGTCACCACAGTGGATCACCTGTCCGCAAATGATTGGCAGTGGAGTTTTATAGTGTTGAGTTGCCAGCCCGGCACCCAACCTTCCACAGAAGGCAAACACACACACGCATGCACTCACGCCTAGGGCCAATTTAGAGTGTCCGTCCACCTACAGCATGTCTTCAGGATGTGGGAAGAAACTGGGGCACCTGGAGGAAACCCACATGACCACAGGGAGGACATGCAGACTCCACACAGAAGGCACCCCAGCCGAGGATTGAACCAGAGAACCTCTTGCTGTGAGGCGACAACACTAATCGCTGTACCACTGTGGCCGCCCAAAAGTAGAGCCTTATCTAAATTTCATAAAGTTGAAGTGGTATTTCCCATTGCTGAAACACTGTTTTTTGTTGTTTGTTTTATGCACATCAGTAATTCTGGCAGACATTGGTTGATGAGGAATGTTTCCAAGCTGTGTACTTTTAGTTCAGCTGTGAGAGTTACTAAAGTTTCATTTGAATTTTGTCAACAGCTGAATGCTTCTGAGAGCTGTTGTACAGATCAGGGGGTTTTATTGTTGTGTAGAAAACTGGTGATGCATTAGTATGGGATCAGACCAGAGAAAACAATGATGGACAAAAGGAAATTGTCCTTCTAAGCCTTGGCCTCTGCCTCTTAGGCAAAGTAAGGGTAGGCCTCCCTAATCAGAGATCAAGACAGTAGTGAAGATGGAAGCTTAAGCAGTCTCCTAGACCTGGGGGATCGAAAGACTCCATCCACCCTAGAGAACAGCTATGACTATGCACAGCTCCTTCCCCCTTCTCCCTCTCCAGTTCCACCCCCTTCCCTGCCTGTCTAGTAGGAAGGTTTTCTTTTATTCTACACCATTGGAAACTCATCACCTTGGACCATTGGGTCTTAAACAGTGTAGAAAAGGGGTATTTCATTCAGTTCTGAGAAAGGACTCCCTTCTTAGGAATGCCAAACCCACCAGAAGACCAAGAGGGTCTCCTATCCCCCCACCTTAAATGACCTGTTGCATCAAGGATCCATTCAACCAGTCCCTGCACTGGAGGAAGCCAAATAATTTGACTCCAGGATCTTTCTAATCCCAGGAAAGGAAACACTTGCAGAAAAATCTTAGACCTGTTAAAGTTAAACAAGTTCCTAAATATTCCCAAATTCAAAATTCTGATCCTTCAAAAACTGCAACCTGTGATCTTTCTGGGAGCCTACATGGTTACAGTAGATCTGAAGGGACTCCTGTCCTCACGTTCCTATTGCAAAGTAGCATAGGAGATGCCTTCAGTTTGTAGCAGCAGGTTTGCACTAGCAATTCTATGCATTAAAATTTGGTTTATCCACTGCACCCAGTGTATTCACCAAATGTCTAGTTCTGGTTATAGCCAATTGTAGAATGCTAGGAATGCACATTTACCCCTACCTGGATGATTGCCTCATTCAGGGAAAATCCATCCTGGAACTTCAAATAGCAATACAAGTTACCATGGATTGCTTTCAGAGAGTAGGATTTAATCTCAACCACATCAAGTCCTAACTTCAGCCTCAGACAAGAATTCTCTATCGGGGTATATTGACAGATTCTCTGCAACAAAAGACCTTTCTACCACATGACAAGGTATCCTTTTTTATAGACTATCAGCTCAGCTTACTCCCAAAGCAGACAGTCACTGCAGGGGAGTATCTTAAGGGCCCTGGGATACATGGAATCATGCATCATAATGAATCCCCCTTGCAAAACTGTACATGAGGAAACTCCAGTGGTTCCTGAAAAACACTCAAGAAGAACACACTCAATCTCCTGGAAACCCTGGCACCTCTTTTACCCAGCTTAGAAAAGGAACTTCTTTAGTGGAAAGAAACTATCAAGCTGAATCCAGGGGCAGACTTTTCTCTACCAGAGACAGACAAGACCATCACCACAAGCAGTTTAGAGGCAGCCTGGGGAGCACAATTAGTACCGTTGAAGGTACAAGGTATCTAGATTCCAAAGCAAATAAAACTTCACTTAAATTAGAAGGAATTGCTAGTGTTTTTTTTTTTCTAGTGATGAAAGCCTTTCAAAGTAACCTATCCCCACAACACCAATGTAGTACATAAACAGGTAAGAGGGGACTCATTCCTACTCCCTCTGCAGTCTAGTAATAAAGATTTGGTTCTTGGCACGACAATTACAACTGATAATTGTAGCATCCTACATCTCAGGCCAGAGCAACACCTTAGTAGATTTTTTGAGCAAGGACCTTCTGGACCCGAATGAAAGGATACTAAAAATGGAGATCTTCCTGGACCTCACCCACCAGTGAGGACACTCCCAGTGTAACCCATTTCACCTCTCATCAGAACAGACAACTACAAAGGTTCTGCTTCATAACCCAACAGACTGGGACATGGAGAGCAGACACTTTCTTCAAATGGACAGGCCTCTTTCTTTATGCCTTTCCACCATTTCCTCTGATTCCTAGGTAGTTGTAAAGGTGAGGTCAGACATAGCCCCCATATAGCCAAGGAAACATTGGTTCTTCCTCCTGTTGACTCTCAGTGAGGGGAGATATTACATTCTTCCTCAAGTGATGGATCTACTCACCCTGCTAAAGGGGTCTGTCATTCATCCTCAGCCGACCGTGCTCAAACTATCAGCTTGGAGGATTGGTTTCTCACCCCAAATAATGTAGACTATTCTACAGAAGTGCTGTCAGTCCTGAGAGAGGCAAGAAAACCAAAAAGAAAATCCTACTTTTTCAAATGAAAAAGGTTTTCTTTTTGGTGCAAGAACAAAGACATTAGCTCTCCTAATGTCAACATAAACCTATTGTTGGAATACCTTTTGGCATTGCTTCATGAGGGCCTTTCTTATTTTAGTATTAAGCTAGATATTTCAGCCATCTCTGCCTCTTACTTGCTCCTTCCATCTATTGTCACTCCCACCTGAAACAATTTTTAAAAGGGGTCATGCACTAAGGCCCCCAGGAGAAACCATATCCCTACCTGGGATTTAAGCTATGTGTTACAAAAACTTACATTACCACAGTCTGAGTCAGCAGCTTCTGCTTCTCTAAAGATACTTACTTGGAAGACCACCCTGCTAATAGCCATCACTTCAGCCATGCATTTCTTGGAGCTACAAGACCTTACATGCAAACTGACCCCCTCTTTTATGTACAAAGTAGTGCTGGAACTCTCCTTCAGTCAAGTTATTCACTTGCCTGTATTCTTTCCTAGACCACAGAATAAAGCCAAGGAAATCTTGCATTCCCCGGATATACACAGACAAATCAGGTATTACCTGGACAGGGCTAAATTCCCAAATAAAGCAGAGGAACTACTAGTGGCCTTTGTGGTAGGAAAGGAAGGCAGACCCATTTCTAAACAAACTATCTCTAAATGGATAGCCAACTGCGTTACTTTCTGCTATGACCACTGTGGTAAGCCAGTACCAGCCCATGTCAGAACCCAATCCACCAGACACAGGGCAGCCGCCACTGCCTTCCTTAAAGGTGTCCCTGTTGTCATGGAAACTGCCAAATGGACATCTGTCCACACCTTTACTAAACATTACCATTTAGTTAATGCCTCCAGGGCTAGGGCAGGTTTTACCACTGCTATCCTATGGACCCTGCTTTAACAGGGTCCATCAGATAGTCTGTCTCCCAATTTGTAGCTTTGGGAGTCTTCCTAAGAATCCGTACTGCAACACTGACTATGAAGAACATAGTACAGTTATGTCATT
Source organism: Protopterus annectens (assembly GCF_019279795.1). Lineage (NCBI taxonomy): Eukaryota > Metazoa > Chordata > Ceratodontiformes > Protopteridae > Protopterus > Protopterus annectens. Next base: position 612,372,170 of record NC_056725.1, read on the forward strand.
TGCCATATTTGTAGATGTTCAAGTAGGTAAATTTTGCAGTGCAAACTCCCACCCTCCTACTGTTTCTGTAGAAACTCCCACCCTCCTACCCCTCTATATGCTGGCCTCTCCCCCTACAGGTGGGGGGGGGGGGTTCAGATGGGTAGTTGTTATACAACACAATCCTCTACTTCTGCTGTCACATAGTTGGAGTCTTCTCCTATCCCTGACTAAAACTTTGACATCTGAAAAGTTTGTGCTGTCCTCTGACACCAGACTGCTATTCACTACATAAAAGGACCTGAAGATGGTGCCGACAGATTCCCCTGTCAAACCCTGAGGTCCAGACTTCAGCCATCGAACTTTCATCGGCTAGAGATGATGAAAACAAAAAAATGAAAATTCGGCCAGTCATGGGCATTTGCATGGCAGAAAGACCGCAGACATCAATACTGCAAAATTGAAATACTCAAAACATCTACATTTGTGGTAAGTGTGACCCAATTGTACTTTATTAGTTCTCTGTCTTACCCTTTGGACTTTCCACTGCACCAAGGGTATTCACAAAGTGTCTGGCTGTGGTAATTGCTTATTGCAGACTTCAAGGCAATCAGATTTTCCCATATTTGGACAATTATCTTACCTTTGCAGACTCATTGACAACCGGAAAAAAGAGTCTTTAGCAGCTGTTCAGAAACTCCTATTTAGCCCGAGTTTTCAAATCAACTTGCAAAAATCTTCTCTCATCCCTTCTCAGAGAAATGTATTCCTGGTATATCAATTAGACTCTTCCCAGGGCAGAATCTTTCTTCCTCCAGACAAAGCAGAGGTGTTTCAGCAGTTCTTCCTGAATTTCTCCATTCATAGCTAGGTGTCTGCAAGGGAATGCCTCAGGATTCTGGGCTATATGGCATTGATGGTTCTCATGCTTAGCTTGACCAATGCTACATGAGAAAAATCAAATGACAATTCAGGTCAGTCTGGACTCTGCTTCTTCACCTTTTATCCTTTCAGATCCCCATTTTGGAACTTTTTATGAAGGAGAAGTTTTCTGGTTGGTAGACCAGATCTCTTACAATCCAGATCTCCCATTCTCCTTTCTGATCCTTCTCCAGTGTATTACTACAGATGCATCAGACCTGTGTTGGAGAAGTAGTTTCCAGAGGGTGAAAGTGCAAGATCTGTGAAACCTCATCATGGAAGCACATAAATGTCAGAGAGATGCTGTTAGTGAACAGCGCTTTGAAAGCCTTAAATCATCTCTGGTGCCCAGGACTTCTGCATAGACAGTACCACAGTGATGTGGTACATGGAGGTATCAAATTGCACCCTATTTGAAGACTTGCAGCGATAGCCTGGGAAATAGCAACTCTGCTTAGCTTGACATCAGTCCTCATACAGTCCATCAGAGCAAACCTTGATTACAGACAAGCGAAGCAGGAGCAAGACAGATCCTCATGAACAGAAATTCATCCCTGGAAGAGTTAAAAAACTGCTATTAGAAAAATCATATGTGCTAGTAGAAAATATTTTCCAGTTTGTACCAGTCCAAGAATCACAACCTTCTTCAGGTCCAGCTACTTCTAGTTTTTGATTTGTTTGGCACTGCTCAGAGAAGTAAATTTAAAGTACATTTATAATTGCACTCATCTTATCGTTTAAATCAGTTCTATGTGTTTTTTGGTCTTTATCTGAAGTCAAAGCTATTAATTTAAGTCATTTTTATAGTCTGCATTGTTTTTTTTTTTTTTTTTTTTGCTGGACCAGCTCTTTATTATCATCCACAAATTATCCCCTAGTTGATAAAAGTGTTTGGCCTGTATATAAAACAAAAGGGACTAGAAATAGTTTCACTGCTTGTATCTTGCTATCCATATCTGTAATCAAGAGCATACAGTTTCTCAGTTTTTCCATAATCTTTTTATTTAGTCTCTCTTTCCACGTACCATTAGCCACCATAACAGAATCTTTTTTCATATATACACCTAAAACTTCATCTTGTCTAGTCCCCATAATTTTGGGTATTGCTGAACCAATTTATGTGTGGGTACATAACTTACCACTATAGCCTTTGTTTTACTTTTATTAAATGTATATTCCTAAAATACTTGAAACTGTCTAAAAATGTCATTTTTGGATTTTTCAAGTACAAAATAATATCATCTGCAAATACAGCTAAATTTTCTTGATTACCATACCATTCATATCCTTGAATTTATGAGCTCAATATTTTCTTTGCCAGTACCTCCAAATATAAAATGAATAACAAAAGGAAAAGGACACCCCTGCCTTCCTCCTCTCTTCAGATATAGCTTGTCCGAGAACCATCTCATTTATTCTCCTAATTAACTCTGCTATATTATCAAGGAATACAAATGCTACCCTTGTCCTACTCATAAAGTCACAGCTGACTCTTTCAAATGCTTTCTCGGCACCAAGGCCCACTAACAATGGTCATGTTTTCTTACAACCAGCTTCCCTCTGGATCATTATTGTTTTCTTAATGTTGTCATATATTTGCCTTCCTTCTACAAAACCACACTGATCCATGTCTATCAATTTTGGCAACAGTTTTGCCATTCTCTTAGCTAGTACAGACAGAAGCACTTTATAATCATGGTTAATTTAAAGCAGATAAATAAGAAGTTAGGTCTAAAGGATCTTTGCTCTCTTTGGTTAATACAGTCACCACAACTTTTTTCCATATTAGTACCACCCCATTTAACGTTTTTATTAGTGTTTTATAGATCTCTGTTGAACACTGTTATTGAATGATCACTCAATGCATAGGTAAACATGCATTTATGTAAAAGAAAACAAACCATATTAACATGTTCCCAGTTAAACAGTATACATCGCATAAATTCGTTTGCATAATTATCAATCCAACATTACAACCATTGCTCAATTTCTGCCTTCCCTTAAACCTCACTCCTCCTTAAAACCTTATTCTGCATGTATCATTCCCACAGTTTCCATTTTATTCTATGTAATTTGCTTCTACTGTTTTCTAAAGGTACCACTTCCAGTTCTTTTATTTTTGTTACATTATTCAGTACTTCATATGCAGTTTTTGTAGACTTGGATTTCTGTTTTCTGTTAATTTTATTTTTGGCAGCCACCAGAATTAAACTTAACAAGGCCTTTACTATGTCTACACAATTCAGATTCTGTATCCCAGCTTGAAAAAAAATATTTCCTTATTTACACCTGTTTGTTCAGGTCTATGTTACATTATCGAACGATGAAAAGAACAAACGCTCTTTCATCAAATTTGAAAGGTCGACACCACTAAACAGTGAAGACACAGAACAGCGATTTTTTTTTCCCCAGGGAAAAATCTCTGCTCCGCAAAAAAAAAAATTCAAACACAAAAAAAGTGGGGGGCTTCGTCCTCCTCACACCCTGTACTTAAATATACCAACTTCGAGATCGCACCATAGTAGAGGAAACAGCAAAGTCCCGAAGATGACCTACCGATTTTTTTCCCCTGGGAAAAAAAAATCGATATTTTGTGTCTTTACTTTTTAGTGCTGTCGACTTTTACAGTTCGATGAAAGAGCGTTCTCTCTTTTCATCGTTCAATAACGTAACATAAACCCATTTGTTCAACCAGTATTTCTAACAAGTACTCTATAGGAAAATTTTAATGTATGAAAACTCATTACACTCTCAGAACATATGTTCCCAGTTACCTCTTTCCTCTCCATCACACCTGCAACATTTGCCATCTACCTAAGGAAAATTTCTTTGCAGTCTGCTTGAGGTATAAAAATACCTATGCAAACACTTGCTAAATCTTCTAGGTTTTGTTGCATATTTGGGAGCCATACATATGTCCTCCCATTGTTTCCTTGTTCATAGGTTCATAGGTGTGTACTAGGCTAATGGCCCTGGAGCCTTTACAAACCTAGCCCACATAAGTGCCCTGGAATCGTGCTGCCCAACGTTAGTTCCCAGTGCTTATTCAATCTCTCTTTTCCCAATCTTTTTTAACCTCCTGTCCTGATTGATTCCTATAGTTATTTCTGCACTATGTTATATATTCTATTATATTATCCATTTTTTAACAGCAGCTTTTGGACTAGATTCAGCTAAAAACTCTGTCAGAGCAGGGCTTTCGCTTAGGTTTCCCTTATCCCTTTCCTTTATGTATACCCTATCAATGCTTGATAGGGAAGCAGTCTCAGGGCTGCAGTTCAAATGTCTTCTTGTCCTCTTCTCAATCTCTTTCCCTCTGTAGTTATTTGCTGCCATTATCTTGGTACCTTTGTCAGTTTTCTCCAGTAAATTCCAGGCCAATCTTTGCCTATTCTCTGTACCCCTAATTGCAGTCATCCTTATTGGCAAAATTTCCGTTCTTGTGTTTTTTAGTTCTTAGAATACTTTCTGCTACTTTAAGAATATTCTGTGTGTCTGCTGTTACTCTCCTTAAGGACCATCATCTAAAATCATATTCTCCCCTTATTTCTTGAATTTCCTTCCTGCTTCATCATCATCATTCCACTTTGAATTATGTCTTTCTGCTTGTGTTATGTATATGACCCTTAACTGTGTAGCTCTAAAATAGCCCTTCAATTCAGGTAATCCTAAACCACCTTGTTCAATTGGAAGGATCAATGTATCCCACTTGATACTTGCCCTCTTCCCCTCCTAGATAAAATCATACAACTCTTAATGACCGTCCACAGCTTCTCGTCTGGTTGATGAAAATATGCCTCACCTGTATATAAAACTATATAGACTAAAAACGTTTTCACTACTTGTATCTTGATATCCATATATATAAACAAGAGCTTCCAGTTTCCCAGGTTTTCTATTATCTTTTGTTTAGTCTCTTCCTGCATATCTTTAGCTGCCATAACAGAATCCTTTTTAATCCATCCTTCTAAATACTTTATTTTGTCATGTCCCCATCAGTGTGGGTATTGCTAAACCAGTTTGTGTGTGGGTACATAATTTACAGCTATAGCCTTTGTTTTATCTTCATTTATTTTATATCCTGAAGAGACTTGAAACTGTCTGAATATGTTCCAAAACACTGACGTGCTTTTCTGGTTTTATCACTTACAAAATAATATTGTCTGCAGAAAAAGCCTTTTTTTTTGATTATCCTACCAGTTATATCCTTGAATTTCTTGGTCCCTTCTTTTCTTTGCCATTGGCTGCAAATATAATGCAAATAACAAAGGTGAAAGAGATCACCCCTGCCTTGTTCCTTTGTTCAGACACAACTTATCAGAGAGGAACCCTCCCACTTTAATTTTTGCTCCTAGCCCTTATACATCCTCCTAATTAACCTTATCATTGTATCAGGGAATGCAAATGCTTCCATTGCCCTATTCATAAAATCCCAGCTTAATCTGTTGAATGCTTCCTTTGCGTCAAGACCCACCGACAGCAGTGGTATTTTCTCAAATTCTGCTTCCCTCTGGATCATCATTGTTCTGTTAATGTTGTTATATGTTTGTTTCCCCTCAACAAAACCACAGTGATCCATATCTACCAATTTTGGCAACACCTTTGCCATTCTTTTAGTTATTATAGACATAAGCATTTTATTTCATAAACTTTCGGAAATATCTCTTAATACCTCTACTGGATCTCTGGTTATTTATTTTTCTTGTTAAGTCACCCTGAGTTTGACAAAAACCCATTATACTTTCTGTTGCTTAAATCTTTGTGGTAAAAGATTTTTTGATCTGGAGTTATCAAAAAATAATTGCTTGACAGCAGTCTTTTCAACTCATGAATGTTATCCAGATATTCCTGTAGTTTCTCCTTTGCTGTCTGCAGCTGTGCCTCTTTTTGTTCTGTGAGATTCTGCTTATTCTGCAATACTTTAACCTTTGTCAGCCCTTTGAAATAATTCTTGTTACTTCTTAACCATATCTCTTTTTCTTTTTCTACTCTATTTTTAAACTCCACTTTTATTTTATCCCATTTACTAGCTATGACTCTCGAATAATTTCCACTACCCATAAATTCCTCTCTTTTTTTAATGGGTAAGTGGGGAAGCACCACGGTCTAATTTTTACTTCAGTACCCTGCATTGTTATCTTAGTTGTTACTGGCGCATGATTTTTAAAAAGTTATTGGATGTGTGTTGAAGCTTTCAATTAAATGCACATGTTCCTGAGAAATATAATTTCTGTGTAGGCTAGCCCAGTTATTGTAGGATGTTCTTCATGTTTCACTGTTGCAGTCATCGCATTTGGGTTATCTGCTTGCAGGTAGCCCTCAGTCGGCCTGACTATCAAAGTCTTGGGTCCTGCATCGGTTGCTGTCTCATCTTCCATGACGTCAGGTAGTCAGGGGTATAAAGCTTGCAGCTGACGCCATTACATCAGTCTTTCTTGCCGTGCGGTGCCCAAAGCGGAAGCAGTTCGCAAGTGCCGGTCGGCCAACTCCTGAAATTTTCATTTTCGAGTTTCAGATCCGAAGTCTTCAACTAAGCTAAGTACCCTATTGGGATACTTTTTCTTGCTCTAACCAATGTCAGTAAAAGTTAACAATTGTATTTCTTGTGGAAAACAAATATCTCATAAAGATTTTCATTCGTACTGCATTCCTTGCTTAGGCCCAGACCACAACGTACCTCGCTGTCAGTTTTGTGCCTTATTTAAACCTCATGCTATTTGTCATCGGTTCATTTTCGCATCTAAATATTTTGGTACTCGGTTCAGTTATCCAGAAATGGTTTTGGTAAGCCACCTGACTAAAACGCAAAGATAAAGACAGAGACAGACCGCATAGGTCCAAAGCTGCCAACAACGCTTCTTCTAAGCTAGTCGCCAGTTCGCCAGTACTCAGTGAGGCGCTTTTGCATCCCCTGATACCCGCTACTTCAGATTCGCAGGCCTCTACTGAGACCCATTCGGAGTCCGGTATGCCGTGAGATGCTTCTTCGACTGTGGAACCTGTGGATGTCTCTACCTTGGATGGGTCCGGAGCTGCTGTGCAGTCACCAGCTTCTGAGGGTGTATTCAGGCCTACTGACTTGCATATTAAACCGATGCCATCTTATACTTCAAGGCCTAAAACTCGATCCATGCCAAGAAAACTGATCCCCAGACCACATGGTCAGGCCCCTATGCCTAAAAAACAAATGATAAGAATGGCTGAAGACCTTATTACACTAATCAGGGGAAGCCATGCTTCTTCCTCTAAGAGACCTAGGATTTATTTTCCTTCTGATTCTTCTGATCAGGATTCTGAAATTTCTGTTTTCTCTGATGACCAGGAGTTGCCCTTATCTACCTATGAGGATTCTGATGCAGAGGACTCCATTCCCTCTGCTTCCCCACCAGATGATTTCTCTTTTGGTGAAACCTTGCATACTCTTAGGGAGCATTTCCGCTGGGAAAGCCAGGATTACTCTTGACTCCAAAAAGAGGCTTAGGGAATTCTTACTCCTGCCCCAACACAGGCCTTTAGCTATCCCTCCTGTACTGGACATTGTAGATGATGCCTTCTTGGAATCTAACCTGGCCCCTGACACTTTACCTCCTGCTCCCAGAAAACCTGATAGGTATTACAGAGTACCTGACTCTCACAAGTTCCTCTTTAAAAATCCTACTGCGGATCCTGAGACCATTTCACAGGGACCCAAGGGCATTAAGGCTACTACTGCCAAAAACCTACCCCCTCTGATAGAGGTTCCAGGGCTCTGGATAGATGGGGTAAGAAGGTATACACTTCTGCAACTTTGGCCATTAGGGCCTTAAACTGCCAGTTTCATATGTTAAAGTATCAACAGCATGTTATTGGATTGCTTAAACAGAAAATTATTTTGATTCCTGACTGTGCTGAAAATAATTACAGGATTTAATGCATTCTGCTGAACAAATTGGAAAACATATTTTGCAGTGTGGTTTTGATTCATTAGAGGCATCTTGCAGGGCTGCTGTCACTGGGTCTGTACTTAGCAGGCATGCTTGGCTTAAGGAGCAGTCTTTGCCAGATCATGTTAAAGCTAAATTACTGGATGCTCCCTTAAACCAAGACCAGCTGTTTGGCAACAAAGCAGAATAATTACTTAAAAAGATGGAGGAAAAAGCTAAATATATGCAAGCTGTTAAAGATTTCCTGCAAGTACAGCCTCCCAGATTTAGTAGGCATTGGCCGTCTAAGAATTGGTCCTTTCCTGCCTCTTCCAGGCCTTCTCAGTCCAAACCCAGAACCAGCAGAACACCCAGGCTTCAGTCCCAAGGTACTCATAGGCCTAAGCAGTGGGGGGGGGGTTCCCACTTCCAAACCAGGGAGTAGTAAGACTCCCCCTATGGTAAACTGTCTCAATGACTTAACTTTAAACCTTCCAAGCCCTGCTCAACTGACTGTTCCTTTAGGGGGAAAGATCACCCTGCATGCAAAAAATTAGGAACTCATTACCCAGGACAAATGGGTTTTAAATATAGTTTCCCAAGGATACAGATTCCACTTCCACTCCTTACCAACCCCAAACGGTTGGCCAGATCTACCCCCAAATTAGTGGGCAGAGGCTCAAAAGCAAGTTCTCTCTCTTTTAAGCATCAGGGCTATTCAACCTGTCCCAGAAGAAGAATGGGGGCACGGTTTCTACTCAAGACTTTTCCTGGTGCCCAGAAAAGACAATTCATGGCGTCCTATCCTGGACCTGTCTATCCTAAACACATTTTTGGTAATCCCAAAATTCAAGATACTAACCCTTTATCAGCTGCTTCCCATGCTAGGCAAAAATGCCTGGTTGGCAACACTGGATTTAAAGAAAGCCTACCTGCACATCCCAATAAGGGAATCTTGGAGAAGATACCTACGCTTCAGAGTAGGCTACATGCACTATCAGTTCTCTGCACTGCCCTTTGGCTTATCTACTGTGCCCAGGGTATTCACAAAGTGCCTAGCTCCAGTCATTGCATTTTGCAGGCAAAGAAATATTCAAATACACCCATACCTGGACGATTGTCTAATTCAGGCAGAAAGCCAGGACTAACTATTAAATCATCTGGCATTTGTAAAGAAATTGCTAAGTTTTCTAGGGTACAAAATAAACAAAAAGAAATCACATCTTGTAACCTTTCAACAAATTGTATTCCTGGAAGCAAGCTTGAATACAACTTCCCAGATGGCCTGCCTCACACCAGAGAAACAAGTTCATTTGCAGCCTACTTCAAACTACTGGCCACAAAGACCCATCTATCTGCAAGGAAAATACTGCAAGCCCTGGGGTTCATGGCCACTTGCATTCTACTAATTCCATATGCAAGACTGCATATGAGGAAACTACAATGGTATCTAAAAAGCCTATGGTGTCAACATTCTCGGGATCTAGAATCAATGATTCCTATCATACCTTATCTAAAGATAGATTTCCTTTGGTGGACAGAGGCCTGTCACCAAAACAAGGGACTGCCATTCACTCTACCCCCTGCTGCCAAACTCTAACAACAGACGCATCAGGCTATGCATGGGGGGGCTCACCTGGCAGAGCACTGCATTCAGGGCAAATGGACCCCAAGTCAAATGCACCTGCATATCAATCAAAAAGAAATGTTAGCTGTACAGAATGCTCTGACAGCCTTCAAGGACCACATTCTTCCAGGACAATTATTGGTAAAGACAGACAACACCACTGTTATGTGGTACATAAACAAGCAGAGGGGAACCCACTCATATCCTCTCTGCAGACTAGCCATGGCTCTGTGGAACACAGCCTTGAGCTACCAAGTGCACCTACAGGCTCAGTTCTTGCCAGAAAAGCTAAATACACTGGCAGATGACCTAAGCAGAAATCTCATGGACCCACACGAGTGGAAACTGGAACCAAACATATTCAACATGTTGAGAAACAAATGGGGGAGCCCAGAGATAGACCTGTTTGCCTCCCCTCAAAATTACCAATTGGACAAATTCTGCACAAGGACTCCCCACAAACAAACTTGGAAAGTGGATACCCTGTCCTTCACCTGGAAAAACGTATCAGTTTATGCCTTTCCCACTCTGCCTCTCCTCTCCAAAGATACTAAAGATCAAACAGGACAGACCAAGGACAATACTGATTGCACCAGACTGGCAATGCCAACACTGGTATCCCCTCTTGTTCATTGTGTCACTGCTGGCACCATGGCACCTGCCTCAGACCCCTGTCCTGCTGTCCCAGCAGGAGGGCCAGATTCTGCACCCACAGCTTCAAACCCTGAACCTTGCAGCCTGGCTAATTACCTGATCTCGCCATTACCATCCCTCAATAAACAAGTGATGGATGTCATTCTGGAGGCAAGGAGGCCTAGTGCTAGAAAATAGAAAAGATTCTATTCCTGGAGCCAAACTCAGGGGATGGGTACAGCAGTGCCCAGCTTACCTCATATTCTTCAATACTTAACTGAGATGCTTCACAAGGGCCTTTCCTTTTCTTCCATCAAAATTCATGCCTCAGCCATTTGAACACATTACAATACAGAGCCACCCCTTTTCTCTCATCCACTGCTGAAGCAATTCCTCAGAGGGGCCAAAAACTTAAGACCACCCAGGAGAGCCCCTACTCCAGCCTGGGACCTTAACGTTGTATTGGAAAAGCTCACTCTATCCCCCTTTGAGCCAGCTGCAAATGCAGAGTTGAAATTCCTTTCTTGGAAAACAGCCTTTCATCATCTTTCATGCGGACAGGGTGTCCCTCAGGACCAGTCCCTCCTTTATGCCCAAGGTGGTATACAGAGTGGCCCTTAATCAATCCATTCATTTGTCAACCTTCTTTTCTAATCCACAGAACAAAGGGGAATGAATACTGCACTCCTTGGATGTGCACAGACAACTTAGATTTTATTTGGACAGGACTAAGCCTATCAGGAAATCTCAACAGCTGTTGGTTGCATTTGCTTCAGGGGCAGAGGGGAAGGCCATTTCAAAGCAAACCATTTCTAAGTGAATAGGCCATTGCATTCATTTCTGCTATAAGCACCATGGAAAACCTACCCCACAGGGGATAAGACCACATTCAACCAGGGCTGCATCTACCTCTACAGCCTTTCTCAGCGGTGTCCCTACCAGGGACATCTTAGAAGCTGCTACCTGGAGTTCTGTACATACCTTCACCAAGCATTACCACTTGCCAATTTTCTCTAAATCCAGAGTTGGCTTTGCCACTGCAGTCTTGCAGGGCCTTATAGCTGGTCTTAATGCTGTCTAATTACCTCCTCCCATCCTTAGCTTTGGGAATCTACCCAAATGTGATGACTGCAACAGTGAAACACAAAGAACATAGTACAGTTGTGTACACTTGCCATAAATGTAGATGTTTGAGTGTATTCGCTGTTGCAGTCCTGGTTACCCTCCCTCCAGCCCCCTGACCTCTATTGACTATACCTCTGTTCTTGTTTACTATGCTTAAAGCTTTTTGATGTATTTGCTTTTTTGTTGAAGGTGTATCCTTGTATATAATTGCTTCCCATTATGCAGGCACCTGACATCTGGGGCAAGAAAAACTGATGTAATGGCGTCTGCTGCATGCTTTATACCCCTGACTACCTGACGTCATGGAAGATGAGACAGCAACCGACGCAGGACCCAAGACTTTGATAGTCAGGTCAACCGAGGGCTATCTGCAAGCAGATAACCCAAATGTAATAACTGCAACGGTGAATACACTTGAACATCTACATTTATGGTAAGTGTACACAACTGTACTTTCTTCGGAGATTACTAGCCTAACGGCTTGAGAGCCCCTACAACCCTAGCCAATATAGCCTGATTTTATCCAATATATGGCCCCTAGGGGCAAGAGGATGGCATGGATGTTCTTCGTGTTTCACTGTTGCAGTCATTACATTTGGGGGGTAATCTGCTGCCAGGTTGCCCTCAGTCGGCCTGAATTCCAAAGTCTTGGGTCCTGCATCGGTTGCTGTCTCCTCTTCCATGACATCAGGTCTTCAGGGGTCTAAAACAAGCAGCCGACGCCATTTTCTTCAGTCTTTCTTGCTGTGTGGTGCCCACAGCAGAAGCACTTTGCAAGTGCCAGTCGGCCGACTCCTGAAATATTCAAGTTTGAGTTTCAGAACCGAAGTCTTCACTAAAGGTAAGTACCCCGTTGGGGAAACTTTCTTCTTGCTCCATTCCGATGTCACAAAAAGTTAATTATTGTATTACTTGTGGGAAGCAAATACCTCATAAGGATTTCCATTTATACTGTATTCCTTGCCTAGGCCCTGATCACAACGTGCCTGGCTGTCAGTTTTGTGCTAGATTTAACCAACGCACTGTTAAGCGTCGGTATATTTTTGCCTCTAAGTATTTTGGAAACAGATTTAACTACCCAGAAATGTTGTCGGATAGCAATCTGACTACCGGAGTATAGAAAAAACACAAAGAAAAGGACAGAGACAGACAGTCGAGGTCCAAAATCGACAACGAACCTTCTCCTAAGCCATTCATCGGTTCGCCGGTACTCAGTGAGGCACTTTCGCAGGCCCTGATACCTGCTTTCGAGTCACAGGCCCCGATACCTGCTACTTTCGAGTCGCAGGCCCCTACCGAGACCCATGTGGAGTCCGGCATGCCGCGAGTTACTCCAAGTATTGGACCCACGGATGTCTCTCCCTCGGATGGGTCTGGAGCCGCTGAGCAGGCATGGGCTTCTGAGGGTGTATTCAGGCCTCAACATTTTTATATCAAACTGACAGCAGCTGCAAAACCAAAGACAAAAGCAACTTCTAAAGCTAAAAAACTGATGCATGAGCCACGTGCACAGACTGCTATGCCTAAAAAACAGATGATCAAAATGGCTGAAGACCTTATTACCTTGATCAGGGGTTCCCATCCCCCTTATGATAAGTGGCCTAGGCAAGACACTGATTATGAATCTTCAGATCAGGTTTCTATTTCTTCTGATTCCTCTTCTGATCAGGAATTATCTATACCTCTCTATGAGGATTCTGATGCAGAAGAGTCTATCCCATCCACATCACCTCCTGAGGATTATTCATTTGGAGAAACCTTGCATACTTTGAGGGAGCATTTTCACTGGGAGAGTCAAGACTTCTCAGAATCAAAAAAGAGGCTCAGGGATTTCCTTCTTCTCCCTCAGCACAGGCCTTTAACCATACCCCCTGTTTTAGACATTGTGAATAAGAAATAAATCTTCCCACTGCTGAGGTGAAACTGTCAAATACAATAAACAGCAAAAACGACAGGAAGCTCACCTAGGCTAATGCTGCAAGCAATTCTTGGTAGAAAGTTAAATGACGCTGTCCGTAACAAACAATGCAAAAAAATCCTTTAAGAAATTAACTTTAATGTTTCCATGATTAAAAAGTAAAAGTCCCTTATTCATTAACAGACGATAAGCCCTTTCAATAAAATCTTCTTCAGATCGTTAAAAAGTGGGATGCTTAATTTACTTTAAATAAAGAACTTTTCCAATAAATTGACCAATGAGATTCTTGGCAACCTCGGTATATCCAATCAGTTTTCTTTCTCATTCATCCAGTTTGAGAGTGATCTTTAAGTCATCTGTTTCTGACACGCCTCCATAGAAGTCTGAATTCATTACCTAAACTTGTGCTGGATTTTATTAGCAAATAAAAGGTCCAATACACTGTATGCTTATAGCAAGATGTGTCATCGCAAATACTGCTATTTTAAAAATTTTAATTCTTTCTGGGAACGGAATATTAATTCATTATAGTGAATTACTTTATTCAGATTAGGAGAAAGCAGTAACAAATGAAATTCCTATTCTTAGTTTAAAGTCCAATCTCCATTGGAGCATATGGTTTGAGTTTTAGTCAGTACTAAATCATTCGCATCATGCAAATAGCTTTTTTAAAAAAATTATCATATACCGACTCCAGTTTTCATTACTTAAGTCATGATCATATTAGCCCTTTGCATCAGTTCACACACATCCCCAAAGTAGATCACAAGCAGATCTCCGTTGCTTACATAATTTTCAAAAAGAGAGTCATGTTTAGATTTATATGTTTAACAATCTGCATTCTCCTTATAAGTTAGTTCCTTCTCATTATTCTCCGCAGAATCTACATTTTAATTTAATTGAAGCTCAGTATTTCGCTTGTTCCTGAAATTCAGAAACAATTAGAACGTCATCTTGAATTATGCTATTCAGATGAACTGGAAATGTCAGCGAATGGTAAGCCTATTTTCTTGGCGCTTAGCACAATTGTCCAATCTTCATCTAAGACTATACAGCTTCTGATAGGATACCTTCCCTGTTATGTAGCCAATCCTAAGCTACCGACATAACTTCAAGGGAGTTCCCAGGTATAGGATGAGTTGTTCCATTAATGCGTAATGCATACTTGATGCTTGGTGCGAATATCCATTCTTCAACTAAGGCTAAGCGGCTTTTGATAGAATTCTTTACATATGCTGTGACAAATCCTGAATCACGCATATAACTTCATAGAAGTTCCCATGTATAGACTGAGTTGTTTCACTAATATGTGATAATAGTATCCAATCACATCTAAGTTTATGATTAGTACAATTGTCCAATCTTCATCTAAGACTATATAGCTTCTGATAGGATACCTTCCCTGTTATGTAGCCAATACTAAGCTATGAATATAACTTCGAGGGAGTTCCCAGATATAGGATGAGTTGTTCTATTAATGCATGATGCATACTTGACGCTTGGTGCGAATGTCCAATCTTCAACTGAGGCTACACAGCTTTTGATAGGATTCTATACATATGCTGTAGCAAATCCTGAATCACGCATATAACTTCATAGAAGTTCCCATGTATAGGCTGAGGTGTTCCACCAGTACGTGATAATAGTATCCAATCAGGTTTATGCAGCCTCTGATAGGATTCCAGATTTAGCTCATAATCAATACTGATACAGAATTACGCTCTTGTCTCCAAATGAATTATCACAGGAAGGATAAATTTATATGCATTCTTGTCATAATCTCAGGGTGCAATTCATATGCTTTATATACTAGTCCACAGGTTATCTGAGCTGAATCCCCACTGCAGATGTTAATCTGGCCTGACATCAGCATCAGGCAACGTCAAATTGATGTCCCATAATAAAGCAATTGCCGCCCTGAATTAATATCTCATTCTTTTATCTAGCAGCTCATCATTAAGGTTTCCATCTTCCATATGTAAATAACAACTAAGCTTCATTGCGTAGGTACATTATCCCAAAGGCTGTGAGTCCTTACGATTGATAGGTGCCATTTATAAAGGTGTTTCTGTATTTGATGATGATGGTGAATAATAAGAAGGCAAATTGGGTGTCATTAAATGATGGAGATGAGACTTCTATCTCGACTTTACACTATCACAAATTATTTAGTCATCTTTCTTGTATCCTTCAACATAGTATCCATCCGTGGAAACATTAAAGTTAATTTCTTAAAGGATTTTTGCATTGTTTGTTATGGACAGCGTCATTTAACTTTCTACCAACAATTGCTTGGAGCATTAGCCTAGGTGAGCTTCCTGTCATTGTTTTTGCTGTTTTAGACATTGTGGATGATGTGTTTTCGGAGTCAAGCTTGACCCCGGATTCCTTACCTCTGGCTCCCAGCAAGCCTGACAGATATTACAGGATCCCTGACTCACACAAATTTTTATTTAGAAACCCTGCTGCTGACCCTGAAACTATTTCACAGGGTCCTAAGGGGGTTAAGGCCTCAACAGAAAAAAATCCTACCCCCTCTGACAGAGATTCAAAGGCACTGGATAGATGGGGAAAGAAGGTTCTGCAACCTTGGCAATTAGGGCTTTAAACTGCCAGTTTCATATGCTCAAGTATCAACAACATGTTATAGGATTGCTGAAACAGAAAATGATGATGATTTCTGAATGTGCAGAAAATAAAGAATTGCAGGAATTACTGCATGCAGCTGAACAAGTTGGAAAGCATACTTTGCAATGTGGTTTTGATTCCTTAGAGGCCTCCTGCAGGGCCACACTTACTGGATCTGTGATTAGGAGGCATGCCTGGCTAAAAGAGCAAAATTTGCCTGATCATGTTAAAGCTAAATTACTGGATGCACCTTTACAGCATGATACTCTGTTTGGTATTAAGGCAGAAGAGGTTTTAAAGAAAATGGAAGACAAAGCTAAGTCTATGCAAACTGTAAAAGACTTCTTACAAGTGCAGCCACCAAGATTCAGTAGACACTGGCCTACAAAAATTGGTCCTTTCCTGTGTCAGACAGAGCTCAAAGAGGCAAATCCAGATGCCCAAAGGGTTCCAGATACCAGTTACAAGATTCTTACAGGTCAAAGCAATGGGGTGCTTCTACCTCCAAATCTGAAGGAGATAAAGTGCAAACCTACAGAAAACATCCCAATGACTTCCCTCTGCCTTCACCAAGCACTTACTTTTGGCAGCACCCTTAGGGGGAAAATTAGCACTTTTTGCTCAAAATTGGCAGTTAATAACCCAGGACAAGTGGGTACTAAACATAATATCACAGGGATACAGATTCCATTTCCATACTCTGCCAATGGCAAACGGTTGGCTGGATCTGCCAAGAAATCAATGGGCAGAGGCACAGAAACAGGTTACGTCCCTCAGAGATATGGGGGCCATTCAGCCAGTACCAGAACAGGAAAAAGGACAAGGTTTTTACTCAAGACTGTTCTTGGTATCCAGAAAGGACAAGGCCTGGCGGCCAATACTGGATTTATCAATTCTGAACACATACCTGGACATTCCAAAATTCAAAATGCTGACTTTGCAGCAGCTGCTGCTGCCCATGCTGGGCAAGAATGCTTGGCTGGTGACATTAGACCTAAAAGAGGCATACCTGCATATCCCAATAAGGGAATTGTGCAGAAGATGCCTCAGATTCAAGGCTGGCTTAATGCATTACCAATTCTCTGCACTGCCCTTTGGCTTATCTACTGCGCCCAGGGTCTTTACAAAGTGCCTGGCACCAGTAATTGCTTTTTGCAGACAAAGAAGTATACAAATATATCCTTACTTGGACAACTGTCTCATTCAAGCAGTGAACAAGGACATTCTTCTTCAACACCTGGCGTTTGTGAAAAGGCTTCTAACCTGCCTAGGGTACACAATAAATGTAAAGAAATCACAACTAGTACCCTCTCAAAAGATAACATAACTGGGTGCAAGCTTGAATACAACTGCCCAGATGGCTTACCTCACACCAGACAAGCAAAGGCAACTGACTACTTACTTCAAACTGATGGCAACAAAGACCCAGTTATCTGCAAGACAAACTCTGCAGGCTTTGGGCTTCATGGCATCCTGCATCCTACTGATTCCTTGTGCAAGACTGCATATGAGGAAACTTCAATGGTACCTAAAATGTTTATGGAGTCAACATTGTCACAGTCTGGAAACAATGATTCCTTTCATTCCCTGCCTGCAACAGGCGTTTCTATGGTGGGCAAGGGCATGTCACCAAAACATGGGACGGGCCTTCACTCTACCCCCTGCCAACTAAACCTTAACAACAGACGCATCAGATTATGCATGGGGAGCCACATGGTGGGAAGATGCATTCAGGGTGTATGGACCCCAAAACAAATGCATCTACATATCAACCAAAAAGAGATGCTAGCTGTTCAGAATGCCCTAACAGCCTTCAAGGACTTACTTCATCCAGTACAACTACTGATAAAGACGGACAACACCACGGTTATGTGGTATATAAACAAGCAGGGGGGCACGCAATCATACCCCCTTTGCAGACTAGCCATGGCACTGTGGGACACAGCTTTGACTTACCAAATACATCTTCATGCTCAATTCCTGCCAGGAAAACAAAATATTCTGGCAGAAGATTTAAGCAGAAACCTTATGGACCCTCATGAGTGGAAACTAGATCCACAAGTCTTCAGCATGATAACAAAGAAATAGGGGAGTCCGGACATAGATCTATTTGCCTCTCCTCAAAATTATCAATTGAAAAGATTCTGCACAAGGACTTATCACAGACAAGCATGGAAAGTGGACTCCCTATCCTTCAGTTGGAAAAACCTATCAGTTTACGCCTTTCCTCCTCTGCCTCTTCTTCCCAGGGTCCTACTAAAAGTCAGATAAGAGAAACCAAAGATGATACTTATTGCCCCGGACTGGCCCCGCCAATACTGGTACCCAATCCTAAGGAACTTGTCTCAATACCCAGCTTGGACCTTACCTCAAAGACCTCAACTACTGTCCCAGCAATTCAATCAGATCCTGCACAATCAACTCCACACACTGAACCTGGCAGCATGGCTGATCATGTAGTTATATAAACAACACCTCTCAGTAAAGCTGTGATGGATGTCATTTTGGAAGCCAGAAGGCCTAGTACTAGGAAATCTTATGCTGATAAATGGAAGAGATTCTGTGCTTGGAATCAAGCACAAGGAACCGATACAGCAGAACCAAATATTCCTCAGATATTGCAATATTTGACTGAGATGCTTGACAAAGGCCTATCTTTCCCATCAATTAAAATCCATGCCTCTGCCATTTCGGCTCATTACAATACAGAGCCACCAATCTTTTCTCATCCTTTACTAAAGCAGTATCTTAGAGGAGCCAAAAATTTAAGGCCTTCTAGAAGATCACCAATACCTGCATGGGACCTCAATTATGTGTTGGAAAAGCTCACCCTGCCTCCATTTGAACCAGCTACTACTGCTGATATAAAGTTCTTATAATGGAAAACAGCTCTGCTACTAGCAATTACTTCAGCAAGAAGAGTCTCAGAGATACAGGCCCTCATGGCTGTGGAGCCTTTTATCATATTTTACCCAGACAGGGTGTCTCTGAGGACCAATCCTTCATTTATGCCTAAGTTGGTTTCCAGTGTGGCTCTTAACCAAACTATTCATCTGCCATCCTTTTATGCAAATCCGCAAAACAAGGGGGGGGGTGGGGGGATTCTGCATTCCTTGGACGTACACAGACAGCTAAGATTCTACTTGAGCAGGACTAAAGCTGTAAGAAAAACTGAGCAATTACTAGTGACATATGTTGCAGGATCAGAAGGAAAGGCTATTTCATAGCAGACTATTTCAAAGTGGATAAGCCACTGCATTCGTTTCTGCTACTTACACCATGGCAAACCTGTGCCCAAGGGCATTAGGTCTCATTCCACCAGAGCTGCAGCTACTTCAGCAGCCTTTCTCAGAGGAGTACCAACCAAAGACATTCTAGAGGCTGCTACTTGGAGTTCTGTTCACACCTTTGCAAAGCTTTATCATTTGCCTCTCTACTCTAAGTCCAGGGCAGGCTTTGCCACTGCAGTTCTGCAGGGCCTTATAGTCGCACATAATGCTGTTTAGCTCCAGCCTCCCATCCATAGCTTTGGGATTCTACCCAAATGTAATCACTGCAACAGTGAAACACGAAGAACATAGTACAGTTGTGTACACTTACCATAAATGTAGATATTTGAGTGCATTCACTGTTGCAGTCCAGGTTACCCGCCCGCCATCCCCCTTTCATTCTGGAGTTTATCTCTCCTTCTCTATTTTCTACAACCTATGTGGTGTATTTGCTTGTAGATGAAGGTAAAGTTTGTATTGGTGCATGTATATATAGTTTATATATATATATATATATATATATATATATATATATATATATATATATTTTTTTTTTTTTTTTTGCTACCTTTTTGGGGGCACCTGACATCTGGGGCAAGAAAAACTAAAGAAAATGGCGTCGGCTGCTTGTTTTATACCCCTGACGACCTGACGTCATGGAAGAGGAGACAGCAACTGACGTAGGACCCAAGACTTTGGAATTCAGGCTGACTGAGGGCAACCTGCCAGCAGATTACCCCCCAAATGTAATGACTGCAACAGTGAATACACTCGAACATCTACATTTATGGTAAGTGTACACATCTGTACTATTTGTGCCTATACGTTGAGTGTCTTACAGATTGCCCCTGTCCATAAGAGACATAGGCACTTACCTAGCTGTGAATTTGTGATTCCCCATCAACTGATCCAAACTGCATTTGAAGAGGGCCAGGGAAGTACTCTGCTTAATATGAGTAGGAAGCCTGTTCCAGAAAAAGGACAATCTCTGAGACACATCTGTCTCTCCAGTATTTAAGTCACTAAGTTTAGATCCCTAAGTCAGGTGACCATCATGCTGTTTTACTTGTGGATGTGTAGTAGCTTCATCGTGGCTGGATTTGTGAGTGCCTTATAGGTGAGGCATAGGTCACCACTTAATAGTCATCAGGAGACAGAGTAGAGGGATAGGGCTGTTAGCCTGTCCACATAGGACATGTTTACACCCTGTAATTTCTTTATGAGAAACCTCTGAGGTCGCTCCAGCTGCTGTAAGTGCCTAGTCAGGTACACGCCAAATGGACATTGTACTCGATTATTGGTCTAATGAGGGATGAGTACAGCAGAATATAATATTCTTGGATATGGCTGCCATACATTTACTTGTAAGTTGTGCCACATAGAAGGGCTTCCTCACCACTGTGGACACATGTCAATCAAACTTCAGGCTACTATCTATCTGTGTACCTAGATCTCTCACCTCTGAGTCTACACTTAGGGGTGTGCTATTGACGCTGTAGTTTTCGGGGGGAGTTGACTTCCCAAAGGTTGTGATAATGGATTTTTTATTTTCAAATTTAGTTTTAGGCCATGGTTCTGACACCAGTCATTTGTCTGATCTAGACCCTCTTGAAGAATATCTACGTCACCAAGGCCTTCAACAACTGCCCCCAGCTTGCACTCGTTGGCAAACTTTGTCAACCAGAGGCCTTTCACATGATTTAACAGCTCCATGATTATTCTTTCCATGGCCTTACATATAAGACTAGTCAGACGTATGGGTCTGTGATTTCCCGGGTCAGGAGATGGTCCTCCTTTATGCAGAGGGATAACTGTTGCTGTCCTCCACTCCACTGGGACAAAGCAAGTCCAGAGGCTGTGATTAAATAGAGATCCTAATGGGCCTTATAAGCTGTTTAAGAGGCAACCTGGTACATCATTGGGGTCCCACTGAAGCCTTTTTTTAGGTTTAGACATTGCAGTGGTAACCTGTTCTTTGGTGAAAATTGGCAGTGGAGTGGTTGAGGATATTTCTTGGAGGAGACCTGGGGTGATAGGGAGGTGAAATTTGAGCTGAATTTGTTGGCCAGCAGATTTGCTGTTATCTTTTGTCTGAGTATAGGTGATGCCATCTACAAATAATTCTGCATATTGTTGGGTGTTGCCCTTAACACTGCAGATATAACTGAAAAATACCTTGCGGTTGTCCTTAGCTTTGGAGTCTATTTTTACTTTAGAGTCGGCTTTCAGAGACTTCACTAGTTCCCTGATTCACTTGTTTAGACTAATGAGGGACTTTTTGCTCTGCTGTGCACATTTCGTCTTACTTTTTGACAGGATTTTCTTTTGTTTTACAACCCATTAATACCAGGGGTCCAGCAGTGTGGCTTGTTTTTGCATTTTGATCTGGGTTTATTTTGGACTGGTACTACTGTTTCTATGCAGTTATTTATATGGTTGTACAGGACTTTGGTGTA
The DNA here is from genome assembly GCF_019279795.1 of Protopterus annectens. Taxonomy (NCBI): domain Eukaryota; kingdom Metazoa; phylum Chordata; order Ceratodontiformes; family Protopteridae; genus Protopterus; species Protopterus annectens. The sequence goes on from NC_056725.1 coordinate 612,393,628, forward strand.
CGCCTCTGCATAGGTTCCTGTGTTTTCTGGATTTGGGGGGGCTTGGAAACTAGCTGTGTTTGTCCCTTAATATTCGGTAGTTTACCTTAGAGAAGTTCTTAAAAGTTGTTTGGGTTAGGTGGGGGAACTAGTTTTACCTTTATTTCAAGGGAGACATCTTTGTGATCTGATCTTACTGGTGAGGGCATCATACTAGAGGGGTGTAGCACTCTCCCATATTTGTGAGTAGCAAATTTAGGATATTTGTTCCCCTAGAGGGAGTGCAGACTAGCTGCTTCAGTGCATTTGAATTTACAAATTCAAGAATCACCCATGAGTATAGTACTGGGCTGGGTGATGAGAGATTCTAGTAACTTCAGGTATGATGTATGGGTTTCCTGGTTCATGCTGGGGGACCTGTAGCTAGCAAGAATTTGGTAATGGATTTTTCCTATGGTTAGTTGGGCATGGAGTAGCTCAAGCATGTCATATTGTCTGACCAGCCTTGAGGTGTGCTTATCCTTTATGTAGATAAAGAAAACGGCAGAGGTGTATCTCTTCTGTTCAGTGAGTGGTTGGAATATAGGAAAGGCATTATAACCATGCACCGACAGAGTATTTTCTATGGCTTTGAACCATGTTTCAGTAACTGCATAGACGTCAGCATTCTCTAGGGTGATAAGAGCTTCCAGGCATGCAGTTTCTTGTTGAGACTCCTATCATTGAGCAGATCTTTAGCTTGTCCTGAGTAGCTTTTGTTATGTTAGAAGGTTTGTCTGTTTCACAGTGCTAAAAAGGTACTATGGGGTGGGTAATGTTTTTGCCAATATTCGAAAGCCTAAAGGTGACAAGTGAAGACCATCCCTAGCAAAGTAGCGTGGCCTGTCAGACATGTCCTCCCAGGCTGACAAGTATTAGACCCCTTTCAAATGACACCAGTAGCTAAGTCAGCTGTTAAAATCGATCATTTTCTACTGGTATTGTGTGATCATCCTTGGAGATGTCAGGCTCATACCTGCCTGTGACACATATTCTGAGAGCTCAATCTTGTCTGTCTTCATATAGTCCAAGGAGGTGCATCACGCCCATCTGGACTTGACTGAGACATACTGGTACTTAGGCGTAAATGACTTGAGTGCTTGCATGATCTGGTGAATCCTGGCCCCTGACAGGCAACTAAGTGTAATCTTCCCCTTATCCAGCCTGGTAAGTGGGATGCCAGTGTCACAATGGAATCTCCTATGACCAGAGTATTGGGTTGTGGAGAATTTCACCTCATGGGTTTGGTAGTTGGGACACAATGAGATGTGGCCTTAGGTGTTGTGATGGGAATTGTCTTGTTTGTGTGCATATGAAGTTTGAGGACTGTACCTGAGAGGCCTTTGAGGTTTGGGTAAGTTACATGTGAGCACCTCCGCAAATACGGGTCTGTATATGTATGTGGTTCTTTGTGGGTGCGGTGAGTGACATGTGTAAGTTGCTGACAACCTATTTGTTACTTTTTGTGCCTGTATGTGAGAGTCTAGCATCCAGCATCAATGTGTAACTTCATCTCTCACATACTGTATTTGTCTGTCCTTCCATTTCACTATTGCAGTATTCATAACATAAGGGATCCCCTGCCAACAGCAGCCCGACATCCGGCCAGTATACCAATTGCTTTTGCAGTTGCTTTAAGGTATGCCGTATGTTACACATATGCTTATTGCATGGCATAGGGCATAAAGATGACATCTGGACATACCATCCTCTGAACTTCTTTGCCACCTGTCCGACCTCTGTCTCTTGGCCTGAATGCCTGTTCCTTTGCTGGATCACCAACCCATTGCAGATAAGTGGCCCATTGGGGTTCTTTTTTACTTATTTTTTTTATTGTTGATTATGAGGTTTCATGTCATCCAGGAAGGGTAAATGCCAGTGTGACTCTGATGGGTAAAACGTCTGCTTTTTCCTTGTTAGGGACTTCCTCCCAGGTGGTTCATCATTCCATCAAGTTTAGGTGTGCTTCTTTTGGGTCAGTGATGAGGGATATTCTTGGCTTTGGCTTCAACCTTTGCCTGATGATATTAAGGCTAAGTTGATGGATGTCCCTCTTGATAATAAACACTTGTTTGGTGAAGCTGCTGCTGCTATGTTTAAGTCCCTTCAGGATAAGGGCAAACATTTACAGGAACTTAAGCATGTGTTTGTTTCTCCTGAGCTTAAATTTCAGAGAAACTACCCCAATAAGCCAACCTTTGTTTGCAGGCAATCTCGCCCTCCTTCTAAGGGTAAAAAGGATGGCAAGCAGGCTCCTTCTGCTGAGGCTACTCAGACTTCATTGTCTCGGAAGTCTCCTTTTTCAGGTAAACCAGGTGCTGTCTGACTATCCTATTCTTCTCAGCCCCTTTCCTCTTTCTTTTTGCCTCTCTCTCTGTCTCTTTTCCTGTTTGAATACAGATTACTCAAAGAGTCCTGGGTCCTGTCCATTATTCGCCAGGGGTATTTCGTGGTTTGGAAATCCCTTCCTTCTTTTATGGGTGTTCCTCACCCCCCCCCCCTCCGGGACAACTCTCCTTCTTTCCAGAAGTGCTTCAGGACCTTTTGACTCTAAGTACTATTCAAGAGGTGCCTTTGTCCAAACGGGGGAGGAGGGTTTACTCCAGGATGTTTCTAGTACCCAGAAAAGAGGGTACTTGGGAGACCAGTTCTAGATCTTTCTCATCTAAACACTTTTCTGAAGGTGCCTTCCTTTCTAATGTTGTCACTTGAGACTTTGTTCTTTCTCCTGCTTCCTCAGACTTATATGGTGTCTCTGGATCTCAAGGATGCTTATGTCCATTTTCTGATCCATCCCCTTTTCAGGAAATTTTTATGTTTATCTGTTGCTTCATAGGTTCATAGGTTCATAGGTTGGTACTAGGCTATCAGCCCTAGGGCCTATACAAGCCTAGCCATAACAATTCCCTGGCTATTTCTTCCCACATTATTTACTTTCCTGGACCCCTGTCTAGCAGGGCGACTGACATGATCCCTGGGGTGAATTTCCTTTCTCCCATCCAATCGTCAGGGTTCCTCTTGAAGAGGTCCAAAGAGGCACTCTGCTTGACATGTATGGGCAATCTATTCCAGAGTCTGGGGAGTCTCTGGGTCAGGAACCTATCCCTCCAGCATGTTTTGTTTATTGTGATGACAAGGTTTAGATCCCTGGAGCATGTAGCTCTGAGGGATTGGGATTTCTTTAAGTGTAGCATGTCCAACAGCTCTGGGTTTGACATGGCCTTGTATGTTAAGCAGAGATCGCCTCTGAGTAGATGATATCGACAGAGTATAGCTGGAGTTTTTAAAGGTCAGCGTGGGGCATCTGCTTTAGGCCTGTGATTCTTTTAGTGAGGTATTTCTGAGGCCTTTCCAGTTGTTGCAGATGTCTTGAGAGGTACATATCAAATGGGGCGTTGTATTCTATAATGGGTCTAATGAGGGATGAGTACAGTGGGACAATGACCTCCTTTTTTCTGGATGAAAAGTCCTTCGTGATGAGGTGTGCCACATAGAAGGATTTCCTGACTGTTGTGGCGATGTGGTTATCGAAGGTGAGACCACTGTCCACCTGTGTCCCTAAGTCTCTTATCACACTTTCTGTGTTTAGTGTACTGCCACCTATATGGTAATTCATGGATACATGTTTTTCCCAAAGGGATAACAATACATTTCTTGGCATTGAGCTTGAGCCCATGGCTCTGGCACCAAACATCTGTTTCTGTAAGGCCCTTTTGTAGAGTATCCACATCATTTGGGGATTCAATAATGGCTCCCAGTTTGCAGTCATCTGCAAACTTTGTTAGCCAGAGTCCCTTAGTGTTGACCTGTACTTCAGAGAAGTAGATGCCAAACAAGAGCTGCCCCAGGACTGAACCCTGAGGTACTCCACTTGTCACTTGTCTGGAGCTGGATTTGGAGTCGGCTACTTTTACAGTGTGGGTTCTATCAGTAAGCCATTTAGCAACCCATTGGGTGACATAGGGATTAATACCCAACTTAGTAAGTTTATCTATGATTCCAGAGTGGGGGGTGGTGTCAAAGGCTTTGGCAAGGTCTTGATAGGCTGTGTGGACCACCTTACCCTTGTCCATGGCTCTGGAGACTGATTCAAAGAAGTCAATCAGGTTCAGGAGACCAGATCGGCCCTTCACAAACCCAAACTGGGTGGGGTCCAGTGTTTGAAGGTTGCCAGTGTCTTTGTTTATAAGTTCCATGATAATACGCTCCATGTCCTTGCAGATAAGGCTTGTCAGACTGATGGGACGGTAGTTTCCGGGATCCAAGGTGGATCCCCCCTTGTAGATTGGGATAACTGTAGCTCTGCGCCACTCAGTGGGCACGAAACCTGAGGTGAGGCTATGATTAAACATGACACTTAGGTGAGGTGCCAGTTCATATTGTAGTTCATGTAGTACACAGCCCAGGATGTCATCTGGTCCCATGGATGCTGTATTCTTGGCTTTAGAGAGTGCGTTTTGTACCTGTGTGGCCGTTATTACTGGAATTTGGCAATCTTCCCGTATTGAGATGGGCCATTTAGGGGGTGAGAGGGGTGAAGTTGGCACTGAATCGATCTGCCAGGATATTGGCAATATCCTTTGGATCAGTATATTTATTGCCATTCTGTTTTAGCTCAGAGCAGATCTGAGCATTGCCATTTAGATTCTTGACATAGTTATAGAATGCTTTGTGGTTGTCTTTGGAATCTTTGACAATTTTATTTTCATAACTAGCTTTGGAGGATTTTATGAGGCATCTCAGTTTCTTACTGAGGCTAGTAAGGAGTTTTGCATCCTGGGATTTTCCTCTTTTCTGCAAAAGTTTCTTCCTTTTGTTGTAAAGTTTGTTTATAGCAGGGGACCACCAGATTGGCTTCCTTTTTGGATGAGAGCATTTTGGTTCTGTTTGGGATGGCACGATTCATGCATGAGTGGATGTGCTCGTACAGTGCCTTAGTGTAGGATTCAGCAGTTGAACTTTCAGTTCCCGTCTGCATGGGTGTCATGAAGTTTGTCACTTCTGACTTGAGTAGCATGAAGTTGGCTTTGGAGAAGTTTTTATGGTGGTTTCTTTACTGGGGGTGGGGGTGGGATGTGGATGTTAAGGGTGATTAGCTTATGGTCAGACCTGACTAACGAGGGGGTGACCATAGGTATGGAGCATTGATATGCCATGTTGGTAATGACCAGGTCTAGGATATTGGAGCCCCTGGTGGGACTATGGATTAGTTGATCCAGGGCGTTGGAATTTATGAATTCCAAGAACCGTTGCGCAAAGGTGTTGGGACATGAGTAGTTTTCCCAGTTAATGGCAGGGTAGTTAAAATCACCCAGTAGTAGGGTGTTTGGTTCTATCTTAATATTTTCCAGTATGTTTAAAAAGGTGTAGTGAGAATCTTGGGGTATGGTGGGGGATCTGTAGCAAGCTACAATTTGGATTGCAGTCTTACCTAGTGTTAGTTGCACTTGGAGAATTTCAGACACATTGTGTTGGCCAGCTAGCCTGGTGGTGTGAATATCCTTGGTGAATATTGACACTCCTCCACCTTTAGTGTTTCGGTCCTGGTTTGGTGGCGAAAAGTGTGGTAAGAGTTGTAGCCTGGTATTGCAGGGGTGCACTCTGGAGCCTTGAACCAGGTCTCAGTTACTGCACAGATATCGATGTTCTCCATTTTAGGAGTGCCTCGAGAGAGTGCATTTTGAGGTTTAGACTTCTAGCATTGAGTAGCATTACCTTCAGATTTTGCATGCTTGTAACTGTTACGGTGGTGGTTTTGTCCTTTGAAGTTTGCCTAAAAGGCACTATAGGGGTGGCAAGAGCCTTAGCCAGTAACCTAAATCCCAGGGGCGACAGGTGCAGACCATCTCTGGCAAAGCATCGTGGTCTGTCAATCATGTCATCCCAGGCAGACAGATACTGGATCCCCTTTGAATGACACCATAAGCTTAGCCAATTGTTGAAGTCAATCATTTTATCCTTATATTGTGGTATCATTCTGGGCGAAGGCAGGATGCTACTCAGGGCTAGAGTCATACCTGCCTGGGCCACATGATCCGAGAGCTCTTCCATGTCTCTTTTCATGTAGTCCAGGGAGGTACGTCTCAAGTCATTCACTCCAACATGGACAATGACAGAGTCATATTTGTACTTGTTGTGGAGTGACTTGAGTGCATGCGTTATGTGGCGGATCCTGGCACCCGACAGGCAGCTGACTGTAATTTTCTCCTTATTCAACCTGGTGAGAGGGACATCAGTGTGCGGACTATAGAGTCACCTATGACTAAAGTGTTAGGTACATTGTCTTGCCTTAGGGGCTGTTGCTGGGTGGCACACTGGTGTTGTGAACTATGTGACACATTGGTTGTGATTGGTGTTTGTTTGCATTTCAGCTTCAGAGGTCTTTGTTGCTTGGGCAGGTTACAGTTAAGGGCCTCTGCATATGTGGATTTAGTGTTGCTATATGTGGGTGTTGGTGGTGCAGGTTTAGAAGGGCTATGTGTTGCTTGAGGTGTAGTGTGGGTGTTAACCTTCTCCTCTTGACTATTTAGCACAATCTTGGGTGGAGAGAGCTTTGCTTCCATTTTGGCTATGTAAGTGCATCTCTCACAGGTTGTAGTGTTGGGTGGTAGGAGGAGAGGGTTGTCTGTGTACATGAGGCAATTTCTGCATTGCCCCAGTATGCCCAGATTCACCAGGTGGACAGGAGAAATCACCGGAAGCTGACCCTTGGACATGCCTGGTTTGGGGCTTTTTTTTTTCTTTGTAAAGTACAGGAGCTGTTTCCTTAGCAAGGTACTTTGCAATTATAGGCTGTTTAGTGCCTACTATTAATTTCTACTTATTAACAAGGAGAGTTCAGTGTTTGTATGAGTTTAAGGCTTCCTAGTGCTTTCCAGCAGGTATTAGAGAAAGTGCTAGTCACAGGGATGTTTAAAGGTAAGATTGAAAAGAATGCACTCTGCAGTGTGCACTAGAGAAGTTAGATGTGAAAGTAGGTAACTTGAGTTTTACCTATTTAAAAAGTTAAGGTTTAGTGGAGAGTTACTATTTTTAAAACAGCAAGATGGATTGAAAGGGGTGGTCACTTTTGTAATTTGGCACTATGAAATACTGTAGGATGGCCAATAAATTTAAATAATTGAAGGGGTGGGATTTCAAAAATGATGATTTTGTGATTACTCACATAAGCCAGTGAAAGTAGAGAGAAATGAGATATATGGTCAGATTAACATAAGAGGCGGGCAACTAGAAAGACAGTGGTATTTGCCTGACTCAGAACAGAGAGAGCTGTGGTCTCTTTTGAAGTTTTAATATGCTGTTAAAACAGAATGCAAGCAAAACACAAGGTAAAGAAAACAAACTACAGTATTCAAAATATAGAAAGGCAATACAGTAATACAAAAAATATAAGCAAACTAACCTTTCCTTCACAGCAAAGTGTAGCAGAGTCTGGATGAGCTTTGCCCTTTGGACTTTCTACTGCCTCAAAAGTATTCACCACATGCCTCGCACCTGTAATTGCTTTTTACAGGATTCAGGGTATCCAAGTAGTTCCTTACTTGGATGACCTCCTGTTTCAGGTATCCTCTCCAGAGATCCTGTTGCAAAATCTTCATTTCGCCATTTCCGTTCTGCAAAGCCTGGGGTTCACAATAAACTTAAAAGGTCTTTTTTGACTCCTTCTCAAGAGCAAGTTTTTCTGGGGTGCAGGATCCAGATGATGCCTGTGCTGGCATACCTGCCTCCTCCCAAGACCTTGACACTCATTTGCTTCTTTCATACTCTTCTTCCTATGGCCTATGTTACAGTCATGGAATTTCTGAGAGCTCTGGGATTCATGGTCAACCATCCCTATGCTCCCTTTGGTCAAACTCCACATGAGAAAGTTTCAGTGGTTTCTGAGGTCAGCTTGTCTTCAGCGTGTGCATCCCCTCAACTTTGTAGATGTTCTTCATTCCACATTGCTGCAGTCCTAACCATTGGGTAGTCCGCTGTCCAGTCGGCCCGAATACCAAAGTATATGGCTGACGTCGGTCAAGGCGCATTAGACTGATGTCAGGACGTCAGGGTACTAATGCGCATGACCGACGTCATATCCTCAGTCTTTTTTTGCCGCATGGTCCGATGCAGAAGCAGTTTTGCGAGTGCAGGTTGGCGTTCTGAAAATTTCCGAAGTCGGAGTTTCAGACCGAATCAAAGTTGGCTAAGTACCCCGTTGGGGAACATTTTGTTTTTCTTGCCTCAGTATTTAACGGATGTCAGAAAAGTGAATAACTGTATTTCTTGTGGGAAGCAGATACCTCATAGGGATTACCATACTTTGTGTATACCTTGTTTAGGGCCTGAGCACGACGTTGTTGGTTGCCGCTCTTGTGCTAGATTTAACAAGCACTATTAAGAGAAGGTTAGACTGTGCCAGGTTAGTGTTTGGGAAGCGTTGTAATTATAAAATGCCGTCGGATGCTCCGGCCGCTTCAAAAGCGCAAGGACAAAACAGCAAAGCCTAGGGTTGATGAACCGGCAGTCCCGGACGTCGGTTCTTTAGAAGGCTCTGTGGAGCCAGAGGTTTTGCCAGGAGTTTCTTTGGAGTCTCAGGCAGAGACTTTACTGTTACAGGATGTGCCCTCTCAGGACATAGGCCAGGCTGAGGGGGCTTCTCAGGTAACTGTTCTTCCCTCTCTTCCCAAGGTAGTTAGAGCCTCTCCTTCTGTTTCCAAAACTTCTTTGAGAGGTAGGCCAAGTTTAGCTTCAGTGGGGGCTTCTCCTTGCACTTCAGGTTCTGTGCCTAAGAAACATATGCTTAAAATGGCAGAAGATTTAATTACTATGATTAGAGGCTCTATGCCCCCTCCTGATAAGAGGCCTAGGGTGGAACCTGAGTTTGAGAGTTTTGAACAGTGTTCAGAGGCTTCTGAGTCTTCTGCGGAAGACTTGCAGGAGTATCCTCCTTATTCTGATTCTGATGTGGATGATTCCACTCCTACAGCTTCTCCTCCTGAGGATTTCTCATTTCAGAGACTCTGCATTCCATGAGGGAGCACTTTAAATGGGAAGGCCGAGATTACTCTGATTCCAGGAAAAGGCTTAGGGAATTCTTATTTTACCCCAGCATAGGCCCTTAGCTATACCTCCTGTGTTGAATGTGGTGGAAGATGTTTTGCAGAGGCTTCCTGAACCCTGATTCTTTGCCTCCTGCCCCTGTTAAACCTGATAGGTACTATAGGGTGCCTGAAGCTCATAAGTATCTGTTTAAGAGTCCTAGGGCAGACCCGGAAACTGTTTCTCAAGGGCCTAAAGGTGTTAAGGCCTCTGTTGTTAAAAATCCTGTTCCCACTGATAAAGAGGCAAGGGCTTTGGATAGGTGGGGAAAGAAAGTGTATACTTCTTCCACTTTAGCCATGAGAGCGTTGAATTGTCAGTTTCACATGCTAAAATATCAAAATTATCTCCTTTCACAATTGAAATCTAAGGTGGATGCTTTGGCGGAAGGTATAGAGTGTAAAGAGTTGCTGGATTTAGTTCATGTGTCTGAACAAGTGGGTAAGCATTCTTTGCAATGTGGCTTTGATGCTGTGCAGGCCTCCTCGAGGGTGGCTGCCACTAGTTCTGTTCTTCGCAGGCATGCCTGGTTGAGGGATCAGAATTTAGCAGAGCATGTTAAGACTAGGATTTTGGATGCTCCTTTACAGTCTGATGTGTTATTTGGTTCGCCTGTGGAAGCAGTCTTAAAGAAAATGGAGGACAAAGCTAAGTCTATGCAAACTGTTAAAGATTTTTGCAGGTGCAGCCACCGAAGTTTAGTAGAAATTGGCCTACTAAGGGATGGACATATCCTGCTTATGATTCCCAGTCTAGGGGTAGGTCTAGACGTGGTAGGGGCAGAGCTCAAGGTTCTTTTAGGCCTAGAACAGGGGTTCACCTGCTCAGACTTCTGGTGAGGGCAGGGGTCAGTCCTTTCGTAAACAGACCCAATGACCTGCCTTTTCAGCTGCCAGTAGATTCTCGTCTGGCAGCTCCTTTGGGAGGAAGACTGTCTCTTTTCAAAGAAAATTGGGATTTAATCACTCAAGACAGATGGGTGTTGGATATCATTCACCACGGTTACAGGTTTTATTTCCATACATTGCCCCTTTCAAAGGCATGCCAGACGTTCCCCCTCCACAAAGGAAAGAGGCTCACAAGCAAATTTCTCTGTTACTCCAAATAGGGGCCATTCAGCCAGTCCCTGTACCAGAAAGGGGCCTAGGATTTTATTCTCGCCTGTTCCTAGTACCAAAGAGGGGAACACGTGGAGACCAATTTTGGATTTATCTATCCTCAACACTTATCTGGACATTCCCAAGTTCAAGATGTTGGCGTTACAACAGCTTTTACCTCTGCTGGGCAAAGATCATTGGATGGTAACTTTAGATCTCAAGGAAGCTTACCTTCATGTGCCTATAAGACTAAGTTGCAGGAAGTATCTGCGTTTTCGAGCTGGAAATTCTCATTATCAGTTCTCTGCATTGCCCTTTGGCTTATCTACTGCGCCCAGAGTATTCACAAAGGTTCTGGCTCCAGTGATAGCTTACTTCAGGCTAAAAGGAATTCAAATCTATCCTTACTTGGTCGACTGCCTGATTCTGGCTCAAGAAAAGGAAAACCTTCTACAGCATCTGGAATATGTCATAGCAGTGCTAAGATGCCTAGGGTATTCTGTGAACGAAATAAAGTCCAGTCTAGTACCCTCTCAAGACATGTGCTTTCTGGGTGTGAGACTGAATACAGCAGCCCAGATGGCCTTTTAACCCCGGACAAACAAAAGAATCTTTCCAGTTACTTCCATCAACTATCTCTTCAGTCCGGGCTGACTGCAAGGACAGTCCTTCAAGCCTTAGGGTTCATGGCATCTTGTATTCTGGTGCTTCCCAATGCCAAACTGCATATGAGGAAGCTGCAATGGTATCTCAAAAATGTGTGGACACAGCACTGCCAGGATTTGGACACTGTCATTCAAATAATACCTTGCATTCAAAAAGAATTTTTGTGGTGGGCTCAGGAATGTCACCTAAACAAGGGACTCTCTGTGACCCGGCCAGAGGCGAGTCAGATTTTAACGACAGATGCCTCGGACATTGCTTGGGGAGCTCATCTAAATGGAAAGTGGATACAAGACAAGTGGCCTGCCAGACTACAGCATCTACATATCAACATGAAGGAGATGTTAGCAGTCCAGTTTGCATTAATGGCTTTCAAGGAGTTACTTCTTCCTGGGCAGGTGTTGATTCTAACAGACAACACAACTGTCATGTGGTACATCAACAAACAAGGGGAACACATTCTTATCCTCTATGCAGGCAAGCAATGATTTTATGGGAGACTGCGCTCAGCTTGCAACTAACTCTTCAGGCAAGGTTTCTGCCGGAGCACAGAACTCCTTAGCAGATGTGTTAAGCAGGCAAATCATGGATCCCCACGAGTGGAAACTGGATCTTCATGTATTTCAGAAATTGACAGTGTCATGGGGAACTCCAGACATAGATCTGTTCGCTTCTCCACTAAACCACCAGCTGCCAAAGTTTTGCACAAAGGGGTTTCATCATACAGCTTGGAAAGTGGATGCTCTTTCTTTCAGTTGGAAAAATCTTCATGTGTATGCCTTTCCACCTCTGCCTCTTCTTCCAAAGGTGCTCCTAAAGGTCAGACAAGACAAGCCAAGGATGATTTTAATAGCTCCAGATTGGCCTCGGCAACACTGGTACCCACTACTAAGGAGTCTGGTAAGGCAGCCCCCATGGCCTTTACCTTTGATTCCACATCTGTTATCTCAGAAGGACGGTCACCTGCTCAATGTCAAGCTTCACTCTCTTCATCTAACAGCCTGGCATATTCTGTGTTGAAACACAGCAGGTCTCAACTTCCTCGACAAGTTTTAAATGTGATTATGGAAGCTAGAAGACCTAGTACAAGAAAAGTGTACGCAGAAAAATGGAAGAGATTTTTATTTTGGAGTGCAGCAAAGAATTTGGAGATTTCTGAGCCTAATTTGAGTGTGGCTCTTCAATATCTTACTGAGTTACTGGACAAAGGTTTGTCTTTCTCTTCCATTAAGATTCATGCTGCAGCAATTTCAGCTCACTATGATTGTGACCCACCATTGTTTTCGCATCCTTTGTTCAAGCAGTTTCTTAGAGGGGCAAAGAATATAAGACCCCCACGTAGAGCTCCTACTCCTGCTTGGGATCTCAATTTTGTGTTGGAAAAACTTACTCTACAACCTTTTGAGCCTGCGGCTACTGCTGACTTGAAATACTTGTCATGGAAGACTGCTTTTTTGTTGGCTATTACTTCTGCAAGAAGGGTTTCTGAGTTGCAGGCCCTTATGGCAGTAGAGCCCTTTTTGATTTTCCATAAGGATAGGGTATCATTACGTACTAATCCTTCCTTTATGCCTAAGGTGGTTTCTAGTGTGGCTTTGAACCAAACTATTCATTTGCCTACTTTCTATGCAGATCCCCAAAATAAGGGGGAAAAGATTTTGCACACTTTAGATGTACATAGGCAGTTGCGTTATTATTTAAGCAGGACTAAGGATTTCAGGCAGTCTCAGCAATTGTTTGTTTCTTTTGCTTTGAGTTCTCAGGGCAAGCCTGTGTCTAAGCAAACTATTTCTAAGTGGATTGGGTTTTGCATTTCATTTTGTTACTCCCATCATGGCAAGGAGATTCCAGCTGGGATTAGGCCTCATTCCACTAGGGCTACTGCCACTTCAACAGCATTTCTAAGGGGTGGCAACTAAGGATATTTTGGAGGCAGCTACTTGGAGTTCAGTGCATACTTTCTCTAAGCATTACCACCTTCCTCTCTACTCTAAATCTAGGGCTGGTTTTGCCACAGCTATTTTGCAAGGCATGTTGACAGCTCCTGCTTCCTTATGATTTGCCAGCCTCCCTTACCTCTGCTTTGGGATTCTACCCAATGGTTAGGACTGCAGCAATGTGGAATGAAGAACATAGTACAGTTTTGTACCTACCATAAATGTAGATGTTCGAGGATCCACATTGCTGCAGTCCAATTCTCCTCCCTCCTTCCCTCTGTGTTTAGGGGTGGTGGTGTGGGCTAATATTCTTGTACATTTGTATATATTGTATATATGTTTGATGCAGGGCTTTTTGGTGTTTTGGTTTGGGCCTTGTCTTTTTAGGGTCTTCTGACATCTGGGGCAAGAAAAGACTGAGGATATGACGTCGGTCATGCGCATTAGTACCCTGACGTCCTGACATCAGTCTAATGCGCCTTGACCGACGTCAGCCATATACTTTGGTATTCGGGCCGACTGGACAGCGGACTACCCAATGGTTAGGACTGCAGCAATGTGGATCCTCGAACATCTACATTTATGGTAGGTACAAAACTGTACTTTCCTCTTCTGCCTTGTCTCAAAAAAGGAACTTCACTGGTGGATCCAGCAGTTGTCTCTAAATCCAGTGCTCCTTTTTCATTCCCCTCTTCTCTCTCAGGATCTGTTCACAAATGCTTCAGACGTGGGATGGGGAGCAAGTTTTGGCTCCCTAAAAGTGCAGAGGGTGTGGTTGTCTCTTTAATATTAAAGAGGTGAGAGCTCTTCTGCTAGTGCTTCAGGCTTTTCATCCTCTTTTTTCTCAGGACCTTTCAAGGTATTTACTGATAATACCACAGTGATATGGTATGTAAACAAATGGGGGGACAGGGTCTTATCATCTTTGCTGGTTAGCACTCCTAGTAGAGGATCTTGCTGTCCAGTATCAAATGACTCTTCAGGCAGTTTACATTCCTTCAGGTCAGAACATTGTGGCAGACACTATGAGCAGATTCTTAACTCAAGCCTGTGAATGGATGCTTCACAGGGATTTGTTTCTGGACATTGTCCACCAGTGGGGTACTCCTCAAATAGATCTATTTGCCTCCTCTCTAAACAGACAACTTCCTTTATTTTGTGCCAGAGTTCCAGGTCCTCTGTGTTGGAAAGTGGACGCTCTATCTTTTTCTTGGAAGGGGATGATTCTTTATGCTTTCCCTCCCCTTCCCTTCATTCCAAACATCCTGTTCAAAATTCAGCAGGATGCCCCCACAATCTTGTTGGTGACTCCTGTTTGGCCAAGACAGCATTGGTTCCCTCCTCCTCTGTATTTAGCCAAAGGCAGTCATCACAAGTTACCTCACAGGGTGGACCTACTCATACAAGACAAGGGATCTCTCATCCATCCCCATCTCTCCACTCTTCAACTGACACTATCGTGATAGGATTTTGATTCCACATAGACATTTTTTTTCTGAGAACGTGCTTAGGATCCTGCATGAGGCCAGGAAACTCAGTATTAGGAAATCCTGCTTATCCAAATGGAAGAGGTTTTCTGTTTGGTGTCTTTCTTGTAACCTGGATCCACTTTCTGTAGCTGTTCCTTTGGTTCTTTCTTATTTATATGAATTGTTCAAAGCTGGGTTCGTTTACTCTTCTGTTAAGGCCCACTTATCAGCTGTCTCAGCTTGTCTGCCTTTATCTCCTCCTTTAGCTTCTAGATTTAAGGCTAAATGTCTAAAAAGCGTTCTTCATATTAGGTTTCCCAGGAAGCCTGTTCCTCCTCCCTGGGATCTTAGTTTTGTTTTGGAAAAGTTGACTCAGACTCCTTTTGAGCCCGCAGCTTCAGCTTCCTTGCAACATTGTCCTTGGAAGACTGTATTTTTGTTAGCCCTTACTTCTGCCAGATTGGTGTCTGAGCTTCAAGCCCTTATGGCTTGTCCTCCTTTTTTGGTGTTTTATAAGGACAGGGTGCCCTTGCGTACTTATCCTCCTTTTATACCCAAGGTGGTGAATCCCTTAATCAGTCTATTGATTTGCCCACTTTTTTCCTTTCTCCACAGTCTGCCAATGAGAAGGTGCTGCACATGTTGGATGTGCATAGACAACTCAGATTTTGTTTGATAAGACTAAGATGTTTTATAAATCTGATCAGCTCTTTGTTTCCTTTCATCCTAGGTCCTTAGGATTAGTTTTATCTAAGCAGCCTTTTTCTTCTTAGATCTCAAAAGGTATTTCTTTTTGTTATTCCTTTCATGGTAAGAGCCTTCCTTATTCTGTTAAGGCTCATTCTGCTAGGGCTGTGGCAGCTTCTTAGGCTTTCATTAAGGGTTTAGATACTAACGCTATTCTTGAGGCAGCTATCTGGACTTCTGTGAATACATTTACCAAGCATTACAAGGATGGAATCACCACAGCTAGAGCTGGTTTTACTAGGGCCATCCTTCATGGCTTCCTAGAGGGCTCTGCTGGTCCTTCCTTCTCCCAAGTTTCTCCTGAGCTTTGGCACTCTCCCTAATGTTATGAATACTGCAATTGTGAAATGGAAGGACATAGTACATTTGTGTAAAACCTTACCATAATGGTAGATGTCCTTCTCTTCACTGTTGCAGTATTTACTCCATCCCTCCTCCACCTGGTCCATTTGCCTTCTGGATATACTGGTTACCTGTTTCTTTTCCTTGGACTGGCATTCCTATTGGGGCTCTCAGTTTTGAGGATGGCGTGTCTGGTTGTCACCTTTATACTCTATGCTACACAAGGAGCATACATGCGACATACAGTGTACCTTAAAGCAACCTAAATGCTTTGGTATACCAGCCAGACATTGGGCCATCCTTGGCAGGAGATCCCTAATGTTATAAATACTGCAGCTGGAATTATGGCAAGATTTTGCACAACTGTACATTTGAGAATTAAGGATGTTCTTCACGTTTCACTGTTGCAGTCATCACATTTGGGTTATCTGCCTGCAGGTAGCCCTCAGCCGGCCTGAATACCAGGGTCTTGGGATTTCTGGGTCGGATGCTGTCGGTTCTTCCATGACATCCGGTCATCAGGGGTAGAAAACATGCAGCCAACGCCATTACATCAGTCTTTCTTGCCGTGCGGTGCCTGAAGCAGAAGCAGTTCACAAGTGCCGGTCATCCGACTCCTGAAATTTCCATTTTCGAGTTTCAGACCTGAAGTCTTCTAAAAGATAAGTACCCCATTGGGGATCCTTTTTCTTGCTCTAACCGATGTCGGAAAAAATTATAATTGTCTTGCCTGTGGAAAGCAAATACCTCATAGAGATTTTCATTCTTACTGCGTTACCTGTTTAGGCCCAGACCACGACGTCCCTCGCTGTCAGTTTTGTGCCTTGTTCAATGCCCGAACTCTGTTGTCGGGCAATTTTTGTAGCTAAATATTTTTGCTCTCGATCTCAGTACTCCAAAATGGCATTGGTAAGCCATCCAACTACCAATCATCCGAAAAACCATAAGGACAAAGGCAGAGACAGACCGCATAAGTCCAAAACTACCATTGACGCTACAGTTAAGCTAGTCGCCAGTCTGCCGGTACTCAATGAGGAGCTTTCGCAGCCGCTGATACCAACTTCTACAGATTCGCAGGCCTCTGCTGAGACCCATTCAGAGTCCGGAATGCCGCAAGATGCTTCTTTGACTATGGAACCTGCGGATGTCTCTACTTTGGATGAGTCCGGAGCCGCAGTGCAGGCACTGGCTTCTGAGGGTATATTCAGGCCTACCGATTTTCATTTTAAACCAACAACTTTGTTTCAAGCCAAAAATACAGAATTTCTCAGGCCTAAATTTCACACTACGCCTAGGAAACCGATGACCAAAGCGCATTCTCAGGCCCACAGGCCTCAAAAACAAATGATTAGAATGGCTGAAGACCTTATTACCTTAATTAGGGGAAGGCAGCCTTCCCCCTCAAAGAGACCGAGAACTGATTTTCCTTCTGATTCTTCTGATCAGGAATCTGATATCTCTGTTCCTTCTGACTACCAGGACATACCCTTATCTACCTATGAGGATTCTGATGCAGAGGATTCCATTCCCTCTGCTTCCTCGCCAGAAGATTTTTCTTTTGGTGAAACCCTGCATACCCTTAAGGAGCATTTCCGCTGGGAAACTACTCTCAGTCCAAAAAGAGTCTCAGGGAATTTTAAACCTGCCTCAGCACAGGCCTCTAGCTATCCCTCCTGTTCTGGAGATTGTAGATGATGTTTTCTTGGAATCCAGCCTTACATCGGATACTTTACCTCCAGCTCCCAGGAAACCTGACAGGTACTATAGAGTACCTGACTCTCACAAATTCCTTTTCAAGAATCCTACTGCAGATCCAGAGACCATTTCCCAAGGACCAAAAGGCATTAAGGCTACTACTGCCAAGAATCCTACCCCTTCTGACAGGGATTCTAAGACTTTAGACAGATGGGGTAAGAAGGTATACACCTCGGCTACTCTGACCATTAGGACTTTAAATTGCCAGTATCATATGTTAAAGTATCAGCAGCATGTTATGGGGCTAATTAAACAGAAAATGATGTTGATTCCTGACTGTGCAGAACACATAGATTTACAAGAGTTAATGCATTCTGCTGACCAGGTTGGTAAACATACTTTGCAGTTTGGTTTTGATGCTTTAGAAGCATCTTATAGGGTTGCTGTCACTAGGTCTGTTCTTAGAAGGCATGCTTGGCTTAAGGAACAAAACTTGCCAGATCATGGCAAAGCAAAATTACTGGATGCACCCTTAAACCAAGAGCGCCTATTTGGCAGTAAAGCAGAAGTTCTCAAAAGGATGGAGGAGAAAGCTAAATCTATGCAAACTGTTAAAGAGTTCTTATAAGTACATCCACCTAGATTCAGTAGGCATTGGCCTTCAAAGAACTGGTCCTTTCCTGTCCCTTCTAGGCCTTCCCAGTCCAAGCCCAGGGGCAACAGACCCCCAAGACTTCAGTCTCAGGTTATGCAGAGATCTAAGCAATGGGGTACACCCACATCCAAAACAGGGAGTAGTAGGCCACCCCCCTATGGTAAACTTGTACAGTGACCTATCCTTAACTCCCCCAAGCCTTGCTCAAGTACTTGCACCTTTAGGAGGAAAACTCGCCCTGCATGCAAAAAACTGGGAATACATTATCCAAGACAAATGGGTTTTAAACATTGTTTCTCTAGCATACAGATTCCACTTCCACTCACTTCCAACCTTAAGTGGATGGCTAGACCTCCCCCCAAACCAGTGGGTGGAGGCCCAAAAGCAAGTACTTTCTCTCCTCAGCATCAAGGCTATTCAACCTGTCCTAGTAGAAAAAAGGGGGCAAGGCTTTTATTCAAGACTGTTCCTGGTTCCCAGAAAAGAAAACTCCTGGCAGCCTATCCTGGATTTATCTTTTCTCAACACCTTTCTGGTGGTTCCAAAATTCAAAATGCTAACACTCCAACAGCTGCTTCCTATGCTAGCCAAGGATGCCTGGCTGGCAACCCTAGACTTTAAAGAAGCTTACCTGCACATCCCCATAAGGGAATCATGCAGGAAATACCATCGCTTCAGGGCAGGCTCTATGTACTATCAGTTCTCTGCACTTCCCTTTAGCTTATCTACTGCACCCAGGGAATTCACAAAGTGCCTAGCTCCAGCCATTACTTTTTGCAGGCAGAGAAGTATTCAGATTTACCCATACTTGGATGATTGCCTGATTCAAGAGGAAAGTCAGGACTTGCTACTACAGCACCTGGCAGTTGTAAAGTGACTTCTAACTTCACTGGGGTACACCATCAACGAAAAGAAATCACACCTAGTACCCTGCCATCAGATTGTATTCCTGGGAGCAAGCTTGAACACAACTTCCCAGACGGCATTCCTCACTCCAGAGAAACAAATTTATTTGACAACTTACTTCAACCTACTGGCCACAAAAAGCAAGCTATCTGCAAGGAAATTATTGCAAGCTCTGGGGTTCATGGCCTCTTGCATTCTGTTAATTCCATATGCAAGACTGCATATGAGGAAACTTCAGTGGTATCTAAAAAGTGTATGGTGTCAACATTATCAGGACTTGGAAACAATAATTCCTATCATACCGTGTCTAAGGGCAGAGTTCCTTTGGTGGACAGAGGCCTGCAACCACAACAAGAGACTCTCTTTCACTCTACCCCCTGCTGGCCAACCCTAACAACAGATGCATCAGACTATGCATGGAGGCTCACATGACATGGCAGTGCATTCAGGGCAAATGGAACCCAAAGCAGAAGCACCTGCATATCAATCAAAAAGAAATGTTAGCTGTACAGACTGCCCTGACAGCCTTCAAAGGCCTTATTCTTCCAGGACAACTATTGGTAAAGACAGACAACACCACAGTTATGGGGTACATAAACAAGCCGGGGGAACACATTCCTACCCACTCTGCAGACTAGCCATGGCTCTGTGGAACACAGCTTTGAGCAACCAAGTGCACCTGCAAGCTCAATTCCTGCTAGGCAAACTAAATTCACTGGCAGACGACTTAAGCAGAAATCTCATGGACCCACATGAATGGAAACTGGAACCCAAAATATTCAAGCTTTTGGGGAACAGATGGGGGAGACACCAGAGGTGGACCTTTTTGCTTCCCCTCAGAACTGCCAATTGAACAAATACTGCACCAGAACTCCCCACAGCCACGCTTGGAAGGTGGATGCCTGTCTTTTTCCTGGGAAAGCCTCTCAGTCTATGCCTTTCCCCCTCTGCCTCTCCTCTCGAAGGTTCTACTAAAATTCAAACAGGACAAGCCAAGGACAATCCTGATTTCACCAGACTGGCCACACCAGCACTGGTATCCTGTTTTGCGCAGTCTGACAATGCTACAACCATGGCACATGCCTCAGACTATTTCCCTGCTGTCCTAGCAGAGGGGCCAAATTCTGCACCTTCATCTTCAGACCCTGAACCTTGCAGCCTGGCTAATCCCCTGAACTCACCTCTAGCAACCCTCAGTAAGCAGGTGCTGGATGTCATTATTGAGGCAATGAGGGCTAGTAGTAGAAAATCCTATTCAGAAAAGTGGAAAAGAGACTGTTCCTGCTTTCCTAATTATTTTATCATATGAAACCTTAATTTTAGAATAGGTAATGTCTGGGCGTGAAGCCATCAATTTGTGGCAACTGCTCCTATCTGGAGGGGTAAACTTCATTTTTTTGACAATGTACATTGTTTTCTGTGTTTATTGCAAGTTAAGAGTGAGAACTTCACAAATCCATTCATTTTTGTTAGTGTTTTCATTGAAACAAAAAGTCTTGAAAAATATAACAAGTTCAAATGGAGATGAGAAGCAAATGCATAAGAGATAAGCCAGCCAAACATTAGTGGGTGCATGTAAGCAAAAAAGTGGAAATATGCACTGAAAAGAATGGTCATGTAAAATAGGACAGAGTAATATTTCTAGTGCAATGGATACACTATAGCCAAAATGCAAAGAGTACTGAATTACATTAAAGAATGTGGAGTGCAAATTGCAATGATGTAATGGATAGAGATGCGCTTGTAAATTTTACAAAGACTTTCAGAGTGAAGCCATCACTGTGGTGTAGACTGATAAAGCACTAACTACAGCCCAGGCAACCTGGATTCACTGGAGGAGCTGGCAGGGAGGGCATTCAAAGATGCTCCCTTACAAAGAACAGGTAGATCCAACAATGAAGAGGGCACTGGGGTGGCTGGAATGAATGAAGTAGGTATGGAGGAAGGAGAGAAGGATTTCAGCATAGACATTCAGCCTAATATCAGGGCAAAAGGAAATGGGGAGAAATACTGACTTGTTAGAGGGAGTCCAATAATGACAGAAGAGGGGAAAGAAAGACAATAAAGGTAGATTTGTGATAGTAAGGGGTTATTGCCAAGAGTAGAGGATTTCACTGGCATGTATTTATATACCACCTGAATCTACTAAAATGTAGCTTAACAGACTTTTGCGAGAAATAGTCAGTTTTCAGCAGGGAAATGTTATTTATGGGAAGGGACTGAGAGTTGATTTGTAACAGTGACGATGAACTGGGACACCTACAAGGGAAAATAAATTAAAGTTATGTACTTATAAAGCTAGATCCCTATTTGTCTTGCTTAAGTTCAATGACTGGATTATCAGATTCAATCTCAATGTTTTTTTTCAACAGCATGGATCCAGGGCTCTGAGTCCTTCTCTACCCACAATTCCCTCCATTTCTCCAATTATCTCAGATCAATTCTGCCTGCTTGTAATCATAACATCACTCAATGGAAACAGAATGACAGGCCCAACAAACTGACTTTTCTAAACCATGGAGATGTGAAACAGCAAAACGGCTGTCCAAAAGAGCAGGCACCTGGTCAGGTCCAACTTATCAGCCAAGAGCCCAAAAATGACAATTTAGGATGGGAAACAGAGGAAGGTATGTTGAACCAGATGAAACAAGACAAGACAGATCTAGCATTATGGTAACTACATAACTTCCATATCTGATGTTTTCTTTTTCATCCCATTCAACAACTGGGACAGATTCCCAACTATCCAAAACAAATGGGTGGTCTCAAGGAAGGATATTCCTAAGTATGGCAGAGCCAAAGGATGTACAAGAGCTACACTGTATATGCAGCCTGTAGTTTGACACAAAGGTATAAATGTAGATCAAGTAGCTGTAGTACAAATGTCATCAATGGGAACTCTAGCTGCAAAAGCAGACAAGGTAGCCACCACTCTACTCGAATGAGCTTTTGGTTTGCCAGGTAGGTTTAATCCCACTTTGTTATAAACAAAGGCAATGCAGTTGGAAACCCAAACAAACATTGGTACTTTAGAGATTTAGTCTTAGAAAAAGAGAGAAAAATCTGATCAGACTTTCTGACATGCTTTGTACAAAACAAATAAAATCTAACTTGATGAATGTTCAGTAAATGTAGAGTGCATCATTAAAAATATTTGGAAAGAACTCACAGGTAAATCGATCATTGAATTAAGATTTGGTTCAGAGGCCACTTTTGGAAGGAAATGAGGATTAGTTTGCAAAGATACTCTATCGTTATGAAAAACACGGTACAAAGTTTTACAAGACAGTGTAATTCAGAAATTTTCCTAGCAGAGGTAACTGCTTGCAAAAAAGGAATGTCTTCCAGGCAAGGAATTTTTGATCCACTGAGGAGGCAGCCTCAAAGAGATCCCTAATCAGAGCCTGCAGCATGGCAGTAATGTCCCAAGGAGGAACTGGATCCCTGAGTGGAGATCTCAGAAGAAAAATTCCCTTCAAAAAGGCTTTGGAAATAAGGAAACAAGTGGCTGACTGCTGGACTTTGATAGTTGAGAAACTGGTACCATTGTGAAACAACTCTGCTCAAAAGTCTAAAAGACAGGCTGAAAAAGTATACACACCTCTGGAACAGGCCCATACAGTAAAACTTTTCTACTCCTAAGGTAGATGTTCTTGGTATTTGTTTTTTGTGAGGATGACAAAATCTAAATGACTGGAGTAGACAGCCTTGCATCTCTGGCCACCTTTAAAATTGGAGATACCATGCAGTCAGCTTTAGGGTCTTTAAGTCTCGATGACGGGTGAAGATATGGATGCTGATCCAACACCCATGGAAGATGTACTACATGAAGCCATAGAAAGGGGAACCAAACCTACCAGGGCCAAAAGAGGGCAATGAAATAACTTTGGCCTTGCACCTCCTGGCTTTCTGAAAAAATTCTGTTATCAGAGGGAAGGGTGCAAATGCATTAGAGAGACCCAAGGTCGATTGTGGCCTTCAGCATCCTATGTTGAATGTCCCTGTGCAAGAACCATGACACAATACCTGCTGCATTTGTTGTTTAGGTATGAAGCAAGAAGATTGCAGCAAGGTTCCCCTCAGTGACTGAAAATCAACATCACTACTAACTAATTGAGGGGAAGGAGAACAGACCTCTTCTGTTTGTCCACCACTGAAAATCCCAAGAACGTGTGTTTCTACTTGAAAGTGTTGGGAAGAGATTGCCTACTGCCCTACACTTGTAGTTTCCCAGCACAGTGGATATGAGCAGGTTCCTCCCTGTTTGTTGATATAATAGACCACTGTTATGTTGTCAGTCTGGATGGAAATCACACCCTCAGAAAGGGAGTCCTGAAATGTCTGCAATGCTAAGAGGACTGCCTTCCTCTCCACAACATTGATGTGAAGACCTGCCTCTGTTGTCTACCAAAATCCTTGAACAATATTCACTTTGAAATACCCCCCAAACCAGAAGGGATATGTCCATGGTGATAGTGGCTACAAGAGGTAGTAGGGTGAATGGAAAACCTTAAGATATTATGGGTGAGGTCAACCACCAATTTATGTGCCCCTTGCATATTGAAGTGAAACAGACTGGTGCATGAAGGGAGCACAACATCAAAGACCATGGAACTGAAACTGCCCACTGTAGGACTCTTACATAAAACCTTGCCTGAGGTACTAATATGATCAAAGCAGCCACTGAACACAGAATCCAAAAAACAAGTCTCACTGAGAGGGGGTTGGGATGGCAGAGGTCTACTGACACCATCTGATGCAAAGACAGACTTCTGGATTGTGGAAGTTTGGCTACCTGACTGGTTGAGTCCAGGTGGCAACTGATGAACTCTAATATTTGTGTAGGTATCAGCTGGCTTTTTACAATATTGAGAGTAATCCCCCAGTGTGGCACAAGAAGTCCTTACTCTGAATTATTAAATCCCTGGCCAATGTGGTGAGGAGTCAGTTGTCCAAACAGGAGAACACCTAGAACCCCTGTAGGCTGAGACAGGCTTCCACAATTGCCATGCATTTGGTAAACACCCTGGGAGCTGTGTTGAGGTCAAATAGCATTGCTCTGTATTCAATATGTCTTGCTCTCAGTCAGAAATGGAGAAATTGCCTTGAATGTTTTGCTATCTTGATATGACAGTAAGTGGCCTGGATAACTACAGAGCAAATCCAGTCATCCTTCCTCTGAAGAGGTATTATAGACTGATCCATGATCCTCTGGAACTTTGCCTGTTTTATGAACTGGTTGAGGTAACTTAGGTTGAGAGATAAACCTTGACAAAGCTGACAAGAGTTTAACAGTCATTGTCGAAGAGGATGTGCAAACATGATAGTAGGATCCACAAGAGGTAAAGACAAATGTAAGAGAGAGAGCCACCTCCTCTCTGGATCTGGAGAGTACCCTCGCAAATACCTCAATACCTTAGGCAGAAATAGGAGCCAAAACAGCACCCCCTTGCCCAGAGGAGGACAGGGGTGGAACATTCCTATCATTTTTTTTGTTGCAAACATTATACATCACTTTTAATATATCCAGTCATTGTCAGTGAACCATTATACAGCTCGTTCAAATCCTGCCTTCTTTTAAACCTCATTCCTCCTCTGCATGTATTGATCCCACATTTTCTATTTTTTCCTATGTAATTTGCTCCTACCTTTTTCCAAAGATCTCAGTTCCAGTTGTTTTACCTCTTACCATCTTCTCTACTTCAAGTAAAGTTGGTTTAGACTACAGGTTTCCATTTTCTAGCAAATGTTTTTTTAGCAGCCATCATATAAAGACTCAGCAAGGCCTTATTATGTCTAGGCAATTCCGATTCTGTATCACAGCTCAAAAGAATCATTTTCGTAGTTACTTTAATCTACTCATCCAGCATCTCTGACAAAGCAGTCTGCAGGGAATCTTTTAAGTCTGCCAACTCATAACACTCCCAAAAATATGTTCCCAATTACCTCTTTCTTCCTCATCACACCTCGAACTGTCTACTTGAGGAAAACTTGTCTGAAGTCTACTTAGGGTATAAAAGTACCTATGTAAGCACTTCCAAGCAAAGGGTCTAAATCTTCTAGGTTTTGTTGCATATTTGGGAGACATACATACATCCCTCCATTGTTTCTTTGTGAATTAGGTTCATAGGTGTTTACTAGGCTAACAACCACAAGGGCCTTTTTAAGCCTAGCCATGCATCCCAAATCTCTGACAAGCTCTGATACCACTGATATTTGTAAGCACGGTCCTGGGAGATGATCCACTTACAGGCTACCTGTCTGCATTACAGACACAGGTGCCAAACTAGGGATGGATTTTCAGCTTCCCATCCAATTGTCCATGCCACACTTGAATTGGGTTGGGGAGGCAGTCTGCTTCACATGGATGGGGAGCCCGTTACATAGACAAGGTAGTCTCTAGGATATATATACCTATCTCTCTAGCAGGTCCCACCTACATCACTGTTTGTTTTGTGGATATGCAGGAGGTTCATCAAAGTGGAGTCTGACAATGCCCTGCATGTCAGGCATAGCTGTCCCCTCAAAAGCCTCCAGAAGACAGAATACAGGGACAGGGCTCTGAGGCGGTCTGCATAAATTATATCACTTATGTCCTGCACTCCTTTAGTGAGGAACCTCTGTGGACATTCCAGTTGTTGGATACGCCCGGTTAGGTACATACCAAAGGGGGCACTGTACTCAATGACAGGTCTGATGAATGCCGAATACAGTGGAACAATGACTTCCTTGGACCAAGATGCCATACCTTTGTTTATAAGTTGCGCAATATAGAATGATTTCCTCACCCCTGCAGACATGTGATGATCAAAGGCCAGATTACTATCTATGTGTTTTCCTAAGTCCCTGACTACTGGATCAACTCTAAGGGGTGTGTTGTCAATATGATAGTTACCAGAGATGGATGACTTCCCGAAGGATACTACCATGCACCTCTTGGCATTTAGTTCCAGTCCATGCCTCCGACACTAGTCGCCCGTCTGCGTCAGCCCCTCACGGAGAACATTTGTGTCAGTGTGAGATTCAATGACAGCTGCCAAATTGCAATCATCTGCAAATCTAGTCAGCCAAAGACCACGGACATTGGCCTTGACTTCTGAGAAGCAAATGCCAAAAAGGAGCGGTCCAAGGATTGATCCCTGAGGGACTCCACTTGTGACCGGCCTCCTTGTAGAGGTGGACTCGCCAACTCCAACTTCCCAGGTTCCGTCTGTGAGCCAGCTGGCCATTCACTGGGTGACATACAGGTTTATACCTAACCTCTTGAGTTTGTCAACAATGCCCGAGTGGGTTATTGTGCCAAATGCCTTGGCCAGGTCAAGGTAGGCAGTGTGAGAGATTTTGCTCTCATCCATTGCTTCGGTGACCTTCACAAAGAAGTCCACCAGTTTGAGTCGGCACGATCTGCACTTGACGAAACCAAACTGGGCTGGGTCCAGTGACTGGAGGTTTACTACGTCTCTGTTGATCATCTCCATAATAATTCTTTCCATGGCTTTATATATAAAACTAGTGAGACTTATGGGCCTGTAGTTTCCAGGGTGTATAGATGGCCCACCTTTGTGCAGAGGGATGACTGTTGCCTTTCTCCATTCATGAGGCATGATGCCTGTTTGGGGGCTACAGTTAAATAGTAATTCCAGAGGCCCTGATAGATCATGTTTCATGCTATTTAGAAGGCATCCTGGGATATTGTCTGGGCCCACTGATGCAGTGTTCTTGGTCTTAGAGACAGTATTAAGATAAGGACCTGTTCCCTAGTGACACTAGGGGGAGTTATATTTGATGATATTTCCTGAGGGAAGGTTGAGGGGGAGAGAGGAGTAAAGTTGGAGCTTAATTTAATAGCTAGGAGGTTTGGTATATCTTCTGGCTCAGTATAGGTGGCTTTATTTACAATGAGGTCTGCACACAATTGCGTATTGCCTATGAGGTTGCAGACATAGCTAAAGAATGCTTTGTGGCTGCCCTTGGCCTGGGAGGCCAAACTTACCTCAAATTTGGCTTTGGTAGACCTTATTTGTCCTCCGAGTTGTTTGCTTAGTTTGATGAGAGTGCTTGTATCCTGCTGGGTGCTGCACCTCCTAATTTTTGCCATGATTATTCCTCCTGTTATACATCCGATTGATTTTGTGATTCCACCAGGGTGGCTTGTTTTTTTAGTTAGTTCTGTCCTTCCTGGTGAGTACAGCTGCCGCTATGCAGCTATTAACATGCTTGTACATGGTTTCTGTGAACAGTTCTGCATAGGCAGAAGTGTTCTCAGGGTATACAGGTGCTTGCAATTTTGCCAGGTTCTCACTTAATAGCAGGAGGTTAGCCTTAGAATAGTACCTGAATATTTCCTGTTTAACTGGGGGTCCAGGTTTTATTTTTACTTTAAAAAAGACAATTTTGTGGTCTGACCTTACCAGGGAAGGCATTACAGTAGGCGGTGTGCAGTACTCTACCATATTAGTGAGGACCAGACACAGTATGGTTACACTCCTGGTTGGTGTAGTTTCATAGTTTCATAGTTTGGTACTAGGCTATCTGCCCTGGGGCATTTATAAGCCTAGCCATAGTGATGTGGCTTTCGCCACCCCTTGTAATGGTACAAAGTGTACAGAATAGATTTAGAATACTGTGCCTCTATGTGTCTAGTAGTGGCACAGTGATGACCCCCTTATATAATAGAATTAGTTTACTGTGCCTCTGTCTAGTAGCGACACAGAGATGACCCCTGAGGTAAACCTTCGATCTCCCATCCACTCGTCAAGATTTCTCTTGAAGAGAGTCAGTGAGGGGCTCTGCCTAATATGAACTGGGATTCTGTTCCAGAGTATGGGAAGCCTCTGAGTTATGAATCTGTCCCTCCAGCATGTCCTATTCATATTTGTGCTGAGGTTCAAATCTTTAGCTCTCGTGGTTCTGATGGATTTGGATTTTTTGAGGTGGAGCATGTCTGTCAATTCCTGATTGGACATGGCCTTGTACGTCAGGCACAGATCACCTCTGAGTAGGCGGTATGCTACTGAATAGAGTTGGAGTTTCTTTAGACTGGCAGCATATGACATATGTTGGAGACCCTTGATCCTCTTGGTGAGGTACTTTTGGGGTCTCTCTAGCTGTTGCAAGTGCCGGGTGAGGTACATACCAAATGGGGCATTGTACTCAATCATGGGCTTGATAAGGGAGGAGTACAGGGGCACAATGACCTTCTTTGCTCTGGATGTGAATCCCTTCATGATAAGGTGGGCAAGGTAGAAAGTCTTTCTAACCACTTTGGCAACGTGGGTGTCAAATGAGAGGTCACTATCAACTTGGGTCCCCAGGTCTCTGATTACTTTTTCCATACTCAGTGGGTTACTGCCTATGTTATAATTTGTGGGCACTTTGTTTTTCCCAAAGGGGATGACTATACATTTTTTGGCATTTAGTTTAAGGCCATGACTCCGGCACCAGTTGTCCATTTCAGTGAGGCCTTTCTGTGGGATGTATGTGTCAGCTGGTGTATCGACTATGGCGCCTAGTTTGCAGTCATCTGCAAACTTTGTCAGCCACAACCCTACAATGTTTGCTTTCACATCTGAGAAATAAATGCCGAACAAGAGGGGTCCCAGGACAGAGCCCTGTGGGACACCACTTGTGACTGGCTTTGAGTCTAACATGGCTCCAGCGATTTTGACTTTATGGGTTCTATCCTTTAGCCAGTTTGCCACCCATCTTGTGACATATGGATTTACATTTAAGCTGTTGAGCTTGTCTATGATGCCAGAGTGGGGTATTGTGTCGAAAGCTTTAGCCAAGTCCAGGTAGGCTGTATGGACTGCTTTGCCCTGGTCAATGGCTCTAGTGACTGTTTCAAAAAAGTCAACCAGGTTTAAAAGGCAGGATCTGCCTTTTACAAAGCCGAACTGGGTGGGATCAAGTGTCTGTAAGTCCCCAATGTCTCTGTTTATTAGTTCCATAATGATTCTTTCCATAGCTTTGCAGACCAGGCTGGTTAAGCTTATGGGGTGGTAGTTACTAGGGTCAGTAGAGGTGCCTCCTTTGTGGAGTGGGACTACTGTTGCTGTACGCCAGTTTTCAGGTACATATCCTGTAGTAAGGCTAAAGTTAAATAGCATTTTTATGTGCGGGTTTAGCTCCTCTTGGAGTTCACGTAGCACGCAACCCGGGATACCGTCAGGTCCCATTGATGCTGTGTTTTTAGCTTTGCTGAGGGCAGTTCTCACCTGGACATCTGAGATGACAGGGAGGTTACATTCAGCTGGGATAAGTATTTCTTCTTTTGGGGGTGAGGGAGGGGAGAAATTTGCACTGAACCTGTCTGCCAGAATGTTGGCAATATCTGTGGGTTCAGTGTATTTTTTGTCATTGTGAACTAACTCTGAACATATCTTAGGGTTTCCACCCAGGTTTCTAACATAGCTGAAGAAGGCTTTGTGGCTATCTTTAGTGTCTGTAGCGCTTTTTCTCTCAAAGCTGGCCTTGGATGTTTTTATGAGAGAACATAGCTTTCTACTAGTGCTGATCAGAGATGCCTTCTCTTTATGGGATTTTGCTCTGTCGTGCAGTAGCTTCCTTCTTCTGTTATACAATTTGTTTATAGCTGGGGTCCACCAGACAGGATGCCTGCCCTTGGTGGAGAGGGTCTTGGTTTTATTTGGGATTGCATGATCCATGCATTCTTGGAGATGTCCATAGAAAGCATTTGTGAAGGATTCTGCATTGTGGGATGTGGTTTCCACTGTCCCAGTGGGCTTAAAGGATACCATCTCAGTTTCAAAAAGTGTAAAGTCAGTTTTTGAGAAGTTTTTCACTGTAGTCTTTTGTGTTGGGGGTGGAGGTGGGATATGTATATCCAGGGTGATTAGTTTGTGGTCAGATCTCACTAGTGAAGGGTATACTTCTGGTGTGGAGCACTTTGTCCCCATGTTTGTGATGATCAGGTCTGGTATATTATCTCCCCTTGTGGGAGAGGTGACTAGCTGTTCCATTGCATTTGAATTTATGAATTCCAGGAACCTTTGGGCTAGGGTGTTAGGGCTAGAATAATGCACCCAGTCTATGTTAGGGTAGTTGAAATCTCCCAATATGATGGTGTTTGGTGACATTCATATTCTCCAATGTTTTCAGGAAGGCTGAGTGGGGTTCCTGAGATTGGGAGGGTGGTCTGTAACATGCTACCAGTTGTATAGCAGTTTTGCCTATGGTTAGTTGCACCTGGATGGTCTCTGATGCTTCATGTGTTGCCACTAACCTGGAGGTGTGGGTGTCCTTGATGAATATGGACACTCCTCCTCCCTTTTTGGTTTGGCCTGAGTTTTGGGGCCGAAAAGCATGATACGAGGTATAGCCTGGTAGCACTGGGGTGCTCTCAGGAGCCTTGAACCAGGTTTCAGTTACTGCACAGACATCGATGTCCTCCATACTGAAGAGTGCTTCGAGAGCCTGCATCTTGAGATTTAGACTTCTGGTGTTGAGCAGCATTACCCTTAATTTTTTTCCATTTTTGTTTTCTAAGGAGGTGGGTTTGTCTTTTGAGCCTTGCCTAAAAAAGGCACTATGGGGGAGGCAAGAGCCTTAGCCAATATCTGGAAACCCAGTGGTGACAGATGCAAGCCGTCCCTTGCGAAGCAGCGTGGCTTGTCCAGCATGTCATCCCAAGCAGACAGACTTTAGATCCCCCTAGAATGACACCAGTATTTGAGCCAATTATTAAAGCTGGTCATCTTGTCTTTGTATTGTGGCATCATTCTTGGTTAGGGCAAGATGCTGCTCAGGGTCAGGGTCATACCAGCCTGGGCTACATAATCAGAGAGCTCCTCTATGTCTCTTCTCATGTAGTCCAGGGAGGTACATCTCAGGTCATTCACGCCGGCATGGACAATGACGGAGTCATATTTGTACTTGCTTTGGAGTGACTGAGTGCGTGTGTTATGTGGCAGATCCTAGCTCCCGATAAGCAGCTCACCGTTACCCTCTCCTTGTTCAGCCTGGTAAGCGGAACATCAGTGTGTCTAACTATAGAGTCACCTATTACTAGTGTATCAGGCATGGTGTTTGGCCTTAAGGGCTGTGATTGTTTGATACACTGATTTATTGAAGTATGTGATGCATGTGTTATGTTTTGAGGTGGTGGATTTTTGGGTGTCTGCTTTGGGAGCCTCTGTTGTTTTGGTAAGTTTTTTGTTAGAGCCTCCAAGTATGTCTTTGTGTTTTTATGTGTTTGATTTGCAGTTGTGGTAGGTCTATGTGGGACTGGGTTTGGTGTGTGTGTGGTTACCTTCTCCTCCTGTCTGGTCTTGCCAGTCCTGAGTTGAGAGAGTTCAGCCTCCAGTTTGGCTATATAGTTGCATCTCTCACATGTATTTGTGTTTGTTGGGAGGAGGAGAGGGTTGTCTGTGTACATGAGACAATTGTAGCATTGTCTCAAGATTCCCAGATTAACCAGCTGAACCGGAGAGGATGCCAGCAATCTACCACTCGACATGCTAGAATATTATAAGGGAGTGCTGTGCCTTTAAGGGAAGTGGGTACTCACAAGGAAGGTAGGTGGATGTAGTGCTTACTTTAGTTAGCGAGTGCTTACTTAGAAGAGAGGTTTTGAGAGCAAGTGCTAGGCTTATAATAAAGCGATTAGTCTAGATTATTATAAGAGTAGGGCTTTCTTAAGGGAAAATTTGAAGAGCAGACTTGGCGGAGCCAGAAAAACTTTAACCTTGTTTAACCAGTGCTGCGCTTTGCGCACAACCATGCAAAGCCATGCAAACACGGATTTTAAACAGGGAACTTCAAAAGAGCTAGAAATGGTCCAAAACAACCAATTACTACGAGCTCTTGTGCTGAGGTCACTCCTTCAGGGACAGATAGGCTGCTCAAGGCTCCCCACTCCCACTGGTGAGCAAAGAAACTTCTTTCTATCCAAGTAAGGCAATGGACACCAGAGGAACTACACCACAGCCCAGAATACAGCAAAGCCTGTATACTGGTCTAAACTAGTCGAGGAGAGGTGGGAAAACAAGGATATATATATTTTTTTTGGAGATAGAAAGCACACAGAAATGCAGGAAATAGTAATAAATCAGTTACACAGGCTAGCACACTTTAGTGGGCAGCCTCAACAGTTAAATTAACAAACAAACAAACAACTTTCGACCAATTTTCGACTAAATGAAACTTTAAGTGCAGATAATATATCATGCAACAAACAGTGTACTGACTATCCTGCACAGTGCATTTACATTTACAAAATCCAGGAATCTCTGTACATGCACATTTGATGTCGTATAGGATTCCTAGTTAATACTGGATAATTAAAGTCACCCATGAAAATTGTATTGGGTTGGATCGTTTTAGTGTTTCTAATAAGTTTAAATACATGGTATGTGTTTCCTGGGTCACAGAGGGGGACCTATAGCTTGCAAGGAAGTGGTATTGGATTTTACCTATGGTGATTTGAACAAGGAGCAGCTCAAGTGCATTGTCCTGTTTGACCAGCCTTGAAGTATATTTATTTTTGATGTAAATAGCGACAACTCCACCTTTAGTCCCTGCCTGTGAAGTAGCTGGTCTAAACATGCGTAAGGCATTATAACCTTGCACTGTTGCTGTGCTGTCCGTGGTTTTAAACCATGTCTCAAAGACTGCACAGACATCAACATTCTCTAATGTAAAGAGAGCTTCCAGGGAGTCGAGGTTTTTGTTTAGGCTTCTAGCATTGAGCAGTAATACTTCTAGATTTTCTTGGTTTTGATTTGCTACATCGGAAGTACTTTCAGTTTGGCATTGCCTAAAAAAGGCATATGTGGGAAGACAATGTTTTAGCTAATATTCAAAAGCCTAGAGGGCTGTTGACCATCTCCTTCCATGCTGACAAATATCACACCCACTTCGAATGACACCAAAAAGTAAGCCAATTATTAAAATCATCTTTTGTTCGTATTCTGGCATCATTCTTGGAGAAGGTAACATGCTGATTAATGCTAGGCTCGTACCAGCCTGAGACACACATTCCAAGAGCTCTATGATGTCTCTTTTCATATAGTCTAGGGAGGTATGTCTCAGGTCATTTACTCCCACATGGACTATGACATATTGGTAAATGTGGTCCAATGACCTGAGTGAATGCGTAATGTGGCGGATCCCAGCCCCTGATAAGCAATTGATCATAACTTTCTCCTTACTCAGCCTGGTGAGAGGGACATCAGTGTGTCTCACAATGGAGTCTCCAATGACTAGAATGTTGCACTGTATGGTAACTTGCCTTGTGGGCTTAGAGGTAGAGGCTCCATGAGATGTAGCTCTATGTGTTGATGTGAGTGTTGTTTTGAAAGAGTGCATTTGGGGCTGCTGAGGGTATTTCTTATGTGTACTTTGTCTAGGAGGTCTTTGTGGTTTAGGAAGGTTACATGTAAGTGCCTCAGTATATGTGGGTCTATATGTCTGCTTTGAATTGTGTGTGATGGATGCAGCATGTGTACTACTGACAACCTTATTGACATTATGTGAGAACTTTGCCTCCAGTGACTTTGTGTAAATACATCTCTCACATACCATATCAGTTTGATTGAGAATTAACTGGTTGTCAGTAAACATGAGGCAATGTCTACATTGCCTCGGGATGCCCATAGCCACCAAGCTGGTAACAGAGACAGTAGGAAAGTTTATATTCATGGCAATCGACCGTTTTTTATTGATTAGACTGTTGGAATGAGAATATCAGTCACTGTCAGGAGTATCCACTTTGCAACTATGTGGACAGTGCTTGTTACTGCAAACTAGTTGTCATGTGTGCAACACTAGAAGATCCATTGAATTAATCCACCATGAAAGATACTTGTGACACACCATAGTGAGCTGAATGGGAAAGGATAGGGGATGTCGCAACACTGATCACTGAACTGCAAGGGTCCACTGAAGGACCCTCATATGGTACTGAGCCATCGGTACCAAATAAATGGTGGCCGCCATCAATCCTAGAGCCCTGAGAATGAGTGAGGCCAGAAAACAGGTTAGATCCAGCAAGGTCCGAACTTGGTTGCGAATAAGCGACACCTGTTGAAGAGGTAAGGCTACGACCTGAGATGTGGTATCCAACAGAGTGCCTATGACCTCCAGCTTTTGGGTTGGAATCAAAGAGGATTTCGCCATGCTCACTGTAATACTCAGCAGATGAAACAGGGAAAGTATGGTGCGAATATTGTCCAGTAGTTGATGCCTTGTGGGGGCTGTCAGGTGCCAATCTCCCAAATAGGGAAAAACTTACATTCCCTGCAGCTGGAGATGAGTTGCTACCAATGCCATGCATTTGGTGAACACCTGGGGTGCTGAGGTGAGACCAAAGGGCAGGGCGCAGAACTGAAAATGATCGACTCCCAAGTGAAAGTGGAGAAACCCCCTAGACCGTCGATCCATTTTTATATGGTAGTACGTGTCTTGGAGGTCCACTGAGCACATCCAGTCATTGCTATGCAAGAGAGGCACAATCAACTGCACAGTGACTATCGAAAACTTCAACTTCTGCACGAACTGGTTCACGCGACTGAGATCCAAAATAAGACGTAGGTCTCCTGTTTTCTTTGGAATTAAAAAGAAGCAGGAATAAGTTCTGGATCCTCTCTGTCCTGCGGGGACCTGTTGGATGGCTCTTTTCTGAAGAAGGCTAACAACCTCCTGTTGGGCTGCCTCATCCTAAGTGGGTGGCATGTCCAGAAGAGGACTCAATTTTGGGGGAATTTCTAAAAAGGGAATGCAATAACACCTGGGTATAATTGCTAGCACCCACTAATCATTTGTAACACTTGCCCAGGCTAGCGGGTGCAGTGATAACTGACCCCCGACTGCCTCCAGAGATGGACAGTCGGGCAACGCCTCAGGGACACTGCAAAGGTTTCTCTGAGAAGGGTTCCCTGGAACCTTGGTTTTGTGGGCCTCCTCTGCCCCTGAAGCGACATCTACCACTGAAACCTCTTCCCTGTCCCCTGGAAGAGGAATCCTCCTGAACAGCTTGAAAGGGAGACTGTGCCTTCTTGAACCACATTTTCTTACTCCCCTTGTGGGTCTTGGAAAAGGACCTCTGAGGGGCAGAAAACCTGATCCCATTGGCCGACAAGGTCTTCCCTTCCTGTTCACTGTGGGTCAAAGTCTCTTTCACAGTGGGGCCAAAGAGTGTGGAACCATCAAAGGGGGCGTTAACAAAAGACATCTTGAAGGCCTCTGTAAACCGGCTCAAATGGAGTCAGGCATGACGCCTAATTGCGATACCTGAGCCCACCTCCCATGAGGACCCTTTTGCAGCATTGGAAATTAGCCCCATGGACGAATTCACAACTGAATGAAGGGTTGACAGCTTTGGAGAAACTGCCTTGAATTCCTCCTCAGACATGGACCCATAGAGGGAAGTAGATAGTTCCTTTATCAAATCCCTCTGGAGATGGCTGAAATGCAAAAGATAATGTAATGCTTGCAGGCTAAAAGCAGCCAAGCCGAAAACCCACTTTCCAAATCTGTCCATAGCCCTCGAATCACGATTGGGCAGATGGACAGGAGAACTCTGCTCTGCCAATTCCTTTTTGGTGGCAGCAGCCACCCTAACAGCATCAACCGGGACAGCTTTGGGCCAAAAGGTTCTATCTGATGGAAGGCTCAGAAACTTGTCTGCTTTCTTGGCTACTGGCTCCATGGTATTTGGCTCCTTCCAAGCCCTGCTGGCCACAAGATCAATGAGAGGATCAGCAGGGGGGGAACCCCAGGAGGTAGATGGCCACATACCAAAAGCATCCAGAAATACAGCTTCCTTGGAGATCTCGGGGACCTGTCCCCCTCATCAGCATCTGTATCCTTGGTAAGGGACTCCACAGGGGAGTCAAGATGTCTCCTCTTACAAGTTCTCTTCCTGGGAACTTCCTCTGCTGGGGTGGAGGAGAAGACTCAGAAGAGAAGGTGGCCCCTGTGGGTGGCATCCCTCTGGAGGCTAAGTCGAATGGGCTGCCAGAAGCAGGATGACACAAGCCGTTCAGATACTGGGGCTGGGTAGGATGACCATGCGCAAGAGAGGCAGCTCTGATAGCAGAGAAAGATCTTTTGGCAGCCCAGAAAGTGGAAGGACTAGAAGAGGTTCCATCCCCTCTCATGCTGATACAACCCTAGCAGAAGAGAAGGTGGACCCCCCCCCAGTCCTGCCACTCCACTGGATGGCACCGGACTGGAACTGTCAAAGGCCGAGGCTCCCAGAGGAAGAGACCAGTCCGAAAAGCCCGGGCCCAAATCCAACCCCACAGACCCTGGCTCAACAAGCCTGATAGGCTGGATGGTCTGTTCCGGGGGGACAGAAACAGTACCAACCACCGATCCTGTTAGGGAAGGACACAAACTGGGCCCCAGAGCGCCCCTGAGAATCCAAGCCACTGGTCAGATGAGGAGCGATCGAAGAGGGAGTGGGTGATTGGATTCCGAACCTGTGGGCCGGAGAAGCCAGAAACCCCAACTCCATCTGAGCTTTCAGAAAGGCCCACATCATCCTGTCCATATCCATAGGGAGGGCACTCCTGGAAGATTGGGAGGAGATGGAGGACCTACTGAGAGAGTCACACCTGGAGCCCGAGTGTTGTCTCTTGCCTTCCCTAGAATGAGACCAACCCAGAGAAGACAGAACCTGCTTTGAAGACAATGGATTCAAAGGGAGATCCTCCACTACTATCAGCTCCAGCATGACTCTTGGATCTGACCGAATTGGAAATGAACTCAGCAAAGGATCTGAAATACTACTTCTCGAATCCCTCGGATCCAAAAGGGTCAGATCCGTAGGTATGGTGCCCACCCTCAGATCTGAAGGTCTGGAGTAGAAATCCTTGGATCTGGGAGAGGAAACCAAAGGTACCGGATCAGAGGGCTTTGGGTCCGAACCCTTGGATCCAGGAGTAGACTCCCTGGACGATCTGGGACCCGAAGATCTCGGATCCAAAATGGCCCTGGCTGGAACTGGATCCAAAGACCTAGGATCTGACAACCTGGGAAGCTTGGTCAGGGTCTTCTCCACGGAAAGCTTCTTTCTAGTCCCAGAAGAGCCCACCTTTGCCACGAACCAGTAACCAAAGGCCTCCTATGACCAAGCCTTTAATAAGGAGCTTGTTACGATGGTCAGCCAAAGCCCTTGGGTTGAAAGCGACACAAATACTGCATTCCACCTCGAGGTGGTCACTGCCAAGACAGTAGAGGCACTCCTTGTGTGAGTTGGAAGTATGCATTTTCCACCCACAAGTGGAGCACCTTTTAAAGCCCAAAGGTTTATCTGACATAACTGAACCAAGAAAAAGGAAACAAAGTAAAAAAAAAAAGCCAAAGTTCAAAAACCCGATAAAACCGTTCGAAACACTCAAGCACAAAGAACAACTTAAATGTATTAACACTACTTACACACCACAGTAGCTAGGCCGAAACACAAAACATAAGAATCGACCGGGAGGGGCTATCTAAGAAGGGATAACTACCTACTAACTCTAAAACTCAGAAAAATACAAGAACATTAAGAAACCTTTCAAAAAACACTTACACTAAGAGGAGCTGAGCAATCTGCATCTGACTGACTGAGCGGCAAACAAGATCTGTGGGAGTGTAGGGCAGCAGAGCATTATGGGAGGGGAGGAGCTTGAGCTAAGCTGTGTTTCAAGACCATAACGTGAGGAATGGTGACTAGATAACATCAGATTCTGAGGTTTTCCCTACATGCTTTGTCCTTTAATTCTATTATTTTTTTTGAAACATCTCTTCTTTTGCCATCTCATATTCAGCCAGCCTTTACTTCATTTTGACCTCTGAGTTTTGCAGTTTTATCACCTTTTCTGAGTATCTGCTTAAATCTTCTTCAATTTTTTCCAGCCTTTTATTGTTTGAGTTGATATACTCCATCAATGTTTCACTTATTTTAGTCAGGTCTGTGTGCAGTTACTTTACACTTTCCTCAAGGTTACTGGAAGTCATGTCTGGAGCTTGCACTGCTTTTTGCTGAACAGCCACACTTTTCCCAGTCAGTTTTTTTTTGGTCACTGATTTTTCTTTAGGTCCTCTGTATTTCTTTTTTCCTGGCATCCAGACAGTAAACTTACTAGCCAATTACTAAAATTTACTCAGAAATACAGGTCCATTGACTTTGTATAAGTTTCTGTTTTTACTCTGGGAGAGCTAGAATTAGGGTCTATATTAGAACACCGAACTTTCAAAATTTTGAGTGTTCTAATTTCAACCCATTTTCAGCGAACGCTGAAAATATCGAAGAAACAGAAAAACAATTTGTTTCCTAGGGAAATAATTTGGTTGTCCATTTCTGTTGCTTTGGTATTTTCAGCGCTGTGGTGAAAAGGTACGGGTCAGGTTCAGGTAAGTGTGCGATTGTGTAGACGTGAAGGTTAGGGCAGGTTAGGTGAGTTAGGGTTAGGGTGCGGGTCAGGTAAGTGTGCGATTCTGTGGACGTGAGGGTTAGGGCAGGGTAGTTGAGTTAGGGTTAGGGTGCGGGTGAGGTTACTGTGCGATAGTGATGGACCTTAGGGTTAGGGTTTGGGTTAAGGTAAGTGGATAGTTAGTGATGTATGTATAGTTTAGTGTAGGATTATGTGTAAGAGTTTAGGCGTATGTGTGTGGATTGCTGTTTGTCTGGTTTGCTTGTGTTGTGTGTATGTGTTTTGGAGCAGCAATATTTTTTCCCCTAAGAAAAAATTTGCTGTTCTGTATGTTCGCTGTTTTAAATTTTCGATTAATAGGGTTCAATATTAGAACACTCGAAATTTTGAAAGTTCGGTGTTCTAATATAGACCCAAGAATTACACTGTTACTGAATGTGCTGCCATCTTGGAAGTCTGGAACATCCCTGGCATTGATCCAACTCAGCTCCGAGACCAACAAATGCACTGAGGGGCAAGGAAGAAGCTGAAAACTTTGGAGTCTGCCCTGACCCCCAAGCCTTGGCTTCAACACTCACCCTGAATTGACAAGGCTGGAGTTTACAGTGAGGGAAAGTGTCAGAGGGTTTAATTTCAGGGGCCTTAGTGACTGTCATAACAAGCTGGTTCTAAAGGACGTGCTGTCACCTTCTTCTTCTTCTTCCTCTTCTTCTGCTCTAGGGCCTCAAACCCCTGCAAAAACATTCAAGGCCTTTTTGGAGATTATGGAATCAAAAAAGCTGTCTCCAACCCATCCTCTAAGCCAACTCCTTCTTCAGAGCCTCTCACAAAAATTCAAAAGAAATCATATTCAACCCCCTTAGATTCAAAGCGAAAATAGAGCAAACATCCTCGGACCCAACACCTTCCCATGCTAAGTCTTCAGTGACCTGGTCCCCAGTGTTCTCTTTGGAGCTTGTTGGCTCCATTCTCCTTTCCTTCTGTAGACCCCAAGGAGACAGTCTCAGTCCCAGTCTACCACTTCCTCCATCAGGTACTCCAGGAGCCCTTCTGAAGCCGAAGTGGATATGATGATGAGGAAGTTCCTCAGAGCTCAGATTCAGATGGGTTATCCCGACTCCAACTCTCACTGGATCAGTGATCCTACCTTCTGCTTCCCATACTCTGGTTTCCCCTTTTCTGATACAACAAACAATGTCTGAGCCTTCTGATCTGAGAAATCCAAAACTGATGGCATCGGATCTGAAGACAGCTAGGTCTTAGACTGATTCCTTGACTTGTTCAGCACTAATTCCTTTGGACCTGGAAAAGTCTTGGAGCTGAAGTGTCAGCAATGAGTCTCAGGGCTGGGTTCCACTCCAAGGTTGTCAAAGCCATCCCTTCCAATTGGAGCTTTGGTGTTGGACAGCTTGGGTCCAACTCCCCCTTCAAGTTATGGGTCTAGGCAGAGTCTGGGCATAGTGGCATCTAGAGCTTTGGCTCTGGTGTGGTCAGCTATGTCTTCTCTCAGTCCTTCTGCTTTTGAGGTGGTGGAGAGGGATGTCTCTCATCTGAGAGACAGGAATACCCTTTCTTCTTCGGAGCCTATAGCCTTGCCTTTACCGGGTCTGAGTTCTGATCCTCTCAGAACCTATCACAGAGGGACAGTCAGCCCCATCAAGTGTCCAGGCAGTCTCCTAGAGGACTTTCCCCTCTCTATGGACACCTCTCCAGACCACCCCACCAAGGAGGCCCTCCCTAAGAGAACCTGCATGAGGAGACAAACTCCCCTCAAGAGTGTCTCACCAAATACACTGACATTAATGAAGGTGAGGAGTCCCCTAGATTTCCACCAGATGACGTCTCCTTCAGAGACATCTTAGAAATTCTCAAGCAGAAAGGTGGATGGTCCTCCAATTCCCCTTCCCAGGAGGAGTCAGTGTTTCTGGAAGCTTCTGAGTCTAGCCCAACTACATCTTGGGTGAGTCCTCCTGGCTGATGAGCTTCTAGATCTAGTCTCTAGCCAGGGTGAAAGAAACTTGATAGTGTAGAACCCATTCCCGTCATCCTGATAAGTTCTTTGCCCCCTAAGTACAAACCACACTGCAGCAAAGGAGTTCCTTTTGATGCTATGGTTGTGGCAACAGCTGCAAAGGAGGAACTGGCAGTGCAGACCTCCATTGTGCATCCCTCTAACACAAAGTCTAAAGTGTTGGACAGATTTGGGAATTGCATTTTTGTCTCTGTGATCTTTGCTTTATGGTCAATAAACTACTTATCACTTTTCACTAGGTTGCAGCAGGATTTGACTAAAGAGGTTTCCAAATCCCTCTCTGAGTCATGCCTGATTCTTCTTCACAACTGGCCACTTTTTTCTATCCATCTCTAGTGCGTCCATGAGGTTAGTTTCACATGCTGCTGAGGGTACCTCTCTGGAGGCT
Source organism: Protopterus annectens (assembly GCF_019279795.1). Taxonomy (NCBI): domain Eukaryota; kingdom Metazoa; phylum Chordata; order Ceratodontiformes; family Protopteridae; genus Protopterus; species Protopterus annectens. The sequence goes on from NC_056725.1 coordinate 612,434,040, forward strand.
GGTTCAGGCATAACCACTAGAAGACATGCTTGGATGTGTTTGTGTGACTTTGTGGAGCCTTTCAAGTCTTCATTCATCAATGCACCTATAGATGGATCGTCTTTGTTTGGCCCCACTGTTAAGAAAATGCTTTCCCAGAGTGAACAATACAGAAAGACCTTGTCTGCCACAGGGATGTTTTTCTACTCCTCAGCTATCCTTTTCCAGGAATCAAAGAGGTAAGAAAATGTGGTTCCATAGGTTCCAGGGTCCTTTCCAAGATTCACATGGGGATATCTCCCACAGAGACGAAGGGGGAAGTTCTAATGGAGGACACCGTCCTCATGGCAGGGAAGACGTGGAGAACCAGGGTTTCTGAGACTCTTTTTTGGATAATCTGTTTCAGAGCTCCTGAAAGGTTGCCCAACTGCCCACCTCTGGAGGCAGCTGGGGGGTGCTTGTCTCTGGACCCAGCCTCCTGGCCATCAATAACATAAGATTCTTGGGTGCTAAAAGCCAGATCCAGAGGTTATGTCATTCAATTTTCACATACTTCCCCAACCAAAAGAAAAAGGTTCCACAACGTTCCACCCAGTCAAAGGGAGGCAGCAGCAGCTCTGGAAATTCAAAAGCTGTTAGAAAAACAGTCTTCCAGGAGGTCCTACCAGACCATAAAGGATTTGCAACTTACTTAAAATTCTTTTTGGTGCCAAAGAAAATCAGGGACCTGAGACCAATTCTGGACCGAAGCAAACCAAATCAGTTTGTAAAGAAGTCAAAGTTCTGAATGGTCATGGTTCAGTCCATTCTGACATTTCTACACAAGGACGACTTGATGTGCTCCATCAATCTTCAGGATGTGTACTATCATATCAATATGAATAGACAATCACAAAGATTGCTGCACTTTTGGCTAGGGGCAGTCACTACCAGTTCAGAGTCCTGTTTTTTGGTCTCATCACATCCCCCAAGGTGTTTATCAAATGTATGGCAGTGGTAGCAGCTCACTTAAGACTGCTGGGATTCAGAGTGCTTCCATACCTAGATAACTAGCTCCTCACCACCCCAACCAAGCATCTTCTAGAGAAATTCAGGGACTGCTTGCTCCAGTTAAATTAATCCCTAGGCATCTTAGTCAACATCTGTAAGTCTCATCTTCAACCCCTTCAGAGCCTTGAATTCACAGATGCTCAATTGCATGCAGTCAGGCAGACAGCCCCCCTTCCATCACAATAAGTATGGACCATTAGGTGTCAAGTGGAGCAAATTATCGCACACCTTTCTTCCCCAGCCAGCCTGATTCTTTAGGCCTTAGGGTTAATGGCAGCAGCCATAATCTTGGTTACTATTGCCTGTTTTCATATGCACATTTTTAAATGGACTGTAGCTGTTCCGAGGCCAATTCTTCACCATTCCTTGTCCTTACCAATCAAACTCACATGAGTATGCAAAGACCATCTACATTGGTGGAGTCAGCCGGACGAAGTTTCCCAAGGCTGCCCTCTTGTTCTTCTGCCCCCAACAGCCAAGGTAACCACAGACACCTCACAACTGGGGTGGAGGACATTTTTGTGAGACGAGATAGATGGTCCAAAGCACACAGTCCCCAAAAGACACCAATTCACATCAATTCCTAGAGATGACAGTAGGCCTCTTAGTATTGCAGGCCTTTCAGGATGCCCTTATTCTTGGGACAATTGCAGTTCAAACCAACATGTTTGTGGTTTGGTACATCAACAAATGGGGGACCCAATCTTATCCCTTTTGGTTTAGATACAATGAGAGCATGGTACCAGGCTATCTCCTCCAACCGCTTTCTTATGGCAATGCACATCCTACCAAAATCTAATGTGCTAGCGGACGCAAGTCCATTTTGACACCTCATGAGTGGTCTCTCAATTAGTCATGGAGAAGATTTTCTGTTGATGGATGTCATTGCATCTCCCCACAAGTGCAGCAGGTTCCTTGCCCTAATCCCCATCCAGGGAGGTACTGAGAAATGCTCTAGTCCATGTTTGGCTTTCTGGTCTTCTTTACACTTATCCGCCAATACCTCCAATTCCAAAATTCTTACAGAAGGCACTCTGGTTTAAAAGTACAGATGTCCTTCATGGATGCATCTGCAGTCATAACAAGTGGGTTGTCCTGTCGTCAGGCAGCCCTTCAGTCGGCCGGATTCCAAAGTCCGGGTCCGGCTTCGGCTGATGTCGCACTCCACCCGACGTCATCTCTGTTGGTCTTCGGGTATAAAGGCATCAGCCGACGCCATTTTCCTCAGTCTTTCTTGCCGTGCCAAGCAGAAGCTGTTCGCAAGTGCCGGTCGGTCGGATCCAGAGATTACTTCTACCGTAATACTACTCAAGACTTCTAAAGCTAAGTACCCGTTGGGGACTCTTTCTTGCCTCAGCCGATGTCAGAAAAAGTTAACAATTGTTTAAACTGTGGGAAACAAATACCTCATAAAGATTTCCACTCTTACTGTCTGCCTTGTTTAGGCCCAGCCCACGACGTAGCAGCCTGTTCGGCCTGTGCTTCTTTCAACCGACGAACGCTTAGGCGCCGGGTCGGAGTTTGCAGAACAGTTTTTCGGTTCTGATTTTGCGTACATTATGCCGCCGGATCCTCCGACTACCCAATCTAGCAAAACGCAAAGATAAGACCGACATCGCGGTCCGCGGTTTCGGCCGAAACCATGGTCAAGCAAATCATGAGTGTCTCTGTTTCGGCCGAAACCGAGAAAACTGAACAAAGTACAGCTGAACCTATTCCTACAACTGAGGCCCCTGCTACAACTCTTGAAATGACTTCAGAAATTTTACCCACTACGGTGGTTGACTTATCAGACACCATCCCCTTGGATGTTTCTACCCCAGCACGTGGTGCTGCTAGGCCTCCAGCAGCCATGTCCATTAAGGCCTTCGCCAGGGCTAAAGCAGCCAAGACTACTAAAACAGTGCCTGTTAAACCACCCACATCCAGGCCCTCTTCTAGTTCTCAAATGCTTACTTTGGCAGAAGATTTAATTTCTTTAATTAGAGGATCTCAATCTCACCCAGACAGGGCCTCTCAGCCCCCAGAGAAGAGACCTAGGGCAGAGCCCCCCGAGCCAGTGTCCTCTGATAATTCTGCTGATGAATCAGACATAACTGACCAGCCAGAGGCTCCCTTCTCCAATTTTGAAGATTCTGATGCTGAAGAATCCATCCCAGCTGCTTCCCCACCAGAAGAATTCTCCTTTGGGGAAACCTTGCATGCCATGCGAGAACAGTTCCAATGGCAGCAACAGGATTTTTCAGACTCCAGAAAAAGACTTAGGACTTTTCTGCACCTCCCACAGCACAGGCCCTTAGCTATACCCCCTGTTCTCTGTGGTGGATGATGCTTTCAATGATGTTTGCTCCGCTCCAGATTCTTACCCCCAGCCCCTGCCAAACCAGACAGATTTTACAGGGTGCCAGATACTCATCACCACCTTTACAAGGCTCCACTTGCAGACCCAGAAACTATATCCCAGGGCCCCAAGGCAGTAGTCGACCATAGCTAAAACCCTATTCCTTCTGAAAGGGAAGCAAGGTCATTAGACAGATGGGGTAAAAGGTCTACACTTCAGCTACTCTCTCAGCTAGAGCTTTAAACTGTCAGTTTCACATGATACAATACCAAGAGTTTATGCTGGATCAGTTAACTAAAAACTAACCACTGATGAATCTCTTGATAAGAAATATGTATTAGAGATGGTAAATAACATACAACAGGTTAGCAACCATTCCTTAAAATGTGGCTATGATGCACTGGAGGCTTCATTTAGATCAGCCATGACAGGCACAGTGATAAGAAGGCATGCATGGCTAAAGGAACAAGCTTTACCGGATCATGTTAAAGCTAAGTTGCTAGATGCTCCTATGGACAAGACAAGTTTGTTTGGTACATCTGCCCAGCAGGTTATGAAGAAAATGGAAGAAAAGGCAAAATCTGTTCAAACTGTTAAAGATTTCTTGCAGGTTCAACCCCCAAGGTTTAGCAGGAACTGGCCTGCCAAAAATTGGTCCTTTCCTGACTCCACAAAATTTCAAAGGGGCAGGAATAGACGTTCCAGAGGCAGAAACCAATCCAGAGGAGGTGCCTACAGAGGAAGACAGTGGCAAGGTAACAACAGAGGCACAGACACAGCCACTGCCACTACATCAACACAACCACAGTGACTTAACCCTAAATCCGCCTACCAGGGAACAAATAGCAGCTCCTCTAGGCGGAAAGTTAACCTTATTTTCAAAAACTGGCACTACATAACAAAGGACAAGTGGATTTTACAAACCATAGATCAAGGTTACCGGTTCCACTTCCACACTTTTCCAGTCAAAAGAGGAATGCCAAATCTACCTCCAAATCAAAAAACAGAGGCTCTACGCCAGATAATGGAGTTAGCAAACATGAGAGCTGTGGAAAGAGTGCCAACAGCAGAGCAAGGAAAGGGTTCTACTCCAGACTATTCCTAGTTCCAAGAAAGGAAAAAAGTTGGAGACCAATTCTCGACCTGTCCACCTTAAATACATACATCATTGTCCCAAAATTCAAAATGCTGACCCTACAGCAACTTCTTCCCATGCTGGGCAAGGAGTCTTGGCTGGTAACTCTAGATCTCAAGGAGGCATACCTGCACGTCCCCATTCGACCAATCTGCAGAAGATACCTCAGATTTCTTGCAGGATCAGAGCACTATCAATTCTCAGCATTGCCTTTGGCTTATCTACTGCGCCCAGAGTATTCACAAAATGCCTGGCATCAGTAATCGCCCACTGCAGACTTCAGGAATTCAAATTTACCCATACTTGGACGACTGCCTGCTACAAGGGGACAACAAAAGCAAGCTGACAACAGATTTACAAAGGGTCATTTACTTGCTACAAGCACTGGGATACACAGTCAATTTACAAAAGTCAAGGCTGATACCATCCCAAACAGACGTGCTGTCACCTTCTTCTTCTTCTTCCTCTTCTTCTGCTCTAGGGCCTCAAACCCTGCAAAAACATTCAAGGCCTTTTTGGAGATTATGGAATCAAAAGCTGTCTCCAACCCATCCTCTAAGCCAACTCCTTCTTCAGAGCCTCTCACAAAATTCAAAAGAAATCATATTCAACCCCTTAGATTCAAAGCGAAAATAGAGCAAACATCCTCGGACCCAACACCTTCCCATGCTAAGTCTTCAGTGACCTGGTCCCAGTGTTCTCTTTGGAGCTTGTTGGCTCCATTCTCCTTTCCTTCTGTAGACCCCAAGGAGACAGTCTCAGTCCCAGTCTACCACTTCCTCCATCCAGGTACTCAGGAGCCCTTCTGAAGCAGTGGATATGATGATGAGGAAGTTCCTCAGAGCTCAGATTCAGATGGGTTATCCCGACTCCAACTCTCACTGGATCAGTGATCCTACCTTCTGCTTCCCATACTCTGGTTTCCCCTTTTCTGATACAACAAACAATGTCTGAGCCTTCTGATCTGAGAAATCCAAAACTGATGGCATCGGATCTGAAGACAGCTAGGTCTTAGACTGATTCCTTGACTTGTTCAGCACTAATTCCTTTGGACCTGGAAAAGTCTTGGAGCTGAAGTGTCAGCAATGAGTCTCGGGGCTGGGTTCCACTCCAAGGTTGTCAAAGCCATCCCTTCCAATTGGAGCTTTGGTGTTGGACAGCTTGGGTCCAACTCCCCTTCAGAGTTATGGGTCTAGGCAGAGTCTGGGCATAGTGGCATCTAGAGCTTTGGCTCTGGTGTGGTCAGCTATGTCTTCTCTCAGTCCTTCTGCTTTTGAGGTGGTGGAGAGGGATGTCTCTCATCTGAGAGACAGGAATACCCTTTCTTCTTCGGAGCCTATAGCCTTGCCTTTACGGTCTGAGTTCTGATCCTCTCAGAACCTATCACAGAGGACAGTCAGCCCCATCAAGTGTCCAGGCAGTCTCCTAGAGGACTTTCCCTCTCTATGGACACCTCTCCAGACCACCCACCAAGGAGGCCCTCCTAAGAGAACCTGCATGAGGAGACAAACTCCCCTCAAGAGTGTCTCACCAAATACACTGACATTAATGAAGGTGAGGAGTCCCTAGATTTCCACCAGATGGCGTCTCCTTCAGAGACATCTTAGACATTCTCAAGCAGAAAAGTGGATGGTCCTCCAATTCCCAGGAGGAGTAAGTTTTTCTGGAAGCTTTTGGGTCTGGCCCATCTACATCTTGGGCGATTCTCCTGGCTGATGAGCTTCTAGATCTAGTCTCTAGCCAGGGTGAAAGAAACTTGATAGTGTAGAACCCATTCCCATCATCCTGATAAGTTCTTTGCCCCTAAGTACAAACCACACTGCAGCAAAGGGTTCCTTTTGATGCTATGGTTGTGGCAACAGCTGCAAAGGAGGAACTGGCAGTGCAGACCTCCATTGTGCATCCCTCTAACACAAAGTCTAAAGTGTTGGACAGATTTGGGAATTGCATTTTTGTCTCTGTGATCTTTGCTTTATGGTCAATAAACTACTTATCACTTTTCACTAGGTTGCAGCAGGATTTGACTAAAGGGTTTCCAAATCCCTCTCTGAGTCATGCCTGATTCTTCTTCACAACTGGCCACTTTTTCTATCCATCTCTAGTCGTCCATGAGGTTAGTTTCACATGCTGCTGAGGTACCTCTCTGGAGGCTGGTTCAGGCATAACCACTAGAAGACATGCTTGGATGTGTTTGTGTGACTTTGTGGAGCCTTTCAAGTCTTCATTCATCAATGCACCTATAGATGGATCGTCTTTGTTTGGCCCCACTGTTAAGAAAATGCTTTCCCAGAGTGAACAATACAGAAAGACCCTGTCTGCCACAGGGATGTTTTTCTACTCCTCAGCTATCCTTTTCCAGGAATCAAAGAGGTGAAAATGTGGTTCCATAGGTTCAGGGTCCTTTCAAGATTCACATGGGGATATCTCCCACAGAGACAAAGGGGAAGTTCTAATGGAGGACACCGTCCTCATGGCAGGAAGGCGTGGAGAACCAGGGTTTCTGAGACTCTTTTGGATAATCTGTTTCAGAGCTCCTGAAGGTTGCCCAACTGCCCACCTCTGGAGGCAGCTGGGGGGTGCTTGTCTCTGGACTCAGCCTCCTGGCCATCAATAACATAAGATTCTTGGGTGCTAAAAGCCAGATCCAGAGGTTATGTCATTCAATTTTCACATACTTCCCCAACCAAAAGAAAAAGGTTCCTAGCGTTCCACCCAGTCAAAGGGAGGCAGCAGCAGCTCTGGAAATTCAAAAGCTGTTAGAAAAACAGTCTTCCAGGAGGTCCTACCAGACCATAAAGGATTTGCAACTTACTTAAAATTCTTTTTGGTGCCAAAGAAAATCAGGGACCTGAGACCAATTCTGGACGAAGCAAACCAAATCAGTTTGTAAAGAAGTCAAAGTTCTGAATGGTCATGGTTCAGTCCATTCTGACATTTCTACACAAGGCGACTTGATGTGCTCCATCAATCTTCAGGATGTGTACTATCATATCAATATGAATAGACAATCACAAAGATTGCTGCACTTTTGGCTAGGGCAGTCACTACCAGTTCAGAGTCCTGTTTTTGGTCTCATCCACATCCCCAAGGTGTTTATCAAATGTATGGCAGTGGTAGCAGCTCACTTAAGACTGCTGGGATTCAGTGCTTCCATACCTAGATAACTAGCTCCTCACCACCCCAACCAAGCATCTTCTAGAGAAATTCAGGGACTGCTTGCTCCAGTTAAATTAATCCCTAGGCATCTTAGTCAACATCTGTAAGTCTCATCTTCAACCCCTTCAGAGCCTTGAATTCACAGATGCTCAATTGCATGCAGTCAGGCAGACAGCCCCCCTTCTATCACAATAAGTATGGACCATTAGGTGTCAAGTGGAGCAAATTATCGCACACCTTTCTTCCCCAGCCAGCCTGATTCTTTAGGCCTTAGGGTTAATGGCAGCAGCCATAATCTTGGTTACTATTGCCTGTTTTCATATGCACATTTTTAAATGGACTGTAGCTGTTCCGAGGCCAATTCTTCACCATTCCTTGTCCTTACCAATCAAACTCACATGAGTATGCAAAGACCATCTACATTGGTGGAGTCAGCGGACCGAAGTTTCCCAAGGCTGCCCTCTTGTTCTTCTGCCCCAACAGCCAAGGTAACCACAGACACCTCACAACTGGGGTGGAGGACATTTTGTGAGGACGAGATAGATGGTCCAAAGCACACAGTCCCAAAGACACCAATTCACATCAATTCCTAGAGATGACAGTAGGCCTCTTAGTATTGCAGGCCTTTCAGGATGCCCTTATTCTTGGGACAATTGCAGTTCAAACCAACATGTTTGTGGTTTGGTACATCAACAAATGGGGGACCCACTCTTATCCCTTTTGGCTTACATACAATGAGAGCATGGTACCAGGCTATCTCCTCCAACCGCTTTCTTATGGCAATGCACATCCCACCAAAATCTAATGTGCTAGTGGACGCAAGTCCATTTTGACACCTCATGAGTGGTCTCTCAATTAGTCATGGAGAAGATTTTCTGTTGATGGATGTCATTGCATCTCCCCACAAGTGCAGCAGGTTCCTTGCCCTAATCCCCATCCAGGGAGGTACTGAGAAATGCTCTAGTCCATGTTTGGCTTTCTGGTCTTCTTTACACTTATCCCCCAATACCTCCAATTCCAAAATTCTTACAGAAGGCACTCTGGTTTAAAAGTACAGTTATCCTCATTGCCACCATTTGGCCTCATCGAGTGTGGCTCTCTTTCCTTTGGGCTCATCTTTTATATTCACCCTGGATACTGGACCCCAGTCTAGACTTTCTCTCTCATCCCACAGGGATGGGTCATCTGGACACTCCAGGCCTCAAGCTGACCACATGACTTCTCCAATTCCACTGACAGACACCCTGGCCTTTCCTCCCCAACCTGATAGATAGTACTATTTTTCTACATGGCCTTTACAAGGAAGATCTACAATAGTAAATGAAATGATTTTTTATTTGGGGTCTACAGAGAGAATTGGATTGCTTCACTGCTCCTACGTCTGCTGTCCTAGAGGTTAAAGAGCTAGTTTCTCTACTATCAAAGTGCAATTGGAAGTAATATCTAATTTTCATTTAGGCAAAAATGCTTCCTCATTAACTTCTTCAAAATTGTACAAGACTTTTCTTAAAGGTACCTTTTTCTAAGGCCCTCAGTGAAGAACCCCACCCTACCCTGGGAATTGACAGTCGCACTGCAAGGTTTAACTCAGAATCCCTTTGAACCAGCAACTAAATTTGATTTAAAATTTTTATCCAAGAAAACTGCCTTGCTGCTGGCCATTATGTCTCTGAAAATAACCTCTGAACTCCAGGCTCTCTCTCTTCCAAATCTTCATATCTCATGAAAAAGGCAGGGTTACCTTAAGCACCAATCCTTCCTTTTTGAAATGAATATTAATCAAACCATTAATTTGTCTGTTTTCTTTCCCAATTTTGCTACCAAAGGAGAATACATGCTTCATCTTTTGGATGTACATAGACAACTGTGTTTTTATCTTCACAGAATGGAAGATTTCAGAAAGTCAGAGCAATTGTTTATCTCTTTCTCCCCAAACAGATGAGCTTACTAGTTTCCAAAATTACCTTAGCCAAATAGCTTACTGATTGCATTTTCTTTGTTTACAGTCAGCAAGGTCTGTCCCTACCCAGTCTCCTTAAAGCACACTCCTCCAGGTCCATGGCTACATCACCCGCTTTCTGGTCTAGAACTTCTATTGATGACATTTGTGCAACAGCTAACTGGTCTAATGCTCATACCTTTATTGCTCATTACAAATTGGATTTGCCTTTCAGAAACAGGGCGGCTTTTGGTTCTACAGTACTCTGGAATATTCTTCCATGAGGGCCATTCAAGGTTTACATAGCTGGGAACTCTGTCCCAGTAGTTGAGGAACGAATGAAAAGGGCATCATCAGATATTAAAGTTATGTACTCATTATAACTATTCATCTGTGTTGTCCATTTTCATTCTTCCTCAACTCATCACCCTCCACCCCCCTTCCATTTAGCTTCCGGAGTGTTCCAGGTTTGACCTCCAGTCTTCTAGCTTTAGTTTTGTCTTAACCTAGAGTTAGTTATTCCTATGGCTTATAAGGCAGAAAACTCGATCTGATGTATTACAGGTTGACCAGGGCATTATGGGTAAAGGGAGGAGCCTGATAGTTGTGTCTGAGTGTTTAGTAAATGCTGCCAAGTCAGACCCGAGGTTGAATCCAAACCCAATATCTGAGGGAGAATGAAAATGGACAACACAGATGTATAGTTGTGGTGAGTATATATTTAGGTTAGGTAAATCCTCTGGGTGTAGCTGTCAATGTGGGACAATTGTTCCTATCACAAGGGTTAAATTTCATTATTTGAAGAAGATGTACATAGATTTGTGTGTTTGTTTTAAGTTAATAGGTTCTGAGGGTTTTCAGGAAAACAAAAAGTCTTGTATAATGTGACAGAGGTTCAAAAAAATAACAGTATAAAGGATCAACCTGTCACACATTAGTGGGTGCATATAACACAACAGAAGGAAATGTACATTTAAAAAAGCTGTCATATATAACAGGTGGGAATAATAACTTTTTATCACAATGGCCACACTATATATATATTATTTTGAAATGGGAATGGCCTCACAGGTATTGACAAAAAGGTAGGAGTCCTGAATTACATTAACATTACAGAGTGTTAACAGCAATGCTACAGGAGACACATCTGGCAAGAAATGAGCATGTGAATTTGATAAAGAATGGATATTCAGAAGAAAATCAGGAACAAAGGAAAAGGAGAGGGTTTATACTAATTGCTAGAGGAGCTCCAACAGTGACATAAGAGAATAAAAAGACAATAATAGTAGATTTGTGGTAGTAAGGGGCTACTGGCAAGGGAAGATGATTACACTGGCATGTACTTACATTACACCTAAAACTACTATTATGGAGCTTAAGAAAACTTTGGGAGAAATAATCAGCTTTCAGCAGGGAACATCGATTTGCAACAGTGACAATGTATCTGGAGGACCTAGTAGGGAAAGTAGTAGGGAAAGTATAACAAAAGAAGGTAGACATCTTAAGAAATTCATGAAAAATATTTCTTATGGAAGATGTGAATTCAGGTGAAGGAACTCTGACAGAATTTACATATTATTCCCCAAGGTACCTGTGATTACTGGTGCCTTTTGTAAATGCAATCACCAGTAGTTGAAATTTCTCTACAAAAACAAACTCAGAACTTTACTACAGTCCCGCATTACTCATGAGACAACTAATTTGCATGATGAGCAGCATTCATGCATTTAATTAGGACAATTTAGGTCTACCTTACCGTATTAGTCCCCAAAGTGGGCATCCAGGACTATTGCTGCTCAGACAGCACCTCCTTTGGTGCTGGGTAGCATCACTGGTTATGCTAGCTGCAGATTACACCATGTAAGCACCATTCCCTCATCCAGTTACAAACACCATCCCTCCTATCCTTTCAAGTACACATTAGGACCTGCAACCATAAATGGGCACTTTCCTGCTATCTCTGCATCCATCTTGGTGGACATGGGCATACTGAGGCAATGTAATAATCGCCTTATGTACACTGATGACATAGTACAGTTGTGTACAGTTACCATAAATGTAGATGTTCGAATGTATTCACTGTTGCAGTCATCACATTTGGGTTATCTGCCTGCAGGTAGCCCTCAGCTGGCCTGAATACCAGAGTCTATGGATTTCTGCTGCGAATGCTGTCGTCACGGGTATAAAACATGCAGCCGACACCATTACATCAGTTTTTCTTGCCCAGATGTCAGGTGCACCTAAAACAGGAAGCAATAATATGGTGTGGAACACCCCCAGCAAAAGCAAATACACATAGTATAAGATATGCCAAACCAAACCAAAAAGGAAAGGTGACAGCAAAGACAATCAGGGGCCTGGAGGTTGGAGGGGGAGGGGGTAACCAGGACTGCAACAGTGAATACACTTGAACATCTACATTTATGGTAAGTGTACACAACTGTACTATGTTCTTCATGTTTCACTGTTGTGGTCATCACATTTGGGTTGATTCCCAAAGCTAAGGAAGGGTGGAGGTAGATTAAGAAGCATTATGACTGGCAATCAGGCCCTGTAAGACTGCTGTGGCAAATCCAGCTCTGGATTTAGAAAAGATAGGCAACTGGTAATGCTTGGTGAAAGTGTGTACAGAGCTCCAGGTTGCAGCTTCCAGGATGTCCCTGGTAGGGACTTCCTCTGAGAAATGCAGTAGAGGTAGATGCAGCCCTAGTGGAATGTGTTCTTATCCCCTGTGGGGTAGGCTTTCCATGGTGCTTGTAGCAGAAATCGATGCTGTGTGCTATCCATTTAGATATGGTTTGCTTTGAAATGACCTTCCCCTCTTTCCCCTGCATAAAAGCTGACTAGCAGCTGGTCAGACTTTCTGAGAGGCTTAGTCCTGTCCAAATAGAATCTAAGCTGTCTGTGCACGTCTAGAGAATGCAGTATCCTTTCCCCTTTATTTTGAGGATTAGGGAAAAAGGAGGCAAATGAATGGACTGATTTAAAGCCACACTAGATACCACCTTGGGCATAAAAGATGGGTTTAGTTCTGAGAGAAACCCTGTCCGCATGGAATATAATGAAGAGTTCCACTGCCATAAGGGCCTGCAGTTCAGACACTCTTCTTGCTGAAGTGATGGCTAGAAGTAAAGCTGTTTTCCATGATAGGAATTTCAACTCTGCTGTAGCAGCCGGTTCGAAGGGGGATGTGTAAGTTTGTCCAATACAAAGTTCAGGTCCTAGGCTGGAGTGGGAGCTCTCCTGGGGAGAGGGGGTCTTAAATTTTTTGGCCCCTCTAAGGAACTGTTTTACCAGAGTATGAGAGAAGAGGGGTGTCTCAGTATTATAATGAGGTGAGATGGCAGCGGCATGAATCTTAACTGAAGAGAAGGACAGGCCCTTGTGGAGCATTTCTGTTAAGTAATCTAGTATATGAGGTAAGCTGGGCACAGTTGTGCCCATCCATTGAGACTGGCTCCCTATGTTCCTACTTATACTGATTGTTCCATTTTCTTTTTGTATCTCTCTTTCTCTCCCAGAGGTGAAAAACAGCTTACATACTTTTAGTAAACATTAACTTTTAGCCCAAATAAACATTGCAGTGGCTTCTATTAAATGTATAAAGGATATTGCTCACTGTTGTATTAAATGCATTGAAATATTAAGGCTGCTGGGGCGGCAACTACTTGTATATTTTATGAATTTACCAGATTTTCAAACTTCATTTATTTTGTTCACTGATCTGTATGCAAATGTATCTTTAAATGTTAATTACACTGCACCTGTTTCATTCTTCTCAGCACAATATGTTCAGAGGTCTAATTGATTTCACTTACAGAAAGCTCATCTCCAATTAAAAGCAGTTGTAAATGAGGTAAAACAACCTAGTAACTTTTCAGATGTATAAAAGTCTTTTTAAATTTCACTCAGAACACACTACTCAGACTTCTGCAGCTGCAAACAATTGATTGTGAGACTTTGTCTCCAATTGATAACATATGCTAATTGAAAAGAAAAAGGTAGGATTTTGAAAATATGGGACAACTGCTGATGTCCGTCATGGATGCATCTGCAGTCATAACAAATGGGTTGTCCTGTCGTCAGGCAGCCCTTCGGTCGGCCGGATTCCAAAGTCTGGGTCCGGCTTCGGCTGATGTCGCACTTCACCCGACGTCATCTCTGCTGGTCTTTGGGTATAAAGGCATCAGCCGACGCCATTTTCCTCAGTCTTTCTTGCCGCGTGGCGCCCGAAGCAGAAGCTGTTCGCAAGTGCCGGTCGGTCAGATCCAGAGATTACTACTACCGAATACTACTTCGAAGACTTCTAAAAGCTAAGTACCCGTTGGGGACTCTTTCTTGCCTCAGCCGATGTCAGAAAAAGTCAATAACTGTTTAACTTGTGGGAAACAAATACCTCATAAAGATTTCCACTCTTACTGTCAGCCTTGCTTAGGCCCAGACCACGACGTAGCAGCCTGTTCGGCCTGTGCTTCCTTCAACTGACGAATGCTTAGGCGTCGGTCGGAGTTTGCTGAACAGTTTTTCGGCTCAGATTTTGTGTACATTATGCCATCGGATCCTCCGACTACCCAAATTGTTAAAAAACGCAAAGAAAAAGACCGACACTCGCAGTCCGCGGTTTCGTCCGAAACCACGGTTAAGCAAACGCTTGAGTGTCTCGGTTTTGGCGAAACCGAAAACCGGTCAATCTTCAGCCGAATCCATGACTACTACTGAGGCTCCTGCTACTTTAGTTGAATCGGCCTCAGAAATTTTGCCTACAACTGTGGTTCCTAGTGATTTATCAGACACCATCCCTTTGGATGTCTCTACCCCAGCACGTGGTGCTGCTAGGCCTCCTGCAGCCATGTCTATTAAGGCCTTTGCCAGGGCTAAAGCAGCCAAATCTGCTAAATCAGTGCCTGTTAAGCCCCCCTCACACAGGCCCACTTCAAGTTCACAAATGCTTACTCTGGCAGAAGATTTAATATCCTTAATTAGGGGATCCCAATCTCACCCAGACAGGGCCTCTCAGCCCCCAGAAAAGAGACCTAGAGCAGAGCCCCCCGAGCCAGGGTCCTCTGATGATTCTGTGGATGACTCAGACATTACAGACCAGCCAGAGGCTCCTTTTTCTACTTATGAAGATTCAGATGCTGAAGAATCCATTCCAGCTGCCTCTCCACCAGAGGAATTTTCCTTTGGGGAAACCTTACATGCCATGAGAGAACAATTCCAATGGCAGGGACAAGATTTCTCAGATTCAAGAAAAAGGCTTAGGACTTTTCTGCACTTACCACAACATAGGCCCTTAGCTATACCTCCTGTACTGCCTGTTGTGGACGATGCATTTAATGATGTTTGCACTGCTCCTGATTCTTTACCTCCAGCCCCTGCCAAACCAGATAGATTTTACAGCATGCCAGACACTCATCACCACCTATACAAGGCCCCACTTGCAGATCCCGAAACTATATCCCAGGGGCCTAAGGCAGTAGCCTCGACCACAGCAAAACCCTATTCCTTCTGAAAGGGAATCCAGGTCCTTAGAGAGATGGGGAAAAAGTTTACACCTCTGCTACTCTCTCAGCTAGAGCTTTAAACTGTCAGTTTCATATGATCCAATACCAAGAGTTTATGCTTGATCAGTTAACTAAAAAACTGTCCTCTGATGAATCCTTAGATAAGAAATATGTATTAGAAATGGTGAATAACATCCAACAGGTTAGTAACCATTCCTGAAAATGTGGCTATGATGCACTGGAGGCTTCATTTAGATCAGCCATGACTGGCACAGTGATAAGAAGGCATGCATGGTTGAAAGAACAGGTCTTACCGGATCATGTTAAAGCAAAGCTGTTAGATGCTCCTATGGATAAGGCCAGTCTATTTGGTACACCTGCCCAGCAAGTAATGAAGAAAATGGAAGAAAAGGCAAAATCTGTACAAACAGTTAAAGATTTCTTACAGGTTCAGCCCCAAGGTTTAGCAGGAACTGGCCTGCCAAAATTGGTCCTTTCCAGACTCCACAAAATCCCAAAGGGGCAGGAATAGACGCTCTAGAGGCAGAAATCAATCCAGAGGAGGTGCCTACAGAGGACGACAGTGGCAAGGCAATAACCGAGGCACAGACACAACCACTGCCACTGCAACAGGACAATCACAGTGACTTGGCTCTGACATCGCCTACCAGGGAGCAAATAGCAGCACCTTTAGGCAGAAAGTTAGCCTTATTTTGAAAAATTGGCACTATATCACAAAAGACAAGTGGATTTTGCAAACCATAGACCAAGGCTACCGGTTCCACTTCCACACCTTACCAGTATAAAGAGGAATGCCAAACCTACCTCCAAATCTAAAATATAGAAGCTCTACAGCAGATAGCGAAATTAACAAAGATGAGAGCTGTGGAAAGGGTACCAATAACAGAACAGGGCAAAGGATTCTACTCCAGACTCTTCCTAGTACCAAGAAAAGAGAAAAGTTGGAGACCTATTCTCGACCTGTCCGTCTTAAACACATACATCATTGTCCCAAAATTCAAAATGCTGACCCTACAGCAACTTCTTCCCATGCTGGGCAAGGAGTGTTGGCTGGTAACTCTAGATCTCAAGGAGGCATACCTGCACGTCCCCATTCGACCAAATTGCAGAAGATACCTCAGATTTCTTGCAGGATCAGAGCATTATCAATTCTCAGCATTGCCCTTTGGCTTATCTACTGCCCAGAGTATTCACAAAATGCCTGGCATCAGTAATCGCTCACTGCAGACTACAGGGAGTCCAAATTTATCCATACCTGGACGACTGCCTGTTACAAGCGGACAACAAAAGCAAGCTGACAACAGATTTACAAAGGGTCATTTACTTGCTACAAGCCCTGGGATACACAGTCAATTTACAAAAGTCAAGGCTGATACCATCCCAAACAAGAACATTCTTGGGCGTGGAATTGGACACAGTAAAACAAATGGCATTCCTAACTGCAGAAAAACAAAAAGAACTCCCTCTTTACTTCTTGGCATTAACAAAGCTGAACAAACTAACAGCAAGAAAAGTTCTGCAGGACTCGGGCTTCATGGCATCATGCATAATCTTGGTCCCTCATGCCAGACTGCATATGAGAAAGCTACAGTGGTACCTAAAGAATTTATGGTCTCAACACAGGCACAGCTTAGAAACTGAAATCCCACTAATCCCATGCCTAAAGCAGGAGTTCCTATGGTGGGCTCAAACATGCCAGTCAAACCCAGGCTTACCCTTCCACAACTTTCGAGCAAGCCAAACCATCACAACGGACGCCTCAGACCTAGGATGGGGGGCCCACATGCTGGACAAATGCATACAAGGATTGTGGACTCAAGACCAGCTACACCTGCACATAAACCTAAAAGAAATGCTGGCAGTAAAACTGGCAATCCAAAAATTCAGACCATTCCTCAAAGAAGGCCATTTGATGATAAGGACAGACAACACCACAGTCATGTGGTACATCAACAAACAGGGAGGCACTCATTCATACCCCCTATGCAGAATGACTTTGGACCTTTGGAATATGGCTCTCAGCTTCAACATCCAGTTACAGGCAATATTTGTGCCGGGAAAAGAGAGCATCCTAGCAGACATGTTAAGCAGAACCACCTCGGATGCTCACGAAGGGATGCTACACCCGGACATCTTCAAGGCCATCACAAAGAAATGGGGAATGCCACAAGTAGATCTATTCGCATCCCCACTCAATCACCAGCTCAAAAAATTCTGCACAAGGACATTCCACCCACTTGCATGGAAGGTGGACTCTCTATCCTTCAGCTGGAAAGGCCTGACAGCATATGCATTTCCACCTCTTCCCTTGATGCACAAGGTACTACTGAAAATCAAAGAGGAACGTCCAAGGATAATCCTGATAGCTCCGAATTGGCCAAGACAACACTGGTACCCATTGCTGAGGAGCATGTCTCGGGAGAGAATGTGGTCAATAGCCGTGATGCCTTTGATGTTAACTCAGAACAACTACAACATCATGCATCCAAACCTAAAAACCTTGCAACTGACTGCCTGGAACATCACATAGCAGCAACTAACCCAGACCTTTCCCAAAGGGTTAAAGACATTATCCTTGAAGCCCGCAGACCTTCAACAAGAAGGAACTATGCAGGAAAATGGAAAAGATTTGTCATTTGGAGTACTGAAAGAGGAAAAGATGTGTCGAACATAGATATTGCTAACATTCTGGAGTACTTGGCAGAGCTTCTACATACAGGCCTGTCCTATTCCTCCATCAAGATACATGCATCAGCTATTTCAGCAGAATACAGCTTCGATCCACCTCTCTTCGCATCCTCTACTCAGGCAGTTCCTCAGAGGGATCAAGAATGTAAAACCTCCTAGGAAACCACCATTACCAGCATGGGACTTGAACTTTGTGCTAGAAAAGTTGACACTCCCTCCGTTTGAACCAGCAGCAACAGCAGATCTGCAACACCTGTCATGGAAAACTGCTTTCCTACTGGCAATTACCTCAGCAAGGAGGGTTTCGGAACTACAGGCCTTAATGGCAGTGCAACCCTTCCTAATCTTCCATCAAGATAGGGTGTCCATGAGAACTAATCCTACATTTATGCCTAAGGTGGTATCCAGAGTGTCTTTAAACCAGGCAATCCACCTACCTACCTTCTTTCCCAATCCACAGAACAGGGGGGAAAGACTGCTGCATACCTTGGATGTACATAGGCAGTTACGCTACTACCTGGACAGAACCAAAAGTAACAGAAAAACTGACCAGCTTTTAGTAGCCTATGCAACAGGAAGGGAAGGAAAAGCTATTTCCAAACAGACAATCTCCAAATGGATAGGAAATTGCATAAGATTCTGTTACTCCTACCATGGAAAACCAATTCCACAGAACATAAGACCTCATTCTACAAGGGCTACAGCCACTACCACAGCTTTCTTACGAGGAGTGGCAACCAAGGACATTATTGAGGCGGCTACTTGGACCTCCGTGCATACATTTGCCAAGCATTATAATTTACCTCTATACTCTAGATCCCGAGCAGGGTTTGCCACTGCTGTACTGCAAGGGATCCTAACTACACCATAATTTTTCTTCCTCCACCCCTAGTTTGGCTATGGTATTCTACCCATTTGTTATGACTGCAGATGCATCCATGAAGGACATAGTACAGTTTTGTACCTACCATAAATGTAGATGTCCGAACTGGATAGCATCTGCAGTCAGGATTACCACCCTCCTTCCCTCTGTGGTACTCCTAGGGTATTTACCCTCCTAATAGCTAGCTGGGGAGTCTCTTATGGTGTATTTGTTTGTATATATGTACATACATGCTTATTTTTGTGTTTGCCTTCTACTTTTTTGGAAACATTGGCATTTATCCAAAATTTAGCCTTCCAAGAGGGCAACTGGCATCTGGGGCAACAAACACTGAGGAAAATGGCGTCAGCTGATGCCTTTATACCCGAAGACCAGCAGAGATGACGTCGGGTGAAGTGCGACATCAGCCGAAGCCGGACCCAGACTTTGGAATCCGGCCGACCAAAGGGCTGCCTGATGACAGGACAACCCATTTGTTATGACTGCAGATGCTATCCAGTTCGGACATCTACATTTATGGTAGGTACAAAACTGTACTTTTTCCATGCCTCTCATAATTTTGTCTTATTTTTCAAGCATGTTTGCTTAATAAAACTTGACTATAGCTCACACTAAGGAGGAGATTATTATCTTAAATTCTGCATATAATATAATCAGTCCACTTTTACATCCCCTACACCAGCAGCCAAGATCATGAAGTTATATTAACTTTAACTTGCTTCTTTCAAGCCTTTCTTACTTTTTTGCAGTGTGAAACCTGGATGGATTAGAAATGTTAAAACTTAACACATTGCTTTAATATGTTCAGTATATACAGCAGTAACTGGTAAGACTCCCTGTCCACCTCAGATTTAAAATACTCCTGACTACACTCTTTACAAAAAACTGCTTTACAATATTATATGCAATTTATGCCATTATTTTTTTACTAATATTGACAAGAACAACAATTTACCTCATCCTCTTCATTGTCGTACTAAAAGTTAATGACATAAAGCAGAGTTTATGTTTAACAGTTGACCCAACAGTTTAACATGGTCAGCAAAATGCCAGTCTTTCTCAGCCACCTTTCATGTGTCTAATCGTATATCTGATTGGAATGATGCTTTACAGACTCACATTTATTCACTAATTTTACAGCATTGCTGGTCTTCCTGCTCATCTCCATCTTCTAATCCAGTACTCTGGTTCAGATCCAAAGTACTCTTGATTTTCTAGTCAGCTGCTGTGATTTTCTGCTTCTGTCACTCAAGCATTTTCCTTAGGATAAAATGGAAAAGGTTTTACTGGTAAATTCTCTCTGAGGGCTTTTTATTGTCAGAAGAATAAAAAGAAAATTCCCATTATGCTTGTTGGCTCACTGCCATTTGGCCAAACCTTTTGGTTTCCTGTTGTGTGTCTAAAAATGCATTTGATCCTCCAGGGAAAGAAATATTCTGAAGACACCCAGTTAAAGCACCTTGAATCTCACACCTCTCTGTTGATGTTGCTAGGATAAACCTGCTGGTCTTCTGCCTGGTGTACAGTGAATTTCAGTCTGCAAATTTAAGTAATTTTCCTTTCTGCCACAACTGATTTTTTAGGTGCAACTCTTTCTGCTGGTATGATTTATTGTTTACTAATAGTCTTAGCTACTTTCTTATGGCATGGTTAGGGACATGCACACAATGTACCCTTTCAATTAACAAATCTTGCTTTGGGATTCCAGTCTAGTTGCTGATTGGTACTTAGTAAAGTAAATACAGAGTTCCTTTCATTTAGGTTTTCTCTGTGTGTTCAGTCTTCCAGCAGTACTGTTTTTTGAAACCACTCTCCTTGGGAACCCTTTTGCTTAGTCGACCTTTCTTCATTTCAGCCACTGCAGTTTTATTAGCTCAACCGAATAGCTAATCAAGACTTATATATTTTTTCCAGCCTCTGATTTTATGTATATATTCCTTCGGTGTTTCACTTATTTTAAACACACAGAGTGGATTTGATTTATTTTTTTGCTCTAAATTACAGAAAACCATCTTATGTACCATATTTGAAAGAACAGCAGCAAGAGTTTTCTCTTCTTTCATGGTTGATTCTCTTGCTTTGCTGTCATCCATGCAGTGTATTTGCTAAATAGTAACTGAATTTTATCCAACAGTTGCAGTTTTCACACTGGGAGAAGTCAAATCAACCTGCTGATCAGTGTGCAGCCATCTTGCAAGTTCTTCTTGTATGTATCCTTGATATTTTTCTGTAGCTATCCCACATATTTTCAATACCACGTAGGTACAGCCTTCCACATAATGTACAGTACTAATTTTACCCCTTTCTCTGTGATTCACAGCTAATCCTCACAATATCAGTGAGGGTCTGTTTGGAGATGCATTGCCTGTTCCATATATGCTGTACCATTTACAGCAGTTTACTAACCAGATATTCCCTTACAGCAATCTTTATGATGATTGCATATTGTCTGGAATGAAGCTAGTGACTATCCTTGTAGTACTAGATGATGACATATGTAGTACTATATGATGACATATATCCACCGTCAGCCTTTGTACATCCTGGTACATGGGAAGTCTGCTTCTCCTTTCATAGAAGTTTATAGCATGCACCTCCTTTGAGAGACTGACCTTGCTGCATATGGAGTATATAGTCCTCATGTTTTCAACCATAATAGAGGATCACAGTGCATTGTCTGGCATGCATGTGCATAGTATCCAGTAATGTGCCGATGTTTGTCTTTTTGTAGCTGGTACTTCAATTCTGTCTCCTGCTTTTGTCATATGTATAGATTTTTCCAAATATACTGCACTGTATGTTTGTGGCACATTTTGTTGATGAATGCCATCTCACAAAGTGCATATCTGTTTTGTCTTGTGCCCACATTTTACCCCTTGACATTATATTTGGTCTTGCCAATCTTTGTGAGAGTATCCATGGCAGTATTGGTGTTGCTTGCAGTCTTTTGCATGTTATATTCATAGGTTCATAGGTTTATACTAGGCTATCTGCCCTAAGGAATTTATAAGCCTAGCCCAAATTTTTGTGGCTTACGCCACCCCTTATATGAAAAAATACTGTGCCCATTAGTTTGTTGTGCCTCTGTCCAGCAGTGACACAGAGATGATTCCCGGGGTAAACCTACGATCTCCCATCCACAGGTCAAGATTTCTCTTGAACAGAGCCAGCGAGGTGCTCTGCCTCACATGGACCGGGATTTTATTCCACAGCATAGGGAGTCTCTGAGTGATAAATCTATCCTGCCAGCACGTCCTATTTATGTCCGTGCTAAGGTTTAAGTCGCTTGCTCTAGTGGTTTTGGTGGATTTGGATTTTTTGAGGTGGAGCATGTCCATTAATTCCGGGTTGGACATGGCCTTGTATGTCAGGCACATGTCACCTCTGAGCAGACGGTATGCGACTGAATAGAGCTGGAGTTTCTTCAATCTGGCAGCATATGACAGATTTTGGAGTCTCTTTATCCTTTTGGTGAGGAACTTTTGGGGTCTCTCCAATTGCTGCAGATGTCGGGTGAGATACATCCCGAATGGGGCATTGTACTCGATCATTGGTCTGATAAGTGAAGAGTACAGGGGAACAATGACCTCACTAGATCTGGATGTGAATCCCTTCATGATCAGGTGGGCAATGTAGAAGGTCTTTCTAACCACTTTAGCAATGTGAGTGTCAAAAGAAAGGCCACTGTCAACCTGGGTCCCCAGGTCCCTGATAACCTCTTCTGTGCGTAGTGGATTGCCACCTATATGGTAGCTTGGGGTTACCTTGTTTTTCCCGAAGGGTATGACTATACATTTTTTGGCGTTTAACTTCAGGCCATGGCTCTGGCACCAGCTATCTGTTCTGTTCTATTCCATCCTTTTATTTTGTTACACATCTTTTGGGATGATGGATTACATTTCTTTGCTTGGGATGATTATATTTCCATGATCTACCTTCCACCTGCCCTGTTAATGGACTTGTTTTTTGTTGCTGCTCAGTTGTGTTCATTATGCATATCTTGTTCTCCAACATCGCTGCATATCATTCACCATCATTTATATCTGTTGTACTATTCCTTCTTTAATACTTTTTTTGTACTGGTACTCTGTTGGGTTTCACAATACCGGGGTTTAATCTATGGCTGCATATGTATTTAATGATATTTAAGTAAACCTAATTAGTGCTACTGTGTATGTGTTGGTGTTTTATTGTGGGTACATAGATGTTTAGAGATGTTGTTATACAATAACATTTTTTCTCCATGCAGCTAAGTCTCGTGTGTGTCCTTGTTCACTGGTCTACTTACCCCTTCTTTACTTTCCCAGACTTTTTGTTATACAAGTTGGGTTCAGCAAAGGGACTGAGTTATCTGAAGACACCACCATAATACTGCCTTTTAGCTTTCTAGTTTTAGTCCCCATCTCTACGAACACCTAGCAATGTTCTTTGAAAGCGATGTGCAGTGGATGATCAATGCTGAACTGTTCTTTACTTCCACTAAGGGTTGATGTCAGCAATTTGGCTTGCCTATCTTTGGTAGCATTCTCCTGTAGTTTCCCTGGTCTCCACCAGGAAAATCATAATGCATTGCTTGCCCAGGATGTGCACACTTCCTCTCTTCCCCCCCCCAGGATGGAACCCCCATCCTTCCCTGCCAGTGCCCAAACTGCTAATTGGACCAGGGTTGTGTTATGGCTTGTTAAACTACTACATGCCATTCTTCTACATCATGTAGTCATTTGTGAGTGGTCTTAATAAAGTTCCATGATATTTCCACTGGTGAGCATCATATATACCTCTTGTGCCCTGCTGTAATTGTGCAACATGTGCTGTCTGTTCCAGCAACTTGTGAACAACCTGTGCTCTGTTTTAAATGGACTTCAGAATTATCTTAGGAGTTTATTCTATTATGTTTATTAACACAATATTAAACCAACATTTTACATTACAAACTTATGTCAACAATCATTGTCATGCTCCATATAATTGTGCACAAGCAAGGAAGTGGAAAAGCAAAGCTCTTTTCATTGTTTTACTGTTAAATCATCTCCTGTAATACTCACGTATAAAACAACTGAATCCTCCATGGTGGAGATCACCACCTGTAGTTTATACTATGTCCACACCTTTATTAAGATGTGTTCCTAAACCACTGAGACTCTTTCTTTCTTTTTACAGGTCTGAACATTCTGCCCTCTCGCACCCTTGAGTTCCTTCCCATCTAGTTCATTCATTAAGTATTTCAGGTCCTGCGTAGTTGCAGTATCCCTTCATTTCCATTTCCTCATTATTGCCTCCCCCCAACACAATAATAGTTACCAGTAGTGTGTGCATCCCTGTCTGAAGATGTATGCCTAAGAGAAAAAGTTGAGTCCATGGAATATTCCCAAACAATTGCTCCACTGTCCCACGTTCTGTCTTGTACTGTTCCAAACAAAAACAAGTCCAGAACATATGGAGTCAGTCACTCTTCACTCCATCTTTGTATGTCCAACACTCTTCATGTGGCTGTAATAAGTACAGTGCATGCTTGCTTGTGTACAAAAATATAAAAAAAAAATACACCTCCCACCAAACATCCTATACCGCCTGGATTTAGTCACATATTTAGACAACTGAAGAGCTCTTTTACAGGTTTCCAACTCTACTTGTCATCCAGTGTTCACCAAGTTTTGTATTACCTGTAGTTTACCTTTTACTATTGCATTATAGGTCCCTGTGAGTAGATGATTCAGCGTGTTCCCCTTAGACCTGCACTTAATTACCCAAGCTACTATCCCCAGCAGTTTTTTTTTGTTTTTTTCCCCATAATGGCTCTAATTAACTATCCATTGATGCTAAACTGTATTTATCCATCATCTCCTGGATGCTCAGAACCTTTCCTTTGTCCAGAACTGATGCCAGTATTTGACTATTTTCTGAGCTGCTGCCTACATCCAAAAAAAAAAAAAAAACAGATTCTAGTCTCTCATCACTTTCAAGTAAGCGGTTGGCTCTGTTTATGCCAAAACTACTGCTTTAAGCAGACTGTCAGCACCATCTAGGTGGTTTGTTCCCACCACATAAATATCTCTTTTTCCATCCCTTTAGAGCATTCATCTAACATCAGTTCCTTCTAGGATGAGGAATAATCATTTGACCCTAGGAGTGCCATTGTTTTCATCATCACAGTTTGCACATCTCCATATCTGGAACCTCAGGCTACCATACACACTCGGCAATGACATACATTCCCATGATACCATGGGAAGTTTCCCATCCCATGAGAATTCTCTCAATCATGTTATTAATATTATCACAAAGCTGTGGTAGGGCAGTTGGAAAGGCCTGCAGTAATGTGTAGAATCTGGTTCAGGACGAACATCTGAATAGCTGTCACTCTGTGGTCAAGTTAGATTGGGAAGGCTGTCTTTTCTGGAATATCAAATTATTTTTTGTCTCAGTATCCTAAATTTGACCTCCTTAGATTTGTGTAATGAATCAGCTAGCCAAATGCCTTGATATTTAAGCTCATGCCTCCTACCAGTGACAAAGTGTTTTCCCAACTTGACCCAAACAGTCGAGAAGTAGAGAACAGACTATGTCTTACTCTCATTTGCTTTATATCCCAAGATCTCGCCAAATATTCCTAATGACCTTAACATTTTATCCAGGTAAGCTTCTGGATCAGTTAGGGGTACTTGGGTATCACCACAAGGAGGGTTATTTTGAGTTCATGGTCATCCCATTCAAAGATTGTAAGTGTGGAAGATCATATGCTGGCTACAGATAAATGACAAATAATATGGGGGACAAAGAACATCCCTGATGCATTCCCCATGTCACCATAAATGAGTCTGACGATCTAGCCTTAACTCTCTAGCCCCTGTATGGGTAGCCTTCAGGAGCACAATACACTTTGCTGGGAACCCTGTTTTCTCTAATGCTTCAAACAAAAGTGCCCACTCCCCTTTGTCAGAAGTCTTTTCCTCATTAAGACTCAATATCAAGAACCTTTGTTCTTGCAGTGAAGCCCTCTTTATTAGCATCAGTGTTCTCATTATGTTGTTATGAGTCTGCTCCCCCCACATACATATTCATAAATCCTGTTTGATCATATTTTACCAACTTTGACAGTATTCAAAAAGCCTCTTTGCTGTTATTGCCGTAATTTGTAATCATGATTTAAGATAGATGTAGGTTTGTAAAAAGATGGGAGTTGCTTGATTATAGTTTTCTCAGTCATAGTGTGGTTATTGTACTGAATCCATTTCTAAAACCATGCTGTGCATCATTAAGTAAACCGCTGAGTGCTGAACTTGAAACTTCCTAGAAAAACAATGTTTCCCCCAGGGGACCTTAATTTTATTTTGAAAAACTTAACCTTATCATCCTTTGAACTGAACTCCTCGGTGGCACTCAGATGTTTGCTGTAGAAAATTGTTGTAGATGGTAAGCACTTCAGCTAGAAGAATGTCCAAGTGGCAGGCTTTTATATTTAAATAACCTTGTATAGTACGTAAAAGAACAAAATGAGTCTTAGAACCAATCCTTCTTTCATGTTAAGAATTGTCTGAGCTAGTATTCAGTCAGATTGTCCAGTTTTCTATCTTCTACTCTAATTCCTAGAACGGGGAGGAGTTCTTGCGTTTGATGAATGTGCATAGACCACTCAGGTACTGCATGCATTGTTCAAGCTAAAAAGGTCAAGAGCAAAGACCAGCTACTTTTCTGCATATGTAGAAGAGATGGCAGATGAATTTTCAAATCTTTGTGTGTGTGTGTGTGTGTGTGTGTGTGTGTGTGTGTGTGTGTGTGTGTGTGTGTGTGTATGAAATATACATATATAAATGCATTTTATATATGTACATATAATGTAGTATGTGTCTACCTATATACCTGTCTTGACCTTCATCCTCCACATCAACAGGACTAATGCAGCAGGCATTAGGTCTACTAAGCAAGTAAGTTGTTCCCAGGATGCTAAGCATCCTACCCATAGTGCAGTGCAGTAGCAAGCCTTGTCAGATCTTCACTGCATCACTGTCTGTGAGGAAAGAAATCTTTTTTTTTTTTTTCAGAAAAAAATGTTCGCTTTCTTCTCCCTTTTATTTCATTTGCCAGTGTTTTAGCCTCATTAATTTTCCTTTTCCTTGTCAAGCTTCTTTTCTCCTTGTGTGGGCAGAAGTCTATCTCATTACTTAAAAAGGAATGTTCACTTCATATGCATGCCTTTGATCAGAAAACTCCTCATACAGACAAGCAAAGGAAGTATTTGTATTAATTGAAGGATACAAACAGTAATTTTTAAGTGCTTAGTTTAGTCATGATAGTACCAGATTACTTTTAAGAATCTAAGGCAGCAGCATAAACTTAAGTGAACAGTTTTTAATCAGCAAAAAGTCTGACAAATTTTTCTCTTTACACATGACATTCCTTACATAACTTTTATTATTGGACTCGCCTTTCCATTCTAAAAGGAAAACATCTTCCTTATGCTACTCTTTGGTTTTTCCTGCATGGATTCTCACAATGGACAAACCTGTACAAAATGTTTCAGTAAAATGTGACACTTTGTCTAAAACTGTGCCTCTGACTCCATTACTGTTGGTATTACTGGACAAATGCATTTCCCTTCTCTTGCCTGTAAAAACTGAAGGCTAGGCTATGCTCAGGTCTGTCCTCCCCATTTTTCTGCTGTTTACTACAACAGGCTGGCAGAGACCATGTTAAGGATAGGTGTTATGGTGCCTCTTCCCCTACCCCTCTGTTAGAGGTCAGGGAACCATTGTTGGTATTGTCCTCACAACCTAGGTCTCTAGATCTTCCTTTGTTGGTACCACAATGCATACAGTTGGCCTTGAAGACGTGCAGTGCTTCTAGCATGGAGGATCTCTGATATGGATCCGTTTCACTCCTTTGCTGTTTGTCCTATTGTAGGGTTTTGAGTTCTTGATATGATTGTTGATACTGGCCCATTCAGAATTTTTTAGTCATCCTATCCTGCTTTGAGATATGCAGCCCAGACTCTGTCTGTGCACTGGTTCAGTTTTTAGCATCAACCTCATAACATTATTGCAGTGGTTCCCTTTGACACCCTAAGGATCTCCCCAGTGCTGGCACCTTCAGTGCCAAAACAGCCCATTCTTGAACCCTTGAGCTTTCAGTTCTTCACTATATGGCAAGTCAGAGAGACCTTTGTAGCCCCACATGAGAATGTATTACACAATGCATATCATTTCACTGGTAAGCCTAGACTGCAAAATCTTTTAGCGCAATACCTTTGGCAACAGAAAGTAAAACAAGTTGTAATCTAACCTAGACAGCATTCCCCAAGAAAAATAACCAGAGATCCTACAAAAAGTGTTAGAGATATTTTTGAAATTTGTATAAATAAGAGAAATAGGGAAACAAAGACAAGGCACAAATGGAAATATTTATGGAAGATGTGGTTATGCTGTGGTTCAAGGAAGAGGAGGTTCAACAATTAATATCCAAGAAAGGGAGGGATAGAATAAAAACAATATATAATCAATCAGCATGGAGCTCTCCAGGAACAGATGTTATTCCTGTGGAAACTTGGAATTAATGAGGGAAGAGATTGACAAAGATCACTGTCCTTCACAGAGAATCACAAAGATCACGGTCTTCCTTCACAGAGAGTCATAAAGATTACTCTCTTGGAGAGAGTGACAAAGATCTGGTAAGCTTTGTTCAGCAATGGTTGTAGAGGGAGGGAAATATCAGCATCTTGGAAGAAAGCACTGGCAGATTTGTCATGGAAAGAGGGTGAAGATCCTTCATATCTGGCTTCACATAGATTCATTTTAATTTTAAAAGATGATAATAAAGTGGGTATGTGTATAATGGCCAAGAAAATAGCAAGGATGTTATTAATGGATAGATGGGAGTCAGTGTAGTTCTGTGGAAAGGAAGCAAACATTTGGCAATATTAATAAAACAGAGATGATACAGAGGGAAGCAGAGGGTAAGAAAACATCCCAATTGATTAATTTTGATGCAGAGAAAGTATTCAGTAAAGTTAGCTGGGGATGTTCTTCGTGTTTCACTGTTGCAGTCATCACGTTTGGGTTGTCCTTGCTGGGGTAGCCCTTGGCCAGCCTGAATACCAGAGACTTAGTATTTCTGCGTGGGTTGCTGTCGCTTGTAGACTGACTGTCAGTGGTATAAAGGAAGGCAGCCGACGCCATTACATCAGTCTTTCTTGCCATGGAGCCCGAAGCAGAAGCAGTTCGCACGAGTGCCTGTCGGCTGCTACCTGAGTTTCGTTTCCGAATTGAAGTTGAAGTCTTCGAAAGCTAAGTACCCCATTGGGGATCCTATTTTCTTGCACTAACCAATATCAGAAAAAGTTAATAATTGTCTCACCTGTGGAAAGCAAATACCACACTGGGACTTCCACTCCTACTGTGTCACTTGTCTAGGCCAGACCATGACGTCCCTCATTGTCGGTTCCCTGCTTTGTTTAATGCCAGAACTATTCATCATCAGGCCCTTATTGTAGCCAGATATTTCCATTTACAATCCTCGAATTCCAATATGGCTTCCATAAGCCATCCAACAGCAGATCTTCCAAAAAAAACGTAAAGATAAAGACAGAGACAGACTGCACAGGACTAAACCTTCTGACAACACTTCCGCCAAGCTGGTCGTCAGTCCTCCGGAATTCAGTGAGGTGCTTTCGCAGCCCCTGATGCCCACTTCAGTTAATTCGCAGGCCTCTACCAAGACCTTTTTGGAGTCCGGTATGCTGCAGAACTCTTCGTCTAAGGATCCTGTGGTCATCTCTACCTTGGATGGGTCCAGAGCCACTGTGCAGGCACCGGCTTCTGAGGAAGTCCTTCACAATACCGAATACAGACACAAACCGATGCCTTCTTTCACGACTACCGTTCTCTCTAAAACAACTGAGTTCCTTAGGCCCAAGGGTCGAACCACCCCCAAGAAACCGACTTCCAACCATTCTTTGGTGCCTGCTCCCTTGCCTCAGTCACAAATGCTTAGAATGACAGAGGACCTTATCATGCTGATTAGGGGAAGCCAAGCCACTCCCTCAAAAAGAAAAAGAGATCTGTCTCCAGAAATTTTGAATGAATCTGATGCATCTGGCTATGAAGACATGCAGTCCCTCTCTACATATGAGGATTCTGATACAGAGGAATCTGTTTCTTCAGCGTCTCCCCCAGAGGATGTTTCCTCTGGGGAAACCGTGCATATTTTAAGGGAGCATTTCAAATGGGAGTGTCAAGACTACCCACAGTCTAAAAAGAGACTTAGAGAGATGTTATTCGTGTTTCACTGTTGCAGTCATTACATTTGGGTAATCTGCTTGCAGGTTGCTCTCAGTCGGCCTGATTAACAAAGTCTTGGGTCCTGCATCAGTTGCTGTCCCTTCTTCCATGACGTCAGGTCGTCAGGGGTATAAAACATGCAGCCGACGTCATTACATCAGTTTTTCTTGCCGTGCGGTGACCGAAGCAGTTCGCAAGTGCTTTCGGCTGACTCCTGAAATTTTCGTTTTCGAGTTTCAGAACAGAAGTCTTCAACTTAAAGCTAAGTACCCCGTTGGGGAAACTTTTTCTTGCTCCTTACCATGTCAGTAAAAGTTAATAATTGCATTACTTGTGGAAAGCAAATACCTCATAAAGATTTTCATTCGTACTGTATTCCTTGCCTAAGCCCTGACCATGATGTACCTTGCTGTCAGTTTTGTGCTTTATTTAATCAGCGCACTATCCATCGTCGGTATATTTTTGCCTCTAAATATTTTGGTTCTCGGTGTAATTATCCAGAAATGTTGTCGGTTAGCCATCCGACTACCGGGATTCCGAAAAAATGCAAAGATAAAGACAGAGACAGGCCGCCGAGGTCCAAAACTGCCGACGACGCTTCTCCTAAGCCAGTCACCAGTTCGCCGGTACTCAGTGAAGCACTTTCATAGCCCCTGATACCCACTATTTCTGATTCGCAGGCCTCTACTGAGACCCATTCGGAGTCCGGAATGCTGCGAGATACTTCAACTATGGAACCTGTGGATGTCTCTACCTTCGATGGGTCTGGAGCCACTGTGCAGGCACCAGCTTCTGAGGGTGTATTCAGGCCTACAGACTTGCATATTAAATCTACACCTCCTTCATTACTAAGGCCTAAATCTTGATCCATGTCTTAAAAACCGACACCCAGGCCACATGCTCAGGCCCCTATGCCTAAAAAACAAATGATAAAAATGGCTGAAGATCTAATAACTCTAATCAGGGGTAGTCAACCCCCCCCCCCAAGAGGCCTAGGGCTGAGCTTGATTATGAATCTTCTGATCTGGATTCTGTTTCTTCTGACTCTTCTGATGACCTGGAATTGTCCATACCTACTTATGAGGATTCTGATACAGAGGATTCTATTCCCTCTGCTTCCCCTCCTGAGGATTTTTCTTTTGGGGAAGTTTTACATACTTTAAGGGAGCATTTCCACTGGGAAAGCCAGGAATTTTTTGATTCAAAAAAGAGGCTTAGGGATTTCCTTCTTCTTCCTCAGCATAGGCCTTTAGCTATACCTCCTCTTCTAGACATCGTTGATGATGTGTTCTCAGAATCCAGTTTGGCCCCTGATTCCCTGCCTCCTGCTCCTAGTAAACCTGACAGATACTACAGGGTTCCTGAGTCCCACAAGTTCCTTTTCAAAAATCCTGTTGCATATCCAGAGACTATTTCTCAGGGGCCCAAGGGCATTAAGGCTTCTACTGCTAAAAATCCTACCCCTTCTGATAGAGACTCCAGGGCGCTGGATAGATGGGGTAAAAAGGTTTATACTTCTGCAACCTTGGCAATCAGAGCTTTAAACTGCCAATTTCATATGTTAAAATATCAGCAACATATTATTGGCCTGCTTAAACAGAAAATGATGTTGATTCCTGACTGTGGAAAATAAAAATTTACAGGACTTAATGCATTCTGCTAAACAAGTTGGAAAACATACTTTGCAATGTTGTTTTGATTCTTTAGAGGCCTCTTGCAGAGCTGCTGTTACTGGATCTGTGCTTAGAAGGCATGCTTGGTTTAAGGAGCTATCTTTGCCTGATCATGTTAAAGCTAAATTGTTGGATGCTCCTTTAAATCAGGACTGCCTGTTTGGCAACAAGGCTGAAGACGTTCTTAAAAAGATGGAAGATAAAGCTAAATCTATGCAAATTGTTAAAGATTTTTTACAAGTGCAACCTCCGAGATTTTGTAGGCACTGGCCTACTAAGAATTGGTCCTTTCCAGTCCCTTCCAGCTCTTCTCAAGCCAAACCCAGAGAAAACAAAAAAACCCAGGTTTCAGTCCTAGGGGACTCTCAGAACTAAGCAGTGGTCAGCCTCCACTTCCAAATCTAGAAATAACAAGACACCCCTGTATGGTAAACAGTCTCAATGACTTCCTTTTAAAATTCCCAAGCACTTATCTTTTGACATCCCCTTTGGGGGGAAAGATTGCTCCTCATGCAAAGAACTGGGAACTCATAACCCAGGACAAATGGGTTTTAAATATAGTGTCCCAGGGATAGAGATTTCATTTCCAAATGTTGCCAACACCAAATGGGTGGCCAGACCTGCCCCCAAATCAGTGGGCAGAGGCTCAAAAACAAGTACTTTCCCTCTTAAGCACGGGGGCTATTCAACTGGTACCAGAAGAGGAAAAGGGACAAGGTTTCCACTCCAGACTTTTTCTGGTACCCAGAAAAGACAAATCATGGCATCCATTCCTGGACCTGTCTACTCTAAACACCTTTTTGGAGATTCCAAAATTCAAGATGCTGACTCTTCATCAGTTACTTCCTATGCTAGGCAAAGACGCCTGGTTGGCAACACTAGATTTAAAAGAAGCTTACCTGCATATCCCAATCAGGGAATCTTGCAGAAGATACCTACGCTTCAAAGCAGGCTACACGGACTATCAGTTCTCTGCACTGACCTTTGGCTTATCTACTGCACCCCAGGGTATTCACAAAGTGCCTGGCTCCAGTTATTGCATTTTGCAGGCAAAGAAATATTCAAATATACCCATACCTGGATGATTCTCTAATTCAGGCAGAAAGCCAGGACATGCTTTTGAATCATCTGGCCTTTGTACAAAGGGTTCTAACTTGTCTGGGGTACAGCATAAACAAAAAGAAATCACACCTGTACCCTGTCAACAAATTATATTCCTGGGAGCAAGCTTAAATACAACTTCCCAGATGGCTTACCTCATGCCAGAGAAACAAATTAATTTGACAGACTACTTCAAACAAGTGGCCACAAAAACCCTGCTATCTGCAAGACAAATACTGCAAGCCTTGGGGTTCATGGCCTCCTGCATTCTTCTAATTCCATATGCAAGACTGCATATGAGGAAACTACAGTGGTGTCTAAAAAGTCTATGGAGTCAACA
This sequence comes from Protopterus annectens, assembly GCF_019279795.1. Taxonomy (NCBI): domain Eukaryota; kingdom Metazoa; phylum Chordata; order Ceratodontiformes; family Protopteridae; genus Protopterus; species Protopterus annectens. The sequence continues at coordinate 612,467,123 of NC_056725.1, forward strand.
TTCTCACAGACTGAAAACAATGATTCCTATCATACCTTGCCTACACCTAGAGTTCCTCTGGTGGGCAGAGGCCTGCCACCAAAACAAGGGACTACCATTCACACTACCCCCTGCCGCCCAAACCCTAACTACAGATGCATCAGACTATGCATGGGGGGGCTCTCCTGGCAGGGAAGTGCATTCAGGGCAAATGGAACCCAAGTCAAATGCACCTACATATCAATCAAAAAGAAATGTTAGCTGTACAGAATGCTCTGACAGCCTTCAATTACTACATTCTTCCAGGACAACTAATGGTAAAGACGGACAACACCACGGTTATGTGGTACATAAACAAGCAGGGGGGTACACATTCCTACCCCCTCTGCAGACTAGCCATGGCATTGTGGAACACAGCCTTGAGCTACCAAGTGCACCTACAAGCTCAATTCCTGCCAGGAAAATTGAATACACTGGCAGACGGACTAAGCAGAAACCTCATGGACCCACATGAGTGGAAATTGGAACCAAGGATTTTCAACATGTTGACAAGCGAATGGGGGAGCCCAGACATAGATCTATTTGCCTCCCCTCAGAACTACCAGTTGGACATGTTTTGCACAAGGACTCCCCACAAACAAGCCTGGAAAGTGGATGCTCAGTCTACGCCTTCTACCCCGCTACCTCTGCTCTCCAAAGTTCTAATAAAAGTCAAACAGGACAAACCAAGGATGAACTTGATTGCTCCAGAATGGCCACGCCAACACTGGTACCCCATCCTGTGCAGTGTGTCGCAGTTATCTCCATAGCACCTGCCTCAGAACCCTACCCTGCTGTCTAAGCAGGAGAACCAAATTCTGCACCCTCAGCTTCCAGCATTGAACCTTGCAGCCTGGCTAATTACTTAACTTCACCCTTATCATCCCTCAGTAAACCTGTGATGGATGTCATCTTAGAGGCAAGGAGACCTAGTACTAGAAAATCTTAAAATGGAAAAAATTCTGTGCCTGGAACCAATCTCAAGGGATGAGCACAGCAGTGCCCAATTTATCTCAGATTTTGCAATACTTAACTGAGATGCTTCACAAGGGCCTGTCCTTTTCTTCCATTAAAATCCACGCCTCAGCCATTTCAGCTCATTATAACACAGAACATCCTCTCTTCTCTCATCCTCTGCTCAAGCAGTACCTCAGGGAGGCCAAAAACTTGAGGCCACCCAGGAGAGCTCCAACCCCTGCCTGGGATCTTAACTTTGTATTGGAGAAACTCACTCCTTTCAGGCCAGCTGCTACTGCAAACTTAAAATTTCTTTCTTGGAAAACAGCTTTCCTTTTAGCAATCACTTCAGCTAAAAGGATATCTGAATTACAGGCTCTTATGGCAGTGGAGCCTGTCATCATCTTTCATGCGGACAGGGTGTCACTCAGGACCAATCCATCCATGCCCAAGGTGGTATCCAGTGTGGCTCTTAATCAGTCCATTCATTTGCCAACCTTCTTTCCCAATCCACAGAACAAAGGGGAATGGATTCTGCATTCCTTGGATGTGCACAGACAACTTAGATTCTACTTGGACAGGACTAAACCTTGAAGAAAATCGGAACAACTGCTGGTAGCATTTGCTGCAGGGGCAGAGGGGAAGGCTATTTCAAAACAAACCATTTCTAAATGGATAAGCCATTGCATTCATTTCTGCTGTAAGCACCATGGAAAACCTATCCTCCAGGGGATCAGATCTCACTCTACCAGGACTGCATCTACTTCCGCAGCCGTTCTCAGAGGTGTTCCTACCAGGGACATCCTAGAAGCTGCTACTTGGAGTTCTGTACATACTTTCACCAAGCATTATCATTTGCCAATTTTCTCTAAATCCAGAGCTGGCTTTGCCACTGATGTCTTGCAGGGCCTTATTGCAGGCCCTAATGCTATATAAACTCCTCCTCCCAACCATAGCTTTGGGAATCTACCCAAATGTAATGACTGCAACAGTGAAACACGAAGAACATAGTACAGTTGTGTACACTTACCATAAATGTAGATGTTCGAGTGTATTCACTGTTGCAGTCCTGGTTACCCTCCCTCCATCCCCCTAACTTCTTCTGGCTATACCTCTACTTTCTTTTACTATGCTTAAAAGCCTTTTAGGTGTATTTGCTTTTTGTTGGAGGTATACCTTTGTGTTTTAATGTTTATTTGCTCCCCATTGGGGGGGCACCTGACATCTGGGGCAAGAAAAACTGATGTAATGACGTCAGCTGCATGTTTTATACCCCTGACGACCTAACGTCATGGAAGAAGGGACAGCAACTGTCGCAGGACCCAAGACTTTGTTAATCAGGCCGACTGAGGGCAACCTGCAAGCAGATTACCCAAATGTAATGATTGCAGCAGTGAATACACTCGAACATCTACATTTATGGTAAGAGTACACAACTGTACTTTTCTGGACCTTCCACAGCACAGACACTTAGCCATCCCCCCAGTCCTAGGTGTGGTGGATGATGTCTTCCTTGAATCCAGCTTGACTCCAGATGCTGTCCCTCCTGCTCCCAGAAAGCCAGACAGGTACAAATATCTCTTTAAAAACCCAACAGCGGACCCTGAGGTCATTACTCAAGGCCCAAAAGGGGTTAAAGCTACTTCAGCTAAGAATCCCAACCACTCAGACAGGGATTCCAGAGCACTGGACAAATGGGGTAAAAAAGTATACACCTCAGCTACTCTTGCTATCAGGGCACTAAATTGTCAGTTTCATATGCTTAAATATCAGCAACATACCTTGGAATTCCTTAAACAAAAAATTTCCTCCTTTCCTGCATGGGCAGAATCTAATGATTTACAGGAATTAATGCACTCTGCTGGTCAAGTTGCTAAACACACTTTGCACTGCGATTTTGAAGCCCTAGAAGCTTCTTGCAGGGCAGGAGTCACTGGATCTGTCATTAGAAGACATGCATGGCTTAAGGAACAACCCCTGCCAGACCATGTCAAATCAAAATTGTTGGATGCACCCTTGCACAAAGATAACTTATTTGGTACTAAAGCAGAAGAGGTGTTAAAAAGATCGAAGAAAAAGCAAAATCTATGCAGACTGTTAAAGATTTCTTACAGGTACCCCCCCCCCCTAGGTTCAGCAGGCATTTTCCTTCCAAGCACTGGTCCTTTCCTGCACCTAGTAAACAGGGCCAGCCTAGGTCCCGTGGAAACAGACCTCCTAGACAGCAGTCCCATGGGTTGCAGAGATCTAAGCAGTGGACTGCCTCCACTTCTAAACCAGGGAGTTCTAAGCCACCCCCTTATGGTAAAAACTCACAATGATGCACCCTCTCCCTTCCTTGCCTCTGCTCACCATCACATACCCCTAGGAGGAAAACTCTCTTTTCACTCAAGCACCTGGGCCACCATCACCAAGGACCAATGGGTTCTGAACATTATGTCTCAGGGGTACAAATTCTCCTTCCACACCCTTCCAACCCAAAAAGGGTTCCCAGATCTACCACCAAATCAATGGGCAGAGGCTCAAAAGCAAATCCATAGCCTACTCTCCTTGGGAGCAGTAGAACACGTTCCTGCAGTGCAGATAGGCCAAGGCTTCTACTCCACACTTTTTCTGGTACCCAGAAAAGAGAGCACCTGATGCCCCATCCTTGATTTTCCATTATAAACACCTTCCTGGTGATCCCAAAATTCAAAATCCTCACCCTCCAGCAGCTGCTACCCATGCTGTCCAAAGACCCTTGGCTAGTCACCCTGGACCTAAAAGAGGCCTACCACCACATTCCCATCAGGGAGTCCTGCAGAAAATATCTTTGCTTCAGGGCAGGATCTCAACACTTTCATTTCTCTGCACTTCCCTATGGCTTATCTACTGCTCCCAGAGTTTTCACAAAATGCCTGGCTCCAGCCATTGCTTTTTGCAGACAAAGAAATATTCAAATTTACCCCTACATAGATGACTCCCTTATTCAGGCAGACAGCCAGGAAAAGCTGCTCAAAAACCTGGCCTTTGTAAATGACCCTCTAACCTCCTTAGGGTACACAATCAACAAAAAGAACTTCATACAGGTACCCACCAAAAGGATAATCGTCCTGGGAGCAAGTCTGGATACAGTATCCCAGATGGCATGCCTAACACCAGAGAAACAAAGTTTCCTATCAGCTTACTTCTCTCAAATGGCCACCAGGCCCCAACTTTCTACAACAGAAATCCTGCAAGCCCTGGGGTTCATGGCATCTTGCATACTCCTTATTCCATATGCCAGACTGCATATGAGGAAACTTCAGTGGTACCTAAAGAGCCATTGGTGTCAACACTCTCAAGATCTGGAAACTCTTTTACCTATCATTCCTTGCCTGAGGAAGGAATTTCTTTGGTGGGCAACAGCCTGCTCCTGCAACGAGGGACTGCCCTTCTCCACACACCCCGCCCAGACCCTCACCACAGACGCATCAGACTGCACATCAGGTGCACACCTGGACGGCAGATGTATGCAGGGCCAATGGAACCCCCAGCAACTCCCCCTGCACATCAGTCTAAAAGAGATGATGGCTATGCAGCAAGCCTTGATAGCTTTCAAACCCCTTCTCTCTCCAGGGGTTCTCCTGATCAAAACAGACAACACCACAGTGATGAGGTACATCAACAAGCAGGGAGGGACTCACTCCTACCCGCTGTGCAGACTGGCCATGACCCTTTGGTTCACAGCCTCTTCCATGCATCTACACCTGTTAGCACAATACCTGCCAGGCTCTCTCAACTCCCTGGCAGACCAATTAAGCAGAAAACTGTTGGACCCCCATGAGTGGCAGGTCAACAGAAACACTTTCTAACTAATAACTCCGAAATGGGGAACCCCAGAGGTCGACCTCTTTGCCTCCCACACCAACCATCAGCTCAGCATCACTGCATGGCATGGAAAGTAGATGCAATGTCCTTCCCCTGGGTAAACCTCTCGGTCTATGCCTTTCCTCCCATCCCTCTCATTCCCAAGATACTGATCAAAATAAGAGAGGATAAACCAAGTACCATTCTCATAGCCCCAGACTGGCCCAGACAGCACTGGTACCCCTTGCTGCACAGCTTGTCCCCACTGCTCCCATGGGATCTTCCTCAGATTCCTAACCTCCTAACCCAGAGGGAAGGGGAATTCATGCACCCCCAATTGCAGATACTCAATTTGGCAGCTTGGCTTATAACCTGACCCCTGACCAATCTGCCGTCCTCAGAACACAGGCGCTGGATGTTATCTGAGAGGCCAGACTCCTTAGTACCAGAAAGTCTTATGCAGATAAATGGAAAAGGTTCTGGACCTGGATCCAGGCTAAGGGGGATAATACGGCACATCCCTCCATCCCTCTTATCCTGGATTATTTAACTGACCTGCTACACAGTGGTCTCTCTTTCTCCTCTATAAAAATTCATGCCTCTGCTATTTTTGCCCATTTTCCCACTCAGCAGCCTTTTTTTTCACACCCTCTGATCAAGCACTTCCTAAGAGGGGCTAACAACTTGAGGCCCCCCAGAAGGGCACCAACGCCATCTTGGGACCTTAACTTTGTCTTGGAAAAGCTCACCCTGCCTCCATTTGAACCAGCTTCTTCTGCAGTGCTAAAATTTCTCTCCTGGAAGACTGCCTTCCACCTGGCCATCACTTCAGCCAGAAGAGTCTCTGAGGTGCAAGCACTCATGGCAGTGGAACCCTTCATCATCTTCCATGCAGACAGGGTATCCCTCAGAACTAATCCATCCTTCATGCCCAAGGTGGTGTCCAGTGTGGCTCTCAACCAATCCATCCATTTGCCCACCTTCTTTCCTAACCCTCAAAACAAAGGAGAAAGGATTATTCACTCTCTAGATGTGCACAGACAGCTCAGATACTATCTGGACAGGACTAAACCCTTCAGAAAATCTGATCAACTGCTGGTTAGCTTTGCTTCAGGGTCAGAGGGCAAAGCTGTATCCAAACAAACTATTTCCAAATGGATAGCACACTGCATCCATTTCTGCTACAAACAGCATGGCAAGCCTCCCCCAAGTGGGTCAGGACCCACTCCACCAGAGCAGCTTCCATCTCTGCAGCATTCCTCAGAGGAGTCCCCACCAGCGACATCCTAGAGTCTGCCACCTGGACATTTGTTCACACCTTTACCAAACATTACCACCTGTCTCTCTTTTCTAAATCCAGGGCAGGTTTTGGCTCTGCAGTCTTGCAGGGCATGTTAGCCAGCCCCTAGCTTCCTTGACTGCCTCCACGCATTTTCTCAGCTTTGGGAATCTACCCAAATGTGATGACTGCAACAGTGAAACACAAAGAACATAGTACAGCTGTGTACACTTACCATAAATGTAGATGTTCGTGTGTCTTCACTGTTGCAGTCCTGGTTTCCCTCCCTCCATCCCCCTTTTTCTCTTTTTGTTACCTTTCTTCCTTGTTGTTCTCCTTTCCTGACAAGGGACATATTGGTATTTTTTTCCACTGGTGGGGTCCTACCACCAGAGCCTGGCCTCCTACTTTGGGGGCTCCTGACCGGTTAGGGCAAGAAAAACTGATGTAATGGCGTTGTCTGCCTTCTTTATACCACTGACGACCTGACGTCAGTCTACAAGCAACAGCAACTGATGCAGAAATACTAAGTCTCTGGTATTCAGGCCAGCCGAGGGCTACCCCAGCAGGAATAACCCAAATGTGATGACTGCAACAGTGAAGACACTCGAACATCTACATTTATGGTAAGTGTACACAACTGTACTTTTTAAGTAAGACAATGGAAGCATTTGTGTTCCTGATAGAGTAATAGGTTTACTAAGGCTATATGAAGGGTTAAAGACAAGAACTAAGATGGGAAGGTTTCTGTCTGACAAGCTGTTTTTCAAACAGAGGAACCAGGCAGAGATGTCACATCATTACAGATCCATTAAAGAATACTCTACCCTACACCATTCAACAAAAGTACCTGGGGAAAATACGGGATCATTAGTTGTCATTTAACACTCACAGATATTCTGATTGACATATCCAACTGAAAGTATTGTTCAGAATCTCACACTTGCTAACTACAAAGACTTAATGCCGTAGCCAAAAATGTACTTATACTCAGACTAAAACATGCCCTACCTCTTGTCTTTTTTTTCTTTTTACTTATAACATAATACCAACTCATTACAAAGGACAAACAAATAAAATTTAAGGTTTAGAACCATAAAAACTTCAGAAAACATTCAGAACAAAATACCAAGAACCAAAGCAAACAGAACATTAGAAATGCAGGGTCACACACCACAAAGCTCCAACTAAAAATGGCACATTTAGTAAGAACACAAATAAATTAAAATACATTGAGCGCTTTTGTCTCTATAGTGCTGGTACTTCATCAGAATGAGCACCTAAAAGCAAACACATCATAATGTAGGATGATTTAATCATGTGACAAGAAAGTTAATTAAATTAGAACATGAATTATTTTAAAGCTACAGCCTGCAAAACAGAGTGGAAAATATAAAATAAAAACTTCACATTAAAAAAAACGCACTAAAAATACTAGTTCATGAGACAATGAAATTTGTTCATAATTTAGTTGCTTTGTACTTAAGGACAGGTTGTAAGGAAATAGTCATTTAAACCTTGAGAGTTGGTGGCATTTAATTTCAACTGCCATAACATGTCCCTGTCACCTCCACTAGGGTTAATGTCCACTTGTTCCAAAATGTGTAATGAGATTAGATTCCTTACTATTGACTTTGTGGATCTTTTTTCTTCAATAAGTTATGAGGAAGGTTTAGAACTTTAACAGGAAAGCCTTACAGACTATGAATTTTTATCAGTGGAAGGGATTAATATTATTGATGAGTTGATTTCTTTAGTGTTAGACAACAGTTATGTGTATTTCGAAGGCGAAATGTTTAAACAAATTAAGGGGGCAGTGATGGGCACAGTTTGTCCCTCATAAATACTAATTTAGTTGTGGTAGCATTTAATTGTGATTTATAACCAGAGTATAAAATTATATTTGCATTTTTTGGATGCCACATTCATCCTTTGGGAAGGCTCTGACACTTAGGTTGATGATTTCATCAACTATTTAAATGGGACTAAACAGTTCTTAAGGGTCACCTCCCACATTAGCAATGCCAGTATGAACAGTTTGGATACTCTGATTATGAGTACTGACAAGGGTTTCAAGTCACAGGCTTACAGGAAACCTACCTTTAGCAACTGCTGCTTATACTTTACGAGCGCTCACCCATTCTTCCAAAAAAGGAATTTAGTGAAAGGACAAAGTGTTAGAGCAGTTAGAATAACTTGTGAGTGGGTGGATGTGGCGATTGAATTAGAAAACATTTTAATATATTTCTAGACGAGGTTCCCTGAAAATCTAGCAAGGGATATTATTAATGAGGTTAAGGATGGTTGGTGTATAAAATATGAATCTCTTTTAGGAACTGGTTTTGCACCCACAACACGTGTAAACTCTGACAACACTACTCCTGTAAGGCATTATGAATGCTTTGTTGTGGTTCAGTTTATTGCTTGCACTAGGGAAATAAGAAATATTATTGTTAAACATTGGAATGTGTTCTGAGCTAACCCTACTATTTTTAAATTATTAGGGGAATGCCACTTTTTATTTACAAGATGGGTTGAAATTTTAAAAAATTTTGAACTCCTCCTTACTAAGACCTTCGATTACACTAAGCTTGGTACAACCCAATATGGCCACTGCAACCAGTGTAGGTATATTTTAGGAGAAGATGTTCTTAAATTGGACAGTTGTCTAAAATCTACAATCTATTTGTCAAAAGGCAGCTGTGGTAGTAAAGGAGTGGCATACATTGCTAAATGCTCAGTGTGTCCTGTTTTGGTATAAGCAAGCTTGAAAGGTGCTTGTGTAAAAGAATATATGAACATTTATATGATATTAAGAAAAAGAATTACAACAATGCATTATTTAAACATATTATATCAAATAAAGTATGCAATAATTTTGGTTTTGCCATTTTGGAACAAGTGGATATTAACCCCCGTGGGGGGGATTGGGCAACAAAGCTGGAACATGGAGAAATGTTATGGCAGTTGAAAATAAATGTCACCAATCCTCCAAGTTTAAATGATTGTCATTTTCTTACAACCTATAAATATAAAGTAGCTAAATTATGAAGAGAACATATTTCATTGTCTCATGAACTAGTATTTTTAGTGTGTTTTTAATGTGAAGTTTTTATTTTATATTTTCTACTCTGTTTTGCAGGCTGTAACTTTAAAATAATTCATATCCTGATTTAATTAACTATCTTGTCACATGATTAATTTATCCTATGTTATGATGTGTTGCTTTTTAGGTGCTCATTCTGATTAAGTCCCATGTCCTATAGGAAGAAAAGCACTCAATGCACTAAAATTCTAAGATTTATCCATTCTGCAAACAGATTTAAACATCAGTAATACAGCATTGAGAAAAAGCCTTTAAAGGCAGAGTTGCTTTTCGACTAAACACACTTTGATTTAAGCTTCTAAATAACAGTTACTGCCCACCGCTCAAGCAACTACTTTCATGAGAAATATACCTAAAATTCTAAGATTTCAAGGTAATTCACAGTTGCAAAAAGCCTTTTACAAACTTGTCTCTACTTTATGGAATATATTACTGATGGAAATTTAATCCATCACCAATATCTGCTCCCTGTACTCTGAAGTCCACTAAAAATCGCATCTTATGAGGTAGTATAAATGCAACTGTTTTGATGATTCAGGTTAATCATATAGTTACAGGCTTGTGTAAACATTCAATTGCAATTTTAGCAGAATTTCATAATACTTGCATATTTGTGTTGTACTGTTTTCTTTTAACTGTTTGTATAATATTGCATAATCATTGTATATGTAATGTCCCTGTGCTGTTGTTGCCAGTTGGTCTGGGTCATGGCCTTAAAAGGTCTTTGTACCAGCCCATCCACCTAGTTAACAAATTGAATGAATGAATGAACAAATTGAATGAATGAATGAATGAATGAATGAATGAATGAATGAACAAATACAATGTTGTGCTTTTCCTTTGTTTGCTTTTTTTTCTAATTTCTCCAAATTCTTTGGGTTTCTAATACTATGATGGGAATGGACCCCATTCCTAAGTCAAAGTACGATTAAAGTTCATGAATTTAGTATTGTTTCAATCTTCGATGTCAGCCAAAAGTGCTCTTCACAGCATCCACAATGTGCCCAGTAACAAATACAATGTTGTGCTTTTCCTCTGTTGTTTGCTTTTTTTTCTAATTTCTCCAAATTCTTTGGTTTCTAATACTATGATGGGAATGGACCCCATTCCTAAGTCAAAGTACGATTAAAGTTCATGAATTTAGTATTGTTTCAATCTTTGATGTCAGCCAAAAGTGCTCTTCACAGCATCCGCAACGTGCCCAGTAATAACTCTTTCTGCAGTTCGTACGGGGTTACATGGATTGGTAACATATCTAAATACGATTGTAGATTCTTTTTTATGACCCGTTACTACTTCTGTTGGAACTGTCTAGGTATCTTTCTTCCACATTGCTCTCGTTTCTGCCTGCAGATCCTGGTATTTTATGACTTTGTGTCTCTCAGTACGCAAGACACTGTAGTCACTAGGTGTAGTGATTATAATGATCAATGCTACTTTTGTCTTCTTTTCTTGGACCACTGTATCCGGTTTTCTAGCATCTATCTTTTGGATTGTTGGTAATGGATGATTCCATGTGATATAAACTTCATTTTCTATGATGCTTTGTAGCTCATCTTTCCAGTGTTTTTCAGCCACTTCGATACCATAATGTCTGCATAATCCCCAGTGGCAACAGTCTCGCCACATTATTATGCCTTTCAATATGCAGTCCTGCTGCCATTAGTGTGTTGCAACCAGCAACAAGGTGTGTGACTGTTTCCAGTTCAGTTTTACAAAACTTACATTTGTCTGTTTCTCTCACATGTTCAATGGACTTTATAAACCAGCATGTATGTAGCCCACTGGCTTGGGCTGCCATTATTAACCTTTCATTTCTTGGTTTGAATTCATCTCTCCTAAACTATTCCTGCGTTCATTCCTGATCAACATAAGTTTCTTCCAGAAGTTATTTATACTTACAACTATATTTATGTTTTTTCCACATTTCATGCCTTCTCATCTGGTCCTTCGCCTTATATTCTTTCTTATGTTTTTTGGCACATTCAGTTGCTGCTTGGTTTTTATTTACTTTTGGTTTGATTTCCATTCATGCTTGACATCGATATGCTTCTGCTAAATTAAGCAGAGAAGTCATCTTAGATTTATTCTCCTCATGTTTCAAAACTTTCACTACATTTGGATCTTGTGAGGTCAGCAGATATGTGTGGAGTCCCGCGATTCCAGATCTATACATGTAATCAATTTCAAGGAGGCCCATCCCTCCTTCGGAACAGGGAATATATAATCTTGGTATACACTGATTTTTATAAGTCATTTGGTGAGCATGAAGCATCCTTCTTGTTTTAATATCTAATCTAGCCAACACTTTTTGGGGCCAGTCAGTCACTCTAAAACTGTAAGTTAGGACAGGAAGAGCAAATTGATTTGTAGCTTGGATCTTGTTCCTAGATATCACTGCTGTTCTCAGGGTTAATTTAAGTCTTCTAAAGTATTCCATACTAAGTTTTATTCGCATTTGTTCATGTTTATTTGCTGATCATTCATCAATTCTCAAGTATTTATACACTCCCTCTTGCTCAAGTTCTTTTATATCACATTCCTGTCCCAAACTGATGTGTTTCTGGTGCTGCAGTTTTCCTACTTTAAAAGTAGATTTTGCACATTTATCAACACCAAATGACATTCTAATATCATCTGAAAAAGTTTTGACAACCTGCAACTATGCATTCAGTTCCTCATCTGATTAGATATACAGTTTTAAATCATTGACAAACAGAAGATGAGAAGTCATTAGACTTTGTTGTTTTCTAAGAGCCAAATTGTAGCCATGACCTAAGCTGTTAAGTAAACAGCTTAATGGGTTAATGGCAAGGTAGAACAGCAGCGGTGACAGAGAGTCACCCTGGAATATCCCCCTTTGAATTTTTATCCCTGGGTTAATAATATGTCCTTTATCATGGCTCAGTTGCAAAGTGGTCTGCCATTGTTTCATGGTTACTGTAATGTAGCCAGTCAGTGTAGGGTGTATCTTATACATTTTGAAGCACTCTTTTATCCATGAATGTGGAATGATATCAAATGCTTTTTTGCAGTCAATCCATGCCATACTTAGATCCTTGCCCTTTTTTGCAGTTCTCCACTATAACTTTATTTAACAACAAGTGATCCTTTGTTCCATATGACTTTCTTTTATTGCCCTTTTTTCCTACTGCCATAATTGAGTTTTCTTCTAAATAACTATTAAACTCTGTCGGCGTCAATTCCCGTATATAGTTTATATGTCGTCGGAAGGCAAGTTATTGGTCTATAATTTTTAGGATAGCTTGCAGGTTCACTCTTAAGAGCATTGTTTTGCCTGTTGTTAGCCAGTGTAGTGTCTGTTTGGGGTGGGCATATAAATAGTTCTTACTCATGGCTAAATCCTTGTGCAAAGATGTTAATACTTTTAACCAAAAGTTAGGTACTGCATCTGGGCCTGGGGTTTTCCGGTTCGAGGCTTTTCTTAACTTTGTTTCAATCTCGCTGGCTGCTACTTCATCCCATTTCATATCCTGTACCTTTAAACTTCTTATTCTTTCTTTTACTTTTTCTATCCATTTAACATCTTTGTTATGTTCTACAGGATCTTCATAGATATTTCTCCAAAATGTATCCACTTTCTCTTTTTTTGGCGGTCTTTCAATTCCTTTTACCTATTTCCCAAGTCTCTATAAAACTTTTTTGGGTCATCAATAAATTGCTTATTTTGTACTTTTCCCTTATATTTATCTGTGTATCTTCCAAGTTTGTCCGCGTGTACTGAAATGTTTAGTTTATTTGCGATAGTGCATGATAGATCCTGGTCTCTTCTAATACTGTGCATTTCTTTAATCATATCTGTCTTTTAGTATTTTTGTTGATCTATTCCCTCTTCTATAATCTTCTAACGGTGACATTTCTTGTCTTAATTGCTTTATAGTTTTCTCTATTCGATACTTCCATGATGGCATTCAATTTCTCCCCTTCCTTTCCCTCACTGCCCTGTGTTCTTGTGGTAGAACTGTATCAGTTATTAATTTAGCAGTGCAGTAGTATATCCTGTTTACTTCTGTTATATCACATGGATATCTATGGACAGTCCTAATTACTGCATTCATTTGTTTTATCAGACTTCTTACTTTTTGGGCTTTATTAACCTTCTGCACTCTATTTCTCTCACTGATCTTAATATATCTATCCATGTCCATTAAATCAAGCAACTCTTCTCTTAGCTCATTTTCTTCCAAACTGGGGGCACATCCCTTGTTTTCCATTTCCTGTGGGCATTCTATAGAAAGTTCTATAGCATCTTCCTGCAGCACCTTTTCTTCAGTTTCATCCTGTGCCATCTGTTGCTCTGTCATATGGGAACTCACTGGCCTATCACTCCTCAACATTGACTGCATCAGAGTTTACACAGTTTCCTATTCCTTTCCTTGCTGTCTAGCTTCAAGTGAATGTTTATACTGGTTTCCTGTGGAAGGCTTCAAAATATCTTTATATGGCACCTGACCAATTGCTTCCTGTTCCACTGGTTTCCCCTTAATTTGGATATCCATTCCTTTATCCTGTTGTGCTTTCTGTACTGGATTTTCTACACTGAATCCCTCTCTTTATAAGTGCTCCATAACCTCAGTTTCTATTTCTTTGACTTCTCCATTACTAATCTCTTTTTCTACTTTTCCTCTTTGTCTTCTTATTTTTTTGCATTGTAAAGTTTTCCATATCCAGATTCCTTTGCATGTATTTCTCTTCAAATACCTTTGGCGCTGCTTTTCTTGTATTGGTTAATTTTGCTTTTCCCTTTGCATAAGTATTACACCATTTTTAATCTCTTTTCCTTTCTCATGTCCATATTTCTTCTTCATATGTCTCATCTTCTTGCTTTTCCTTATTCTGGGGACTCACCCCATCATGCTGTGATGTAGTCTGTGTTAGACCTTCTGCATTAAATCCTTCACTTCAGAGGTACTGCATAACTTCAATGTCTTCTTTTCCACATTACATCTTTGTGATATTAATTTTTTTTATTGTTAAATTTTCCATATCTGGATGCCTTTGCCTGTATTTCTCTTCGAATATCTTTGACGCTGCCTTCTCTGTATAAGTTAACTTGGCTTTCTCCTTTGCATAAATATTGCACCATATAGGTTCATAGGTTCATACTAAGCTAACTGCCCTTGCGAGCCATTTTAAGCCTAGCCAATTATTATCCCTGAGACTCAAACCCAAACCCCCTGCTTTTGTAAGGCAAACACCTTAACCATTAGGCCACCCTCCCATCTCTCTTTTTATCCCAAGTCCATATTTCTTTTTTATATTTTTCAAATATCTCTAGATTTTGTTATTTATATTTTCACACTTCCTCAGAGGCTTCTTTTTCCAAACAGATCAAAGGTTCTTGATCTATATATTGTTTTTCAAAAATCTGTTGTATTAATGAATGCAAATTTTTATTTGAAAGTTCTGACATTTTTTCCTGCGGAAGTATTTTTCTTTCCTCTAATTTCTCTCTTAATTGTTTTGTATGTCCTGTGACTGGAAATTCAGGGCTTTTTACATAATAGTAACAGTACATAATTTCATTCTTTTCCTTAATAGTCAACTCTGTCATCTTTATGGCTCTTCTTTGGCAAGTCAATTTTTGTGGTTTGCTATTTCCTTCTACAAAAGGGGGCCATCCTCCCCCTGGGCCTGGCCTGGTCCGATTTTAGGAATGTTTCTGTATTTTGAGGATTCTACACTGTCATTTTTTCCAGTCACCAGTGCGCCTACCAGGATTTGGCACTTTTTATCCTGGGTCTTGTGCACCCAACTATCTTTTTTTGTTTTTGACTTACTTCTGTCCATGACATGTGCTATATAAATACAGTCCATATGTCAGTGTCGCCTTGGTGAGATTTTGTGAAAAACAGGGTCCACCTCTCGAAGGTACTCACCAAGACTTGAGGATGAATTCAATTTCAACAGTACTACTCTCCTTTGCTTGCTGACTTTTCAACTCTCCATTAGGACCCCTCTCCATTAGCACCCCTCTCCATAAGCATTCTGTTGCTTAGCATAATGCATCCGAAATTATCCAAGTGCAACTAACTTTGGGAAAGACCGCAATCCAAATTGTAGCTTGCTACTGATCCCCCACCATGCCCCAGGATTCCCACTCCTCATTTCTTAATACACTGGAAAATATTAGGGTACAACCAAACACCCTAATAATGGGTGATTTCAACTACCCTACCATTAACTGGGAAAACTACTCATGTACCAACTCTTGTGCTCAACGTTTTCTGGTCAGCCTCAGTAAGAAGCTGAGATCCCTCATAAAATCCTCCAAAGCTAGTTATGAAAACAAAATCGCCACTGACTCTAAAGACAACCACAAAGCATTCTATAGCTATGTCAAGAATCTCAATGGCAACACTCAGATCTGCTCTGAGTTACAGTACAATGGCACTAAATATACAGAACCAACTGATATTGCCAACATCCTGGCAGATAGTTTCAGTGCTAACTTTACCCCCTGTCATCTCCTAAAGGGCCCATCTCTATACCAGAAGAATGCAAAGTTCCTGTAATCACGGCTGCACAGGTAAAAACACACTATCCAAAGCCAAGAACACAGCATCCATGGGACCTGAAGACATCCCAGGCTGTGTTCTGCATGAACTACAGAATATACTGGCACCCCACCTAAGTACCATGTTCAATCATAGTCTCACCTCTGGCTATGTGCCCACTGAATGGCGCACAGTGACATTTATCCCACTCCACAAAGGGGGAGCCACCACAGACCCCGGAAACTACCGCCCCATTAGCCTAACGAGCCTGGTCTGTAAGGCTATGGAATGTATCATCATGGAACTTATAAACAATGACATTGGTAATCTGCAAACTCAGGACCCTACCCAGTTCAGGTTTGTAAAAGGCAGATCATGTCTCCTAAACCTGATAGACTTCTTTGAAGCAGTCACCAAATCCGTAGATGAGGGTAAGGTGGTTCACACAGCCTATCTAGATCTCATCAAGGCTTTCGACACCATCCCCCACTCTGGAGTTATAGATAAACTCACTAAACTAGGTATAATTCCCTATGTCACAAGATGGGTTGCCAACTGGCTCACTGACAGAACCCACACTGTGAAAGTAGCAGACTCCAAATCCAACTTCAGACCAGTGACAAGTGGAGTACCACAGGGTTCAGTCCTGGGTCCTCTCCTGTTTGGTATCTACTTCTCTGAAGTACAGGCCAACACAGAAGGTCTTTGGCTAATGAAGTTCACAGATGACTGCAAACTAGGAGCCATAATCAAAACTCCAAAAGATGTGAACATCCTACAAAAGGGCCTCGCTGAGACAGATGCCTGGTGTCAAAGCCATGGCCTCAAGCTCAATGCCAAAAAGTGCATTGTCATCCCTTTTGGTAAAAACTCAGTAGCCATGAACTACCACATAGGCAGTATTCTACTTAACACTGAAAGTGTGATAAGAGACCTTGGGACACAAGTGGACAGTAGTCTCTCCTTTGATAAACACATCACCACAGTAGTCAGGAAATCCTTCTACGTGGCACACCTCATCACAGGTTTCATCCAGGAAAAAAAAGGTCATTGTCCCCTCTACTTCATCACTCATTAGACCCATTATAGAGTACAAAGCCCCTTTTGGTATGTACCTCACAATACATCTACAACAACTGGAAAGGCCACAGAAATGCCTCACAAAGAGGATTACTGACCTCAAACAGATGCCCTATGCAGACCGTCTCAAAAAACTGCAGCTTTACTCCATTGCATATTGCCTACTCAGAGGCGATCTCTGCCTAACACACAAAGCTATGTCAAACCCAGAGCTTTTAGACATGCTCCACTTAAAGAAGTCCCAATCCCTATGAGCTACAATGTCTAGGGACCTAAACCTTGTCACCACAATAAACAGAACATGCTGGAGGGATAGATTCCTGTCCCAGAGACTTCCCATACTCTGGAACAAACTACCTATCTATATCAAACAAAGCTCCTCATTAGCACTCTTCAAGAAAAATTTTGATGATTGGATGGGAGATAGGAACTTCACCTCGGGGATCACTTCTGTGGGTCTGCTCAACAGTGGCACAGGAAAATAATTTTCTTGGGTGGCAAAAGCCAGGGTAACTTTGGCTAGGCTTATATAGGCCCTAGGGCCAATAGCCTAGTACCTACCTATGAACCTATGAACCTGTGTAGGGCTTTATGTGGATAGTAAGATACAAGCACTAAGAATGTCCTCAGTCCTTTTAGTCTTGTATGGGTTATGTATATTTCTATCAACCAGTGGAGAAACTGCAGTTGACAATAAGGAGTTGAAAGAATTTGAGAGGGAAGAGTGCAAGAGCTAAGCATGTTAATTTGATTCTACCCATCAAATAAGGTGGTTTAGGGTTTGCATGATTTGCAGGGTTACTTTAAAGTTATGACATTAAGCCTTGTATAAACAATTCAAGCAAATGTTATAGGAGCACTTTAAAACTATGAGGATAAAGCTGATATACACAGTTTAAGCAAAGGTTATGAATTAAAGATCAAAGTGAAGCAATATGTTGAAACACTAATGGGGGATCAAGAGAGAGGCTAGGATTTTGGATGCAAGTTCTTAAGGAGAATAGTAACAAGCATACATAATAACAAGTTCATAAAGTGGTAAAACGTATTCTAAGAGTCAGTATGGGGATGGAGAAAGGAGATCTTTCTAATAGGGAAGCCTTCAAATAGGGGTATAGAAAATAAGTGACAGAGGGCTAGAACGTACTGGATAACATTAGTAAAGGAACCATGATATTGGGAGCAAATAATTCTGGAGAGAGTTGGATGTGGCTAAGTAGGAGTTACAGTTTAGATATTGCCTTCTTTTTCAGGAACTGAAAAGGGTAGAGGCAAAGAGTAAGGGACATGCTGATTTAAAAAAAAGATAATTTCTAGGGGATATAAATTCTAACTATAAGAATCAATCAGAAAATGTAAGGAAATATTGGGGAAGGGGAATAGGAAGGTCGATTACAAAGGAACAATGAGAAGAAATCTGTGGGTCTCTCAAATATGTACCAAGGTGCAGAAGATTTAAGATTTTTGTATGGAATTGTACAGATATGTATTTTTGTACTCCCAACAGAGCATAGGATTTTTCCTCAGGTAGAAATCAAATGTTGGAGATGTGAAAAAGACAGGAAATTCAGAATGTGTTTTTAAGAATATAATGAGTTGGTAGATTTTAAAACTTTCATTACAGTGTAATTTGTTGGAATGTTGGGGAGATGGGATACAGATTCTGAATTGCCTACACGTATTAAGGCCTTACTAAGTTTAATGTTATTGGCTACTACAAAAAGGTGTTAGAAAACAGAAATCAAAATCTAAACCTGCCATAGTGGACATTTTGAATATTGTAAAACAGTTAACAGAATTGAAGGATGGATCTTTAGAAAATGGAAGGAGCAAACTGCATAGAAGTAATTGGAATTTATGTCAACAATATATGTGTAGAATAATGCTGAGGAGGGGGTGAACTGAGGGTTAAGATAAGTCAGGAAATGAATAATTTACATAATGTTGAAGCCAATTAAAATTGTTTAAAAAAACTGTATGTATATTGCACAATAATAAAGGAAACTATTCTCATGGTTTGTTTTTTATTAATGGATATGAATTCATGTTAAAAATGAACTGATCTAGTGAAGATGCTTATAAATTGAAAGTTATAACTGATACTTTCACAGCAGCCCAAGCAAGACTTGAAATGTTCCATTTACTAGAATAAATACAAGATTATTGTATGCAGCCTGAAACTCATTTTATTTGCAGACCATGTGTTTGGAAACCCCCAATGAATTATTTGTTTCCAAAGTACTTAAAGCTTGCATTATCTACTAGGCTGATTGTTCACGGAGATGGTAGTTAGTTGATAGTCACCATGTCTCAGTGCTGTAATTTAGTTAAAATGCCAGAAAGTAATGGATGCATACCCAGGATAAAAGAGAGAAGCTAAAAAATTATGTTGCTACCCAGAATAAACAGAAACGTAAAAGTGGCCTGATAAAGATTAGTTGAAAGCGCTAGCCCTGTGTTTCAATTATTCTAATAAACGTGGTTTCTACTGACAAGCTATTGCCCAGTGGATGAGTAGGTTCGAATGAACACTCTATGGTGATTTTGACTCTTGTTTATTGGATTAAGAGTTCGCAAAGTAAAGCAGTTTACAGTTTACAGCTTCGTTTCTCTTTGTGGAACATTTGGTTACCTTCTGTGACTGACTTGAACTGAACACAGCAAGTATACTTCCCACTATTTAAGCCTGGTTTTTTGTTGTACAGAAACATAAATATGTTACAGCAGTACCTTTGTGGTCTTTGGCGCTTGCTTGGGAGCTGCCAGCAATCTGGCGCCACCACCAATTTTCCCTTTTGTTTAACAATTAAAGCTTTGCTTGTGGTACCCTGCAGTCTTTTATTGCATCTGTAGGCATTTTGTCAAACTATGTCTATGTTAGTAGCATAGAAATTTCATGCCTGCTCTGTTTTGAGTTTAACTTACATTTTAAGCACCTATCCCATGGGCGTCATGAAGATAGCTGGTTTATCTGTCAAAGTTAATAGTTTGAGTGACAATTCAGTTACTCAAGCCACAAACACACTACTCAGGGAAGCTGTTCAGTGAGAAATTCTAGCAATAAATACTTTGGAAGAAATATTAACGTTGCAAGTGTTCTCAGCATTTGAAATGATTAGTATATTGCTGACTAGTACCCCCAAGGAAGTCTGAGGCTGAAATTGTAAATGAAAAAACACCAAACAAATTAATCTCTGCATTAATTAGAGGCATGCTAATGAGTTAGGTGTTGGACAAGCCATTTGCTTGACATTAAACTGATGTGAAAGAACCTAGATACAGAGTTTGTCAATTAGCAGTATATTTTTTTTAATTAAGTATAGTTTCCATGCCATAACTTGCAAGTGGTGATTGGTCATTCCACACATTAGTTGCCTTAAACTACTGCTGCAGTTGTTTGTTGTCGAAATTGGAGACTTCAGGCAGTGCTGTATAGATGATACTATCTTATCTTTACTTGTACAGTACAACTTCTTGAAGTGTTTTCCTGGCAATACTTTTTAGATGCTACTGTATGTGTTTAGGCTACTTGTAGAGTACTACTCACCAAAGTGTTTTGTTGCACATCTGCTGTCAAGCAACTCTGGTTGCTCGGATTAGCTAGATAAGTGCTGTATACATTCTGAAAAGAATAGACATTTTTATATGTTTCAGAAAACTCTCTATTTTTATGAAGATTCATTATCAGCCACTTTTCCTTTCTATACAAAGAATTTTCATTTATGATGGAAGTAAATGTTTTAAATTAACATTTGCTTGCAGATTGTACTGTGGAAGGAGAAGCAAGTCTTTTGATTGTTTTGTGGA
The DNA here is from genome assembly GCF_019279795.1 of Protopterus annectens. Classification (NCBI taxonomy): domain Eukaryota; kingdom Metazoa; phylum Chordata; order Ceratodontiformes; family Protopteridae; genus Protopterus; species Protopterus annectens. The sequence continues at coordinate 612,487,716 of NC_056725.1, forward strand.
CCTTTATTTTAGAGGACGTGGAGGAAGAGGCAGAGCTCAGACAATGAGAGGCATGCAAGGTGGTAAAACAGCACCAGCCAGAGGTCAGTGGACTCCTTTGAGAGGAAAGACCAGAGGCAGAGCATCAGCCAGTGGTGTTGGGCCTATAAGGTACTATTCATATCATGTTTTATGCATTAGTTAAAAAATTATTTGGGTAATCTGTTGCCCTGAATTTAGCCTTGAAGTCTGTGAACTTGCATATACATATTTTAATTATGGCACGCAATTTATACTTCCATTTCCTCTCATATATTTTTCATCCACCTGGTTTCTAGTATCACTTTCCTTATTCTCTCATATTGCTCCTTACTAACCTCCTGCATTGTATTTCTTCACTAGGATTTCCTGGAACATGAGAGCCTTATATTTATTCTATACATAGAAATGTTTCTGAAAACAGTGGATGTAGGCTGTAAACTGCTGGGCCAGATTTTTGGCATCTTTGTGGGCTTTTGGTCAGAAAATATACCATGGTGACAGAGTATACAGTGGGCAACAGATACCCTCTTGCATTTACCTTGTACTTTAGAAAACCAAGCTTAACTATACGTTAGCGTGTAAATTTGCTGACAGCAGTAGTCCTTATTCAGTGGCAGGGATTAACTTAACTGCTTTTTCATTTGTAGGCATTATTGTCTGGAAGTTGCGGCTGCTTTCTTATTGGTTCTTTCACTTTACCTCTACAGCTTAACAGTGGTGGGCAGTGGATGCTGTATTCAGCAGACATAGGCGCTTAAATTTTCAAAGTCTGTCTTAGTGTCTATATTAGAACATCAAAGTTTCAAAACTTCGAATGTTCTAATATCGAACCCTATTCAGCGAAAGCTAAAAACATCGAACATACAGAACAGCAAATTTTTCCTAGGGAAAAAAATTGCTGTTCCAAAACACATACACACAACACAAGCACATCAAACAAACAGCAATCCACACACATACACCTGAAATCTTACACCTAACCCTACACTAAACTATATACACACCACTAACTATCCCCTTACCTTAACCCAAACCCTAACCCTAAGGTCCGTCACTATCACACACTCACCTCAACCGCTCCCTAACTCACCTAATCCACCCTAACCCTCACTTCCACACAGTCACACACATACCTAACCCACGCCCTAACCCTAACTCACCTAACCTGCTCTAACCCTCACGTCCACACAATCACACACTTACTTGAACCCGATTTGTAACTTTCCACCACAGCACTGAAAATACCGAAGCAACAGGAACGGACAACCGAATTCTTTCCCTAGGAAAAAATTTGGTTTTCTGTTGCTTCGATATTTTCAGCTTTCGCTGAATAGGGTTCGATATTAGAACATTCAAAGTTTTGAAACTTCGATGTTCTAATGTAGGCCCTCTGCCTTAGTAACCTTAGTTAATTCCACCTCCCAGTAATAACTGTGCAGTCTGCAGAGTTAAGCTGCGATACATCTTTGTACGTATAAAACCAATCTCATAGCCTGTCTAGACAAATTATTTGCTACCTACCTGGTGTTAGTACTTGCACCAAATTTTCTCTATCCATACTTATTAGTATATCCCAAATCAGTACATTAAATATGAGCCAAAACATCCCTTCAGTAGTTAAATGAAGAGGCTTTGGTTTATGCTAAAGAGGCATGATGTTGTTTGTATATTGACTCAGATAGTACTTTTAGATTGATAGCACTCCAGCTAATTAATTCCAGACTTCGTAGGTGCTACTCCCCTTTACCCATGTCAGTTAAACATCTAGAGTCATGCATTCGCACTTTTCAGCTGTCTCTATAGTCATCTTGGTTGAAATGAACCTTCTAGACAATGTAGTAATTGCCTAATGTTTACTGACAGCCACCTACTACTTAAATTGACATTGTGTGAAAGGTGTAGTTATAAAATGTTACTGGAGGCAAAACTGTCACACACAGCTACCACAGACAAGAAGCAGCTTGTCAGTACCACACAACACCGCACAAAGCCAGTCATATGCATTTCAGACCAAGTACATAGACTGATGTAGTGTGAGATACTTAAAAGTAACTTACCAAACCACAATGGTCTCCTAAATGTAAAACAAGAAATACTTTCCTTTAACAATCTCACAAAGACACAACAGAGGCAGCATCCACCATAAAATCTACATCTGTGAGTCACATTGTTTAAAATCAAAAGCCCATAAGGCAGACTTCCTCACAGTCCAATATCCTAGTGTAGTTGACTCTACAGTGAGACCACTGCAGAATGCACCACTCTCCAAGCTGTGCAAGAAGATGGTCAAAGGCAGTTACCTATCAGGTGCCAGGATACACCACATCATACATGCACTCATGTTCCTGCACCACAAAGGAAAAGCTAATGGGTTTAAATGACTTAAGATGTACCATATGAAGAGAGATATAATGGGCCTGTTGGAATACTTGTCTGAGGCAGGTATGAATCTAGTAGTGAGCAGCATTCTGCCTCCACAGGAACGGTGCTGTATTGTGAACAAAAGATTATAGAATTGGTTTAGCTTCTGGTGACATTCTAATAGAGTACATTGTATATCTGCCTGGGAGGAGATAGTAGAGAGTCCTAACTGCTTTACCAGGGATGGTTTATACCTCTCTCCCTCAAGACTTTTGTATATTGGCTAAAACTGTGCCCTCCTCATAATGCTTTATTAGGCAATGTCAGTCTTCTAAAACGTCCAACATAACAAAACAGAATTCAGGTAACATAAAGATATTGCTGCTCAATGTAAGGAACCTAATCAAAAAAATCCACTCTTTTCAAGTATTCCTTACCCTGGAAAATGTTGATGTATGTATCGGCATGGAGACTTGATTCAAGATCAGTGAGACTGTTCCATCAGCACAAGATGTACTGGCTATCCACATGATCAGGGCCACCACACTAGATTAAAGTGGCAGTATCACCATATTCTTAAAAAAAAAACTTCATCTGTGGACTTGTTAGATAAGATAACCTAAAGCTCCTGCACGTTCAGGTTACTATTAACAAAACCCTTTATCATATCATTGCTAACTGTATGACTCCCTCTATGTCCCTCTTAGCACATACCTCCTACCTTGTAGTATGGTGTACGTGTGCATTAAGTCAAACACTATTCTCCTAGGAGACTTCAACTACCCCTTCCATCAACTAGGAAACTTGTACAACTTCAAATATGTATATAATAATTTCTGAACTTCATTAATAAAAACTCTTTGAACCAGTTAGTCCCCATCCCAACAAGTAACAATAAAATCCTGGACTTAGCCTTTACCAATGTGTGACAGCTTTGCTCCCCACCAACTGTCACTTCTCCCCTGTAAAATAAGACCACACATCAGTCACATCCACCATGAAGCATTCACCAGTATCTCTGTATTCAGAGGTTATGCAAAAGCTAATGTAGTAAAACTGTGTGATGACTAAATTCAAAATCCCTTTCTAACTGGATGACCCCACTGTTTATGTGGAATCCTTTACCAATTTATGTGCACATGTAAACAACTGCATAGACTCATCTGTTCTCATTCCAAAGCAAACACAATGCCAACTTTGAGATTAAACCTTTATGGTGAAACCCAAATACAAACAGTCTGTGTAACAATAGTAATAATAATAATAATAATAATAAAATTATTCAATGCATGCAAAAGTAAATTTAACTCTCAAGATGCTAAGAATGCTGGAAAGGTAATAGAATAGGAAGAGGCCCAAGAATTTATTTGGACTGCAGGTTAGAGATTGCCTTCCCTATCAAGGATTGATATCAGAGTATAGTCAAAGAGAAAGAGAAAGAAATAGGGGGTCCTAAATGAAAGACTAGCACTGGTAGAGTTTTTAATAGAATCTAGAACAGAAGCTGCCGTTAAAAAAGGAGTAATTAGTAGAGCATATAAAATATTGCATGATAATTATAAGACTCTATCAGATGAGCTTAAAAAGGATTGGGAAGAGAGACTGAATAAGCAGTTCACAAAGAGACAATGGGGGGATATATATATGTCTCCCAAATATGCAACAAAATCTTGCCTGGAAGTGTTTACATAGGTATTTTTATACCCCAAGTAGACTCCAAAGAATTTTTTGTCAGGTGGATAGCAAATCGAGGTGTGACGGCCAAGAAAGAGGTGGCTGAGAACATGTTTTTGGGCGTGTAATGAGCTGGCAGACTTTAGGGATTCCCTGCGAATCACTCTGTCTGAGATGTTGGGTGAGCAGATTGGATTGACTGGGGAGATAATTTTTTTGAGCAATGATACAGAAACGGAATTGCCTAGACATATTAAAGCCTTGCTGAGTCTAATTATGGCGGCTGCCAAAAAAGCAGCTACTAGAAAATGGAACTCAAAGTGTAAACCTACGTTACTAGAAGTAATGAATATAGTAACAAAGATAAAACAACTGGAACTGGGATCTTTAGAAAAGAGACGGAGCAAACTGCATAGGAAAAAAAATGGGAATTGTGGGAACAATATATGTAGAGAAGGAAAGCAGTCTAAGAGGCAGTATTTCAATGAGACATATAATTCTTAACTGACAGTGACTGCATAGGTTATAAGTGATGTATAATGTTTGCAACTACAGTTGTTTCAATGGTGTCTGTGATGTATAATGTTTGCAAATAGTGTCAGTGTTGTTTGTTTTTCATTTCCATAAATGAAAGATTGCTTGTGCCATACATGATAATTTAATAAAGATGTTTATTGGGAAAAAAAGGAGCTAAGAATGCTCTTGATAAACTTAACAGGGAATTCTGAACCCTAATCATATCAAGTGATGCCAGATATGAAGTAAACTAGTCACCTAGGTGAAGAAAAACTACAAAGCCTTCTCTAACAGTGTTAGAAACCTCAGAAACTATGTGCAGCACTGCACAAAGCTAAGAGTAAATTATATCACATACTCTGATCCAGAAGACATTGTTAGTCTACTAGTGTACAGATGTAGCTGCCCCCCTTTGGTATTCTTAGATTGCATACACACATCTACATCTCCCTTTCAAATCTCACAAGAACAAGTCCTCAAGCAAGATGGCTGCACACTGATCAACAGTTTAACTTCAGCTCTCCCAGTGAGAAAACAGAAATTGAGAAACAATAGCCAGTGATATTATCAGTTTGAGTTAAACTCAGCTACTGGTTGGTAAGTGCACTGCCTGGATGTCTGCAATGAAGAAAGTAAGAGAGCCTGAAAGAAAGTCAACTAGAAAAGGTGAAGAGAAAACACTGACTGTGAAGAATACTGCAGCCATTCAGCAAAAAGCAGCTTTGGTGCAAGAAATGACTTATTTTATTTATTTATTTAATTTTATTTTATTGTACATTTGTTGACTGGAATAGTCCGGCTGGATATATGTCCATTTTCAGTGGAGGCCCAGGGAAAAAAGCTCCACATACCAAAAAAGAGACAGTACATTCATCACTGAGTGATAAACTCAGGCAGACGTTTAGAAAAATATAGACAAAGAATATAGGCAGATATCAATATACACAATGTGCAGACTTACATCTGATTGGCATAGACATATCAGAAAATGTGAACATAGAATACAATCAGATCTCATAATTCACAATGCTTAGGCATTCAGATGCTATGAGGCATAGATGCTTGGCTAAACAGCAAGTTGGGTAGCAAGACATGTATTAGTGAAGTTGTTAGTCAGGTTTAGAACAAGAGCACAGCCAATGAGATGTGAGGCATTTTTTTAGTTCTCTTTTAAATAGGGGTAGTGAGGTTTCCTTGGTTACGGTAGTAGGGAGTATATTCCAGATTTTACCGGTTGAGTTGGCAAATATAGCATCGCCTGCAGAGTTGTTGGATTTTGGGGTAAGTATCATTAGTTTATCAGCTGAGCGTCTTCCAATAATCTAGATGAAAAACTAAGTCAGATGTGTTCAGAGCCAATTAAAATGAAATGCTGAAGTAGTATATCAACTGAAATCATAAAAAGTTCTGAAAAAAATGGAAGAAACTTTAAACAAAAATTCAGATAAGCTAATAAAACTGCAAAAATCAGAGGTTGAAGTGAAGAAAAGGTTGGCTGAGTATGAGACTGCACAAGAAGAGATGTTTCTAAAAATGGTAGAATTGGAGGACTGAGAACATAGGGAAAATCTGAGATTTTCTGCTGTACTAGAGAAACTAGAAGGAACAGACTGCATTAATTTTATGAAGGCACAAATGCAAGTAGACTGGTATTCCACAGCAGATTTGGAGCAGGAATTGAAAGGGCAAACCGTATATATGCTTCAAATCTGGCTATGAGAAAGCAGCCAAGACCTTTATAAGTAAAGAACCAGCAGGAAGAGTTGATCTTGACAAAGCTGTGGAAGAAGAGCAAAGTATTAAAAGTAGAGCATTTGTGGAAAATGATTATTCACTCTACACCTGGCAGAAGAGAAAACAAATATATTCCAATAATCGGGGAATGTCGAGAGGGAGGTGTCAGATTCAAGCAGTTATATCCAGCTGTCCTAAGAATATTTTTTTCCTGGAGGATAAAAAGCATTTTTGATGCAGAGCTGGCTAAGGAGGAAATGCAAAAGTTTGTCCAACAAAAAATTAGCCATCAAGGAGAAGAGAACTCTGCCTTCATTCTTCTGATATAAAAACACATTGAGAGACTTTGCCAGTGAAACCTTTTAGACCTTTTCAAATGAAAAAAACTTGAGAGACAGAGAAATGCACAGGAATAAAGTATTTTAGTTTTTGCTATATGTGATAAAGGTATTAAAATAAAGAGATGTTTTTTTTTTCTTCTTCCTCTTCTCTTTTCTTTCATATATATATATATATATATATATATATATATATATATATATATATGTTGGTATTAAGAAATGTCAACATTACTGTACAAAAAGAGAAGAAAAGCATGCTTAAGTTAATAAGCTGTAATCTTGGGTTGTTGAGGTGGAAGACTGGGTGTAAAAGTACACAGATAACATATCAGCTCTACATATAGTCTTTTCTTTTTGCATTGGTAAATGTCAGGATTAAAGCCCTTGGCTTAATCAAATAAGAAATTTTAAGTGGAAACAAGTAAATATGAGAATAATTAATATAATTAATTGTTGTCCTTTAGCAATGAATTTTCAGGTTTTCTTTAGATTACAACAACATTTTTTTGTCTGATAGTTTTTATTAAAACAAAAAGTCTTGTAAATGTGATATAGGTTCCAATGTCAATGATTAGAAAAAAACTGCAGAAAAGATTATCCTGTCAGACATCAATGGGTGCATGTATCACAAAAGCTGGAAATAGACATTTTAAAAAGCTGCCATATATAATAGGTAGGAATTAAGACTTTTTAACATAATGACAACACTTTCCATTTTATCTTGAAATGTGAATGGCCTCACTTATATAAACCAAAAGGAAAAAAATACTTAATTATATTAAGAAATACAGAATGCAAATAGCAATGCTACAGGAGACACCTTTGGAAAGAACTGAGTGTGTGAATTTGATAAAGAAAGGATTTCAGGCTGGAAATTTTGCAGAATATCAAGGACAAGGGAAGTTAATTACTTGTATTATTTGCTAGAGGAGTTCCAACAGTAGTACTAGAAGAGGAAAAAAGATAATAGTAAAGGTCTACTGGAAAGGGAGGAGGATTGTGCTGGCATATATTTATATTCTACCTAAAACTGCTATTTGGATCCTAAAAAATGGAAAAAATCAGATTTCAACAAGGAATATTGCTTCTAGGTAGGGACTGGAATTTGGTTTGCAATAATGAGCATTTATCTGGGGACCTAGAAGGGAAAATACAACAAAAGAGGGATTTTTTATTTGGTATGAAAAATGTGAATTCAGTAGTAGGAATTTACATATTATTCCCTAAAGTAAAGTAACTGGGCTAGGCTAGACAGAAATAATATTTCCAAGAACATCTGCATTTAATTGAGAATGTTGATATACATCCAATAACTATTTCAGATCATCCACCAATGATTGCTAAGATAAAAATACAGTGTAATGAAATAAAGGTGAGATACTGGTGCTTCCCCCACCTTCCTGTTAAAAAGAGAAATTTAAGGGAGAAGTAGTGGAAATTATCTGGGAGTTATTAGGGAAAATAGAAAATACTGCAGAAGTTGTAGCTAGAGAGTGGGATAAAATGAAAGTGAAGTTTAAAAATAGAGTAGAAATAAAATAAACAGATCTGGTTAAGAAGTAATAAGAATTATTTAGAGGCACAATTGTAAATGCTAAAGAGAAAATAAGAGAGTACCTGGATAACATGCATGAGTTTAGAACGATTGCTGTTAAGCAACTGATTTTGATGATAACTCCAGAGCACAAAAACTTTTCCCACAATGACTTGGGCAGCAGAAGGTAGAAAGGGTTGTAGCCAGACTTAGGGTGACTATAACAAAAAATAACCATAGATCCTGTACAGATTTTAGAGATATTTAACAAACTGTATGAAAATATCTGTAAAGCAGAGAAGTGGGGAATCAAGGAAAAAGCACAAATGGAAATATTCATAGAAGATTAAGTATGTCAGTGTGTCAACGTCAGAGGGAGGTAAAACACAACAACTAACAGTTAAGATAGGAGGAAATGAGATAAAAATTATGTATAACCAATCTACAGGAAAATGTCCAGATGTAGATGGTATTCCAGTGGAATTTTGGAAGATAGGAGGGAAGAAAGTGATAAAGATCTGGATGGTTTTAACAGTATTTTTAAAAGGAGGGGAAACACCAACATCCTGGGGAAAAAAAAGCGGTAGTAGCTGTAATACCTGAAGACAGTAAATACCCTCTGATCCAGCTTCATATAGGCCCATTTCAATTTAAACCATGATTATAAAGTGCTTATGTCTATAATGGCTGAAAGAATGTAAAAAGTGATGCCAAAAATGATAGGTATGGACCAGTGTGTTGTTTTGGAGGTGAGACAAGCATTTGCCAGCTTTAGTAGAACAATGATGCCCCAGAGTGAAGCATAACATAAGAAAATACCTCTGTTATTGGTGGGTATTGATGCAGAGAAAGCATTCAATATAGTAAGCCAGGATTTTATGAGTAGGGCATTGGAAGCATTTGCATTTCCTGATACAATAATAAGGTTACTTAGAAGGATATAAGAGGAATCGGAGGCAAAAAACAAAGTGGGAATGTTCCTCTCTGACAAGTTGTGTCTGAACAAAGGAACCAGGTGGTAAGTCCTCTTTTCCCCTTTGTTATTTGCATTGTTTTTAGAACCACTGGCTAAGAAAATAAGGGACTCGGAAATTTAAGAATATAATTGATATGGTGTTCAAAAAAAGCTTTATTTGCAGATGATGGCCCTTTCTGGATTTATAAGGTACAAAGTAATACCTCATGCACTGGAACGTTCTGAGACAGTTCTGGGTTTTTTTGGGATATAAAATTAATGAAGATAACACACAGGCTATAGCTATAAAGTATGCATCCACACATTAATTCGTTCAACAGTACCCATATTGATGAAGACGTGATAAAATGAAGTATTTAGGAGTATGAATTAAAAATTGTTCTGTTATGGTAGATAAAGATATGTGGGAAGAGACTAAGCAAAAGATAATATAAAAACTGAGAAACTGGAAGCTCTTGCCTGTTGACATGGATATCAAAATACAAGCAGTAAAATGTTTTAGTCCTTTCAGTTTTATACACAGGCCAGGCATATTATTATCAATCAGAGAAGAAGTTGTAGATAGTAATTAATAAAAGAGTTGAAGGATTTTGTTTGAGAGGGAAAATGGCAAGAGTCAAGTGAGATTAAGTTGATCCTTCCAATAGAACAGGCAAGTATGAGATTATTTGATTTGAAGGGATATGTTAGCAGTACACAGTTAAGGCTCATACATAACACAACACAAAGCTACAGTTCAAAGTGGAAAAGGATGATGATGAAGCAGGAAAATAATTCAAGAAGTAAAGAAAGAATGGGAGTTTGTATGCAGATCCTTAAGGAGAATAACAGTCATACAGAATGTTATATTCATAAAACAGCAGAAAGTTTACTAAGAACTAAGCCAACATGGGAATGTAGAAAGGAGATTCTGCCAGTAGGGATGACTGCAATTAGGAGTGCAGAGAATATTCAAAAGTGAACTGGAATTTACTGGAGGAAGCTGGCAAAGGAACCAAGTTATTAGTAACAAATAATTAAAGAGAGAGGCAATAGAATGAGAAGAGGCCAAGAAGACATTTGGATTGCAGGCTAGTGATTGTCTTTCCTATCAAGGATTGATATCCAAGGATATACAAAAAGGAACGTATAGGGGAATCCTAAATGAAAGACCTGCACAGGTTAAGTTTGTAATTGAGTCTAGAACAGAGGCTACTGTCAAAAAAAGGATAATTAGTAGAACATATAAAATATTGCTTAATAATTATAGGAATTGGTTAGAAGAGAACAGAAAAGATTGGGAAGTGAGATTAAATATGCAATTCACAAAGAAGCAGTAGGAGGACATATGTATGGCTCCTAAATATGGAGCAAAATCTAGATGATACAGGATTTTTGCCTGGAAGTGATTGCTTATATACTTTCATACCCCAAGTAGACTCTTAAATTTTTTTCCTCAGGTAGATGGTAAATGTTGGAGATATGATGGTAAGAAAGACGTAACTGGAACACATGTTTTGTGAGTGTAGTGAGTTGGCAAACTTTAAAAATTCCCTACAGAGTATACTGTCAGGAATACTGGGTGAGCAAGTGAGCTTAAGGATTTTTTTTAAGCTGATATATAGGATCTGAATTGCCTAGGCATAGTAAGGCCTTGTTAAGTTTAATTTTGTTGGCTGCCAAAAAAGCAGTTACTAAAAATATAACAGAGATAAAAGAACTGGAAATCGGATCTTTAGAAAAGGGTAAGAGAAAATTACATAGAAAAAAATGGAAATTGTGGGAAAAATGCATGCAGAAAAATGTTATGGAAGAGAATGAGGTTTCACAAAAGGCAGTAACTGAACAGTTTATGTAATGTTGCTTATATTTTCTGATATTTCACAATATATGTGCTGCATAATGTTTGTAAATGTGAACTTGTTAATATGGTTTGATTACTTTTATATAAATGTAAGTCTGCCTATGTCACAAGTAATAATTCAATAAAAATGTTAAAAAACAAAAGAACAATTCCCCAAGGCACTTTCCAAGGCCCCAAACACTACTACAGTGGGAATTGGTAACATACTGGTCTTCCTACTGGTTAGACTTGAAACAGAATTTGTCAGACCCGCTACACAGGCTATTCAATATTGCCCTACAAGCAAGCCTTATTCCGGATGAATGGAAGACAGCAGTCATGCCCTTGCAAAAAAGGTAAGGTGACAGCTGACCTGGATAATCTTAGACCAATAAGCCTGACCAGCCTCAGCTGTAAGACCATGGAAAGGGTCATTATGGAGCTGATAAAGAAGGGCACAGACCACTTACAAACTCTTGACCCAAGCCGGTTCAGATTCATTAAGGAAAGAACGTGCTTACTTAACCTAGTTGAATTCTTTGAGATGGCTACTGAAGCAATGGATGCAAGCAAGTCAGTATACACTGCATATCCAGACCTCACAAAGGCATTCAAACCATCCCACATTTAGGCATCATAGATAAAGTCTCCCAGTTAAGTGTAAACCCTTGTGTAACTAGTTTGATATCAAACTGGCTTAGACATAGAACCCAGAAAATTAGGCTAGGTAGCTCTACGTCATCCAAAAGACCTACTACTAGCAATATACCCAAGATTTTAGTCCTGGCCCACTCTTCTTTGACATTTACTTCTCAGAGGTCGAAGAAAATGTTAAGGGTTTAAAGTTTAATTAAGTTTGCAGATGGCTGTAAACTTAGTGCCATCATAAACTTCCCAGAGGACTCTAAGAATCCTCCAGGGGGGCCATTTCCAAACAAATAGCTGGTGTCAAACAATGGACTATAGCTAATTGCCAAGCAATGTGTAATAGTATCCTTTGGCAAGTATGACTTCCCTTGTAACCATCACACTTGCACCCCCCCCCATAGTTGATCCCATATTTAGGGATATGGGAACTCGTGCTAATAATGAACAGTGCTTTAATCACGACATATCCATTATTGTAAGGAAATCCTTTTTCATTGCACAACATATATCTAAGGGCATTGCGTCTAGGTCCAGAGATGTAATGATTCCACTGTACTATAGTAGTTCAGTCATTGAATGTAACACCCCTTTCAATATGCACCTATCCAAACACCTGACGCAACTAGAATGACCACAACGCTTTCGTACTAAAAAGATATATATATATATATATATATATATATATATATATATATATATATATGTGTGTGTGTGTGTGTGTGTGTGTGTGTGTGTTTATATATATTTATTTATATATAATATATATATATATATATATATATATATATACAGTGGATATAAAAAGTGTACACACCCCCTGTTAAAATGCCAGGTTTTTGTGATATAAAAAATGAGACTGCAGTAAATCATAATTCAATTGGAAAACAAACAAATCTGTTAGGGGAAAAAATATGAAAAATAAAAAACATAAACTAAGGTAGTTGCATAAGTGTGCACACCCTTAAACTAGTACTTTGTTGAAGCACCTTTTGATTTAATTACAGCATTCAGTCTTCTTGGGTACATATCTGCCATCAGTTAAAGAGACTCTGATTAACCCCAAATAAAGTTCAGCTGTCCTAGTAGGATTTTCCTGACATTTACTAAGTTGCCTGCTACAGGAAAAGCCATGGTTCGCAGAGAGCTTACAAAGCATGAAAGGGATCTCATTGTTGAAAAGTATCAGTCAGGAGAAGGATACAAAAAAAATTTCCACAGCATTGGATATACCATGGAACACAGTGAAGACAGTCATCGAAAAGTGGAGAAAATATGGGACAACAGTGATGTTGCAAAGAACTGGACGTCCCTCCAAAATTGATGAAAAGACAAGACGAAAACTAGTCAAGGAGGCTGCCAAGAGAACTACAGCAACACTGAAGGAGCTGCAGGAATTTCTGGCAAGTACTGGTTGCATACTACATCTGACAACAAGCTGCCATATTCTCCATATGTTTGGCCTATGGGGTAGGCTTGCAAGACGGAAGCCTTTTCTTACACAGGAAAACATCTAGGCCCAGCTAAAATTTGCAAAACAAAACATCAAGTCTCCCAAAAGCATGTGGGAAAATGTGGTATGGTCTGATGGGACCAAGGTTGAACTTTTGGCCACAATTTCAAAAGGTACGTTTGTTGCAAAAACAACACTTCGCATCACCAAAAGAACACCATCCCCACAGTGAAGCATGGTGGTGGCAGAAAGCTGAAGTTGAACAGGAATTTCATCTTTCAACATGACAATGACCAAAAGCATACATCCACATCAACAAAAGAATGGCTTCACCAGAAGAAAATTAAAGTATTGGAATGGCAAGGCCAGAGCTCAGACCTTAATCCAATAGAAAATCTGTAGGGTGACCTGAAGAGGGCGGTGCACAAGACATGACCTCATAATCTGACAGATTTGGAGAGCTTTTGCAAGGAAGAGTGGGCAAATATTGCCAAGTTAAGATGTGCCATGCTGATAGACTCCTACCCAAGAAGACTGAATGCTGTACTTAAATCAAAAGGTGCTTCAACAAAGTATTAGTTTAAGGGTGTGCACACTTATGCAACCAGCTTATTGTGCATGTTTTATTTTTTATATTTTTCCGCTAACAGATTTGCTTGTTTTTCAATTGAATTGTATAGGTTATAGGTCACATTAAAGGTGGGAAAAGTTTTGAAATGATTTATTGTGGTCTCATTTTTTTATATCACAAAAACCTGGCATTTTAGTAGGGGTATGCACACTTTTTATATCCACTATATATATATATATATATATATATATATATATATATATATATATATATATATATGATATAGATACATTTGTGTATATCAATGGCCTAAATCATAAATGTGCAGGCCATCTCAAAGCTTAAGCTCTCTTCTCGGTATCATACAAGATACTAAGTGGTGATTTCTGAGTCATGTCTAAATCCTCAACAGACCCTATCCTATCAAACAAGTCCAGTGGTTGCATAATCAGTCTGCTCAAGGGATCTCAGTCTCTCTTGCAACATAAACAGGACATATTGGGAGGTGTAGATATGTATCACAGAGAATATCATTGCTGTAGAATAGTCTTCTACGTCCACTCTGCACAAAGCAAAGTATTTCTCTTCTCAGTTTGGATGACTGGATAGGAAACCATAAATTCACCCTTGGATTTGCAGTCTTGCTCCTTATGGAATGGGGCAACAAGAAAATGTCCCAGCATTTCATTGTACTGCTTGCCTTTTTGTTATACGTGCACAGAATACGAGGACTAAAAAACTGCCATGGGTATCTAAGCCTAGGCATCCTAACATCCTCACAGATCAATAGCCTAATAAGTTCGACCGTATGCCTTTAGTACCTTGATCCAGTGTTGATGTGCTGTCTTACCATTTACACCCAGTAGAGTGAACCTCTTTTGATATTCTACTTTTACTTCTGCCAGTTTTCCCCTTGAAAGAGGCTGTTGGCCTAATGGGATTACCATGGTTAACAAATTGTGTAAGTGTAAATAGGTGTCATTTTTGTAACACGATCTTGTACCCTCCCACTCTTACTACTGACAAGACGAGCAAGACATTAGTTTCTTCTTCATCTTCTCCTTGTGGTTGACCTGCAGGCAGTCTGAACTGATTCCCAAATTCAGGAGTTTAGCATTAAAAATGCACAACTTACGGTTGCACCAGCTGGTCTGTCCTGAAGTACAATACAGCTTAGTTTTCTCATTTTCCAGTAAATGAATGAACCAGGTTTCTAATTTCCAGTCACATTACCTTGGAAGTCAGTTCTCTGGTGGACAGGCTCAGACTTTGCTTACTTATACCTTACAAATGAGCCTTAGCCATGCAGTTGTGTGGAAGCTCTAGGTTACTGAGAAAAGCTTTGTAGTGACCTTGTGCATCCATGAGCTACACCAAATTCAGCAATTTTTCCATCATTCCTCTGGGAAACATCCCGGAATACCATTATTCAGAAATGGTCCCAGGACTCCTATAAAATGTCCCCAGTTTTCTTTATTTTTAAATTCATACAGAGAGCCAAGAGGTCTGTTTTGCCCTCCACACATGCATTTTTCTGTGCTCAGTCATCCTCACCCTTTGACCCAACTGTTTGGTTTGGTACGGGTTGATTGACATTCGTTTAACTGTTAAGTCTGATTCTTATAACTTCATAATTTCAAAGACAACATTTTAGGCCAATCGGCCATCAAAAATTGCTGATTCCTCCAAACAGGGTATGTAGACCTTTCTACCAGCCCATGCATCTAAATTTTTGTTAAAAATTTCCAGACTCTTAGATTGTTTAACATTAAATGGGATGTCATTCCATAGTTTTGTAATTCTAATAGAAATATGCTGAGACCCCATTGCAGAATTGCCCATTTTCATTATAAATGGTATGTTATTATGCTTATGAGTTTTAATACAGGTATTAATCTCTAAATTAGCATTGTTGCCTCACAGCAAGAGGCTCTCCTTTTCGATTCTCGACTGGAGTGCCTTCTGTGTGGAGTCTGCATGTCCTCCCCGCAGTCGAGTGGCCTCCGAAAGACATGCGTGAATGAGCGTGCCTTCGCTGAAGGTTGGGCGTCGGGCTGGCAACTCAGCACCATAAAAATCTACTGCCAATCATTAGCGGACCGGAGTTCCGCTGTGGCGACCCTAACTGGGAAAAGCCGAAAAGACAAACATTAATCTCTAAATTGAACATGATTTGCAGAACTGGATCATAAAAAAATTATATGTTAAGATTCATATAGCCTGAATCTACCAATAACAGACACTAAATAATATGAATGCCTCACATCCTGATCCATATCCTATGTTATTCAGCTTTGTGTTTTTTTTTTTTTTTTGTAAATTTTTTCTGAACTCCTTCCAGCCTGCTCAGCTGCCTCTTGTATAGGCACAGAAGGAATTATTATATTCCAGGAGAGGTCTGATATAAGTTTTGAATACTAGTGTTAATACACTTTCATCCCTTGTTGATACTTTTCTTAACAAATAGCCCATATGTTTAGTAGTTCTGGCTAACATGAGCTCAGAATGAGATTTAAAGGAGAATTTTGAAGTAGTCAGCATTCCTAAATTTTTATGTTTCTTGACTTCCTCCAATTGAGAAGCCATCAGGTAAACCGGGTGTTTAAACATTTTATTTGAAAAATATATAACTTTGCACTCTCTATATACTAAATGATAATCCTATGTCCTTTGTTTATTTGCTAAGTTTAGATATTCATTTAGTTCATATACATGAAAGTTTTTGTAGTGTAAATCCAATTTTACAATCATCGGTGTACTTTGAGATGCAGTATTTTTTTTACTTAGAAATTATTCATAACACCAGATTGAATAAGGCAGGCTGTAACACAGATCCCTGAGCAACGCCAGACTTTACATCTAGATAATGAGTGAACACTCCGAATCTTAACACTCTGTTTTCTATCCAGCAACCAATTTCCAATCTTCATTGTAATGTAACTGTTTATTTTATAACGACTTAAACACTTCATAATAACCACATGTAGTAGCCTTGGATAAGTCCAAAAAAACTGCACGAGGAAGCACACCTAGATCAAGAGCTTCTGTTATATAGTCATAAAAATTAACAAAGTTGTTCAGTGTTGATTTTCCTTTAGTGAAAACATGCTGATCAATATCTAGTGCAGCTATACTATTCATGGAATTAGTCATAAGGTCTAATAAGCATCTCTCAAAACGCCTCCCAGTTAGTTACATTAAACTAATTTGCCTGTAGTTTTGCAACTGGTCTCTCTCTCTCTCTCTCTCTCCTTTCTTGTAAATAGGAGACACACATGATAGTTTCCATGATTCAGGGACCTTATCATTCAGTTTATTTAAGTTTATGTAGGTGTTAAGTATACTTTTCATAAGAAATAACAGGTAATAGTAAATAGGTTGGCTGGATTCAGGTCTGGCCCCATGGATGTCATTTCATTTAAATTTGAAAAGCCAGCTAGTATGACTGATTCAGATATATTTGGACAAGAACTTGTTGCTAAATTGCGTAGCCAATCACCCATGGTAATCAAGCCAAGGTTAGTGTAAAAGATTAAATTCATTAGCTGTCCTACTAGCATTTGTAGTGGCTTCACTATCAATATCAAATATTGAACTAGCTCTGCTAATTTCTGCCACAGAAAATTTGAACTCAAGATTTCTTTATGTACAGAGTTATCTATACAACTTGGCTGTCTAAACACAAACCTTTTTCCTCCCAGAGGTGGTCTGTTTGGTGTCTTTAAAGCTGTCGGTTCACCTTTCAGTCTTTTTTAAGCCTCAGAATAGATTTAAATATTTGCTACATAATGCTGATGCAGACATATTCAGTTATCCCTTAAAAGAATTAAGTATTTCTGTAACATAGACCACTTTGTGGACTCTAGTACCTGGCTGGGAAGGCAAGGTAGTCCCTAAATGGGACCTGATGTAAACGGTTGGCTAGCACTGTCTTTCTGCTAACCAGAAGCTTCTGGTTTTGATCACATTCCTTATACCAGCCAGGGGTGCCATCACTAGGGGCCAAGGAGACATAGTTGCATGCTGAGAATTTTCATCCACTTTCAGGAACTCACATCAAAAATCTAAGATAAGGCAAATACTCTCATCTGTACACTTTTGCCACTGAAGACAGATTTTTGATATCTGTGCCTCCAGTCACATGTATTCCTACGTTTTGCAGGCTTGTGGAATTGAAAGTGATCTTATCTTTTTTCCAGGTTTATAGTTTGCAGAATCATCCAGTGTCAGTTCTGAAAGTCTCCTTGTATGTAGGCTTTATGTAGTACATATCTTGTGATTATTTTCTTAAATAGTTATGAGAGAAGCTGTTACATTCCTTGGACAAATATAAGTATCCTTGCTATATTTTTTCTTTTACTAAATCCCATGCAAAGAGCCAACAGCTCTTTCTCATACCACAAAATGATAGGTTACAAAGTACTTACTCATTTAGCTAGCTGGTAAGTTAACATTTTTTTGTAAAAAGAAATATGGGAGGCATTTGATGGAAGCATTTAAGATTTAGTCCATAAGATTTTTGAATTTTTCTGATGTGTGTTTATAAACATCTCTGCTGCCTGATTTTCCCATGCATAATTTCATTATAGTCTCATAAAACACAGAATAATGTCTTAATGCGGGTATTGGCTATAACAACTTTACTTAAAATAAGATAGTACTTAAACAAATTTGTGAGAGAGAGGCTGTTATGCTATACTGTTTTCATCCTCGTTTTATTCCCTAGAAGCTTTTCTCTTCCTCCCTCTATCCATGAGAATTTTTTTTTCATTTTTGCTTTTTACCAGTTTCTCAAGTGTTTTATTTTCTTGCTGTGTCTTTTTTTTTAATTCAGAAAGTCATGACTGATAAGGAACCGAGTTTTGCAGTATCACCCTGGCAAAAAAATAAATAAATAAAATACAAAGGCTTTTTGTGTCCTGCAAATTATTTGTCAAATTACATGTTATAATGATGGGTTTCATATGAGGAAATTGAGAGGTTACCTTATACAGATTACAAACGAGCAGGCTTTTGAGACATTACAGCATGTTGTTGTTGTGTCTTTCGGCTTTTCCCGGTTAGGGGTCGCCCAGCATGACACTGAATTATTACTTAAAGAACTTGCTTTGTGTTACTGACTTCTGATGACTTGAGTATGTAAAGCTTTGAGAGGTAATTATCTTCTATAACGCAGCTCTTTTTCAACGTGATCTGCATTTAAGGCTGACTGTTTGCTTTACTTGATTTTGTATAATCACACACTGAAGTCATTTTGTAAATTCTTTGATATTATACTCTGTTTTCAGACGTGGCTTGGGAAGGATGCGTCCATATCCTGACCCACGGGGTAGGAGAGGTGGTCGAGCTGGTCCTCCTGGACTTCCTGCACCGCCACCGCCTCCACCACCACCTCCTCCCCCACCTATGAGAGGAATGATTAGAAGTCCATTTCCACCACCTCCAAGGTTAGTGTTTCTATTTTGTTGTACAGCAGTGTCTTATAAGCACATAAATATTGGTTGTCCTGTGTTAAATACAGCTGCAGTGTTTCACAGTTTAGTGATGGTGTTATGTACAGTATGCTGCCTGATAAAGTACATAATTAAGACTTTAATTGACTATAGTATACTATTGCAGAAGGCAGGTTAAAATTGAGAAATATTTTTGCGACTCTTAGAACTGTTCTAGTCTACTTGATAAAACAGTGCAAATCCTGCCATGCTAATTCACAAGGATTCCTACGTTATGCTCAGTATACTGTTTATGAATTCTACATTGATGAGAACTTTTATTTCACACAGGAATTTATCAGCAAGTTTCTGCATCTTTTCCAAAAGATATGGGAATGGGAAGATAAGGTGGGCCGAGTGGTACTTGTCTGTCAACATTTTAATTGGTTTACAGTATTAACCTAGAAAATTGCAGAATCAAAACAGCTAAACATGTGTATCAGAAAGAGATGATGCAGTTGTGCAGAATAATAAAGAACTGTATTATACGATTACCAGGACTGGTCTTTGGTCAACTGGTGCCCTAGGCAAAAGGTCTCCACAGTGCCCCCAACACCACCCTGTACCCCATTCTTAGTCTACCTATACCATCCAGATTACTGAAAAAGCACCCCTGCTAGAGCGGCGCCTTAGGCGGGTAGCTAGTTGGCCTATGCTTAAGGCCACCTATGATAATTATCAAGCTGAATCATGCAAGAGTAAGTACTAACCACATTGGAGCATAAACAGCCAGCATAACGCACTTACTGTGAGACTGGCACAGCGGACAGAACAGTACTAGGCAGTATTCTCACATACACAAATTTGCACAGTATTTCCAGAAGGCATCAGCATTCAGAAACATGCCTGGGGATTCAGAAAGGACTCCACTGCTGGTGGTAAGAGCTACAGCCAAAAGGAACTATTTCTATAATGTGAGAAAGTGTAGTTTAGAGACATTTATTTAACATTTGTTAACCAGGAAATTCCAACTTGGAACAAAGCCAGTTTTCAGCAGAGGCCTGGGACAAATGCTCCAGATACATGTCTTTTTAATGTGGGAGGAAACCAAAGCACCCAGAGGAAACCCACACAAATGCAGGGAGGACGTGCAGACTCCACACAGAAGGCACCCCAGCCGAGAATCGTACCGGAGAACCTCCTGCTGTGAAGCGACAACACTACAGCTGCACCACTGTGCTGAGACATGTTAGCTCCAAAGTGGAAAGACCTCATTCTCTGATAATTTGCATGTCTTTGAATCACCTAAGGGTCTAAGTGCAAGTAGCACTTTCCTGTGGCAGTCCAGATTGGCAGACCATGCCTTGTGTTGGCACAGGCACCCTCCCTCATTCACTGTCTCTTTTCTACACACATGCACATATTCAGATACTGATGCAAACATTGCTGACACTGACACACCTCTTAACTGTCCCTGTGTTGATGTAACATCCCTCATTTATCCTCTTATTTTTTCCTGCCCCTTATACATCATGGAAGAGTACAATTGGTCAGTAATGTCAGGCATTAGAGTTTCATTCTTCTTACTGATGTTAATCATTGATCACTTCTGCAGTAGTCACAGCTATGTGGGTTATATCCTGTCAAGGATATAACAGCCAGCTTCCGTAGCTTCAGGGCACCTTCCATGGGCCAAAACCATCAGTCAGCTTAAGCTGAGCTGACTAATATGACAGGTTTTGGTGCCAAACTCTTCAAAGCTTTCCTGCTGTTGAAAACAGTGGTTCTCTGTGGGTGATTTGTCAATGGTCAGCTTGCACTGTTCCTTTGGTGGGCATATAACTTCTGTTTGGGGAAAAACCTTTGTCATTAAAAAATGTTGGTTTATTGTACTTTACCAGTTAAGAAAGTTGTTTTTAAGCTAGTAATTTGTGTTTTAATGGACTGTCACAAGACTTAGCTGTACTTTTAAACAGGAGCACAATTTTTTCATGTCTATTTAAAAGTAATTGAAAACCATTTTTTTCTGTGGAGAAATTTAATGTATTTAATTTGGGGGGCTGACAAAGTAGTTTATGGTGCTTATTACTGCACATTTATGTGAAAAAAGTGACTTTTAAAGACTTTATTTTTTACTGGCTTTTGCTGCTTATTTTCGCTGGAAAAGAGGCACTATTCTTGGCTTGACCATGGAAAAAACTGCTGGCCCTACAGCTGGTTCTTCCTCCAAAATTAGAAAAATTTAAGCAACAAGCTTTGCTACCACAGCAGGCTAGCAATTTGCCTCAGCCACAGGTGGATGATTCTGCTGTGGCCATAGCTTGTTGTTCAGACCATTCACAGTGTTTAAAACTAGCTAGACTTACTGTTATTGTTTAGTGCTATGTAAAATTGTGTGATAGGAATACACCATTGAAACATCCTTTTTAAAGCTGTGACGACCAGTGAAAGTAATGTGCCCTTTTCGAAGAATACATGGTGAACATTTTGAAGGCTGAGTACATTTTTTAAAAGACAGGTGGATAGTAAGAGCAGCAATATTAGGTTGTGTACAAAATGAAAATTTCTAGCTACATTTCTGATAGTAATGCTGCATACGGTGCAGTAACATCTATGATATGTTAACAGTTAATGCTGATCAAGGGAGGGTCTTTGAGGGGCAAAAATCCTTTTGATTGCCAGTGATGGTGATGAATTGGCAACTCACTGTAATTGATTCCTTAAGACTGGCAGAATTTCACCTCTTTTCTGTAGCCTGTATTTTTGGGCTCCTCAAAACAGGTGTTCCATGATCTATCTAATGAAACTGCATGAACTGTTCTCTAACACAGCAGGGCTGGGTCACAGCTTATATGAAAAAATATTGGTACAGTTACTGAAAGCAAGCTGTTTGGGGGCAGACGATATAATGTAGACTGTTTAAAACATCTTGGATGTTACTGAAGCAGTATGACTTAATCAGTTATAAATTAAATCATTAGTTTGGTGAAATGTATGTTTCAGCCTTTCTGTTTTCTACAGTTCACAAAAAAACCCTACGAGAGTAACAAGTAAATTGAATTAATTTAGGAAGTGACCTTAGGAACCTGGAATGAAATGTTTTTTTTTTTTTTTTTTTTTTAATAAAGCATTTCTTAGAAGGGTTGTAGTCCAACACTCTGTTTTGGTCCGATGGTTACAGGGAGAAAGGTGTTGTCATATATCCCAGTAATTAAATCCATTAAGGCATCGTGTTGTACTGAGGAAGGGACAATACAGGATGTGGCTGTAAGTGTCATGAAACAAGAGGGAGCTTGATGTAGCAGTTTTTGCAGAAGGTTTTAAGGTTGTGAGATGCAGTTCCCTGAGTCCCTTTCCTTCTGTGTGACCTTGAGCACGTCTTAACCAGACATTGTTTCTGGGTTGCCCCTTAAAAGGATCTGTGTGTCTAGTGAGCCTTCCTGGTTAACAAATGGTATTTGTTTCTGATAACTAACCACCATGACACCTGTCTCCATGCTGACTCTTTCACTTTTCCTGCTACTCGCTTACTTAACATCTTTGCCTTCACACTTCCACACGGCCCATTTCCTTCATCCTAGTTGTATTATCCAACTTGCTGCAGTATATTCAGTCATTAATTCACCCAAGATAACATCCACCTTGTACTCTCCCAGTACCACAAACCTTTTCAGATACAACCCCATAATACACAAGTTAAATTAAGTTTTAAAACTAAAATTAAATGTTAATCCTACAACCAACATATTTCCCCCAAACTGAAACTCGGTGGCAACATCCATCCAAACCCTGGACCAGCTACATCCCCATAAACCTTTAACTCTACAACCTCCACAAACCACACCCCTCCAATTCAAAATAACACTACTTGTTCTTTCCTTAGCATAACACTTATAAACAATAGAAGCATCTACAGCAAACTACCACTGTACCATGCCTGGCTTATCCTACATGCTCCAGATATAGTAGTAGTGCTAACTGAAACCTGGCTGAAAAAGAAACAAAAGGTAATTAAATTTACCCCCAAACTTTAATATACTAAGAGCAGACAGACAAAATAAAAGAGCTGGTGTTGCAGTTGTTGTTGTTGTGTCTTTCGGCTTTTCCCAGTTAGGGGTCGCCACAGCAGAACTCCTGTCCGCTAATGATTGGCAGTAGATTTTTACATGCTGAGTTGCCGGCCCAGACGCACAACCTTCAACAAAGGTATGCCCATTCACGCATGTCTCCACACAGAAGACGCTCTAGCTGAGAATCGAACAGGACAGCGTCTTACTGTGAGGCGACAACTCTACCGCAGCACCAGCTGGTGTTGCAATACTATGCAAAAAATGTTCTACCTCTTCACCACTAAGTGCTCCACAGTTTGGTAAGGCAGAAATTCTCATATTGGCCCAGAAACTCAGCCAAAACAAGACATTGTCCACCATAGGTGCTTATTTGCCATTTGGTAATAACCTCCTATTGCAGAAGACTTTTTTCTACATTTTCTCATGCAACACCTCCCAAGAAAAATACATGCTGGGTGATTTTAATATTTACTGCCCCCCCCCCGACTTGCCTAACCAGTCAATAAATCTTTATGATCTCTCACACCTGATCACCACTCCTACCTATTGTAGTAAAAACAACACTAAGGAAATATGAATTGACTGGATTCTTATCTCTGTGCCTCATAAAATCTTTACCTCAGGTACCCTAAGTGAACATCTCCCTAAAGCAAACTAATATTCAAAAGCAGCCAGTTTTCAGCATAGCACATAACCCCGCATATTTCAACAAAGATTCCTTATCTGCTTACTAAACCTGTATAACTGGAATACTGTAAAATACTTTCCACTAGATGAAGCCTTAGCTCTTTAGTTTAACTTTTTGAACATCCTAAAATGAACTTGCTCCACTTAGAAAAAAATAGAGTTAGGGCCAAACCTGCCCCCTGGTTGTCTCAAAAAACAAAACACTTATGAGACTTAGGGACAATGCCTGGAATATATGGCTATCCAATAAAACACTCTGAAATCTACAAAAATTCAGAGAACTCAGAAACCAAACTAAAACTCAGAGTAAATTAGATTAAAAAAGCATACTATTCTGAGCTGAAACATTAAAACTAGAAAAATCCCAAAACATTCTGGTCCTCTATAAATCAGCTGCTTAATCCTGGCCTCACCACTAAATCATCTCCTGCATGTAACACTAACACTACTACTAAAGTACTAACTGTGCTGATGCTTAAACTTTAATTTCAGTCTGTCTCATCATGTCTTCAAAATTCCTACCAATACCAGCAACCAGACAACAGCCCCACCAACTATTGCTCTTCATAGCATACCTCCCAACCATACAGAATAACAGAATAACTCATTTTTTACCGAGTTTTGGGGTCCAAATACTGGGGTGCCACGATTCCCAAGTGGCACTCCTCCATTTCCAACTTTTTCCCAGCTTTACCTTTTATTTTATTTTTAATTTCCCCCCTTTTTTTATTTTGAGTTGACGTCATCACGTGTGTGATGACATCAGCTCTGTCAGGGCTACCAGCCTGTCGGAATTGAGTTCAAGGGCTCCAAATGCACATTTCTGGCTGACATTCGTTCCCAGTGATCTGCGAGTGTGAGCGGGTTATTCAAACAAGCACTTTGGAAACAGTTGAGCTCAAGGGCTTTCCGGCTGTCATTTGTTCCCCGTGGCATGATCTGCGAGTGCGAGCGGGTTTTGGGAAACAGTTATTCAAATGGATTCTGTGAGTGCGAGCGGGTTTTTGAAACAGTTATTCAAATGGATTCTTTATCCAGGAACCAAACGACTCTGGTAGGAATGGGATTCTTTTTCATTCAGCAGTATTCATGATTAAGAGGATGAGAACTTGAAGATCTTCTAGCTATGAATGAAGTGTGTGTGTGTGTGTGTGTGTGTGTGTGTGTGTGTGTGTGTGTGTGTGTGTGTGTGCGAAAATGTCCCTGATTCCTATCTTTACTTAGGTCTGAAAAATAAACTTAGCTGATTTTGTAGACTTGTGGGTTCTCCGAGTATTCCTGTTTCCCCCCACGTTACAAAGACATGCATCAGGAGTGTTTCTCCCCAGGCCTCAGCTGAAAATTGGCTTCTTGTTCGTTCCAAGTAGGACTTTCCCAGTAAAGAAGTATTAAATTAAAATAAATAAATAAATTATACTTCTCACTGTTTTAGTTTGGCTTTTAGTTTCTGTGCCTTTTAGAATCATCTAGTATATGCGTTATGCCTTATGCATACTGTGTGTGCTTAAGTCTTATTGTTGCTGTTTTTTTTTTTTTTTATTGCACTGCGACCTTTATAGCTGTCTTTGCTTTGTATATTGAACTAACTGAAACAAATGAGATGTCATTGTGTGTTTATCAGAGTAATTGTGGGTTGCCAGTTCATACTTGTGTGTTTCATTGGTTTTATTATTCACAGCAACGCTTCAAGGATTCCATAAGTAAACTTAAAAAAATGGAAGAATGGTGGAATGCATTTTGCTTTTAAAATAACGCACTGCTGTTTAACATTTCTGAATCGTTTTCCACGCTCCGCTGTTTAATATTTCTGAAATGTTTTCTAAGTGGAGATTTAATCTGGAACTCGCTCAACTGTGTTGAAGTAGGACCCTTGGAGCTATTGTTCTGCTGAGTCAAATTTATTTCTGCCATAGTTTGATAGTTATCCTGTTCGTGCTTTCTGATTTCTTACATACAGGGTATTGCTTTGTTTTTATCCAGAGCCTGAATTTCAGTCGTGTATTTGTCCTGTGAATAACTGTCACTCTTGCTCTCTACTGTGTTTTTACAGTTAGCTGCGCTTTGTTAGTATCTGTGGTGGTCAAAATAGTGTGACAATCACTGTGTCTTGTTTTGAAATAACATGTGGAAGTAGTAGTAGTACTATGCAGTTTAGTTTGCCATATAATAATAATATGGAGTTCGAAATTATATAGTTTGTGAAGGTGACACCCCACAAAAAACATTTAAAATGAACGTGTTTGATATCTGGATCATCTTTGTTTAATTGTGGTAGGTTACACGATGACCTTACTACTTAAGGTAACCAGACAGTATAGTGCTAAGTATGAGAGCCATAGCAGAACATCTGAAAGGTATTTTTTAACATATATAGGTATTCTCAGACTTGCACAATTTCTAATGAGAAATATTTGTGTAGAATTAACTGGGTCTGGGTGACTTATTTTTTTATACAGTTGCATAAATGCGCTAACATTCTATTGCAGTACCTCGCGAAAATAGTATTTGAAAGATGAAATCATTCAGCTTACACTGAGCAGTCACTTATGTAGTTGTGGTCTTATGTAAAATTTGTTTCTTGAAGGCAGGCATTGTTTTAGCTGAAGAGAAATTGACATGATCATGTCTGCTGGTACCTGTGTACTTCATTGTTTACTTTGGGCAGGTGTACCTTGCTTGGCCTGTGGATCAGGGTCACTGTCCATGTGACACAGCTCAGGGTGAAGAAGATGTTGTTGTCTACCTTAACACTTGAATTGCAGATGTTTTCTGTTTTCCGATTAGACAAGTTTGCAGATAAAGTACTTTCACAACATATAAACAATTTGTGAGCTGTGGAGGTGGGGTAGATACTTTGTATTCAGTAACTTTGCTTCAGTAGTGACTCCTGCATACATTGCGTGCTATGTTCAGGCACTTTTGTGCTTGTGCAGGTTGTTTATATACTTGCCTTATCTTATGTGTGAGGGAAACAAGAAATCTTTGCTAAAGTTGAGAAGTGTGTGTGTGCACATTTAATTAGCAGAGTGAGTGTGCATTGTCTAATGAGATGAGAAACAGCAGAGTCTGCTCTGCAGCTGTTTTGCTTTGCTTGCTTGCAAGAGAAATGGCAGTCAATTGCTGAAACCTTTATAAGAGAAACCAGCATTGCATTGAAGTTGTGTGGTTGAAACCATTGCTTAACCATTGCTTGCTTGCATACGAGAGAAACAGCAGTCTGGCAGTAACTTTTGCATTGAAGAGAGAGGTTGCTTGTGTGTGTGTGACTGACTCTGGGGTCATATTTTAGTTGTCTGTTCTTCAGTTTGCATTTGAAAGTTAGTATCCCGCAATCCCATTGGAGTGGGCGGGGTTATATAATTATGTATGCAAATGTTGCGTTAATCAGCATACAGATTTGTACCTATTTTTCATGGGCCTTTGCCTAGATTTTTCATGTTTCCAGGTTGAGAGGTATGCTTCATAGCCTCTCCTTGCAACAAGTCCCCACTACTTACATAAAAAAACTACTACTTAACTTGTGTATCTCGTTCGTCTCTAATACATATAACAAGAAGGCCTGGGGTTTCATTCAGATGCTTTAATGCATACAATACAAACACATCAGGATGGATAGCAGCATCATTAAATATGAATGAACAAACAGAGCTTACAAACATACATGTTCACATCTCAACAGCTAACTACAAAATGGCAGTCAGGCTGGCACATGCTCAGTATTTATACTCTAGTGCAAGCCCTTGGATAGCTTCTTAAATGTGTATACACACATATTACTCTACATCCTCCCTCTTAAAAAGATTGCCCTAATGCAAGAGAATATCAAAGACAAGTATGAATTACTATGTACATTAGAAACAAAATACAAAGTTCATGTCCAAGTTGTTTCATATCTATTGCAAGGTTTAGAGATTCGATCATATCTCATAACATAACAGTTGGGACTAGATTTAGCAACAGGGACACTCTACGATGCACAGCTCATTGGAACTTCTGGATTTATCATAGGAACAAGAATGTCCTCAGGAACCTCCTCTGGAATTGGAACACCAGACAACTCACTCTGAGATATAGAGTCTCTCTCACAGGCTATCTGCTGCTGTATAGGCTCGGATACCAGTCTCAGTTTTTTCCGATTCCACCTAAAAGTTGCTCCTTCTGATTCTATAATGTATGATCTCGGCTCTGGACCAATATTCTTCATGGCACCAATCCGATCATAATGTTTGGATATTTGCATCCTTACCACTTCCTCCTCTCGTAATGGATTGAGCGGTTTACTAGTCTTATCATAGTAGGACTTCTGGGATAGGCATTTACACAACAGATTGGCTTTCACTGACCTGTTGCTCTTGACACATGGAACCAACAGTTGACTACTGATTTGCAATGTGGTTCTGGTTTGTCTCGACAGAAGTCTCTGAGCAGGTTAACCAAGATGTTTATCTCGAGGAATATTTCTGAGATTCAAGAGATTCAAGAAAACATCAGTATTGTCTCGCTTAGACTTCTCAAGTAACTGCTTCGCACTTTGAACTGTGTGTTCTGTCAAACCATTTGACTGTGGGTACTCTGGACTACATGTGACATGAGTAAAGTCCCATTCTTCTGCAAATATTTTGAACTGTTGGCTTGGAAACTGTGTGCCATTGTGTGAAGTAACTTTGTGCGGACTTCCATGTACTGCAAAATGGCATTTTATCTTTGTAATGACTATTCCACACAAAGATATCAGTGGCTGCTGACGACCAAGGTAGTTGCCGAATCTGGTTAAGCTGAAGTGGTTCTTTCTGTTGATGAGGCTTTGTACTATTACATACTGAACAAGAAGAAAGTGCTCTCTAAATGTCTTGTAACATAAAAGGCCAAAATACTATCTCTCTCGCCCTTCTTTTGGTAGATTCAGTTCCTGGGTGACCATGATGCAAGAAAGTAATGTACTCAGGTTGCAAGGACTTTGGAACAATTATTTTCAGACCTTTCATAATGATACCTTTGTCAGACAAAATCTCATCTCTGTATGGAAAATAAGGTTGGACTTCTTGAGGTAAAATAGATTGCTTTGATGGCCATCCATGATTGATAAAGTGGTTGAGCCTCTGTAAAACTGGATCTGTAGCTGTGTGTTCTCTCAGCTCATCAAGACATGTGGAAGAAAATTTCTCACTTCCATGACTTCAGAATCATCAAGCAATTGAGAACTTTGATTGTCATTCTGTTCAGTGGTACTTTGGGGTGATCTGAATAATGTATCAGCAAGATAAAGAAGTTTGTCTTTCTTGTAGACAAGACTGAAATTGTACTTTTCCAATCTCAGCATCATATGTTGTAGTCTTGCTGGAGCTGAATGCATTGGCTTTCTCTGGATAGTGACTAATGGTTGGCAGTCTGTTTCGATCTGGATTGGTCTACCATAGACATAATCATGGAACTTCAAACATGCAGACACAACTGCCAAAAGCTCTTTCTCAATCTGGGCGTACCGCTATTCAGTTTGGGTAAGAATTCATGATGCATAGTCAACAGGTTGATCTTCTTGTAGAATATCTACACCAAGACCAAATTTCAAAGCATCACAGGAAAGTGTAACAGGTTTGTGAACATCATAGTATCTGAGTGTTGGAGAACTAGCAATTCTCCGTTTCAGGATGTCAAATGCTCCTTGATGTTGCTCTGACCAAGACCAGGGTACATCTTTACATGTCAGCTCTCTGAGTGGCACTGAAAGTTGGCTCAAGTCTGGAATGAACTTGCCTAGGTAGATAACTATGACAAGAAAACGCTGCAGGGCTTGAACATTGTCTGGAGCTGGCATCTTGAGAATGGCTGTTTGTTTTGAAGGATCTTGTCGTAGGCCTGAGCAACATAAGGAACTTCTTGTAGCCTGAATTTGCATTTCTGTGCTTTGAGCTTAAGATTCACTTGATGTGCCTGTTCTAGAACTTTTCTGAGGTTTCTGTTATGCTTAGCTTCATCATGACCTCCTACTAGTATGTTGTCTACTATAATAGCACAAGGATACCCAGAAAAAGTTTGCTCCATTGCATGCTGAAAGACTTCACTTGCAGAATTATCCCAAATGGCATTCTCAGAAATCTGTACCTGCCAAATGGTGTACTGAATGTAGTGAGGAAAGAAGATTTTTTGTCAAGCTGAAATTGCCAAAATGAACTCTTTGCATCTAAGACAGAAAAATAGTTGCCTTTTGCATCAAGGCCATGGATTTTTTGACTTTGTGCATTGGATGATGAGGTCTTCTTAGTGCTTTGTTCAAATCTCATGGATCAGTACATATTCTGATGTTATCTCAGCTTTTCTTATGAGCTACCACCATGGAAGATGCACATTCAGTTGGAGTTTCCACTGGACAAATTACACCTTGTCACACCATCTTATCCAACTTGGCTTTGATCCTGTCCTGCATGGCTATTGGAACTTTATGTGCTGGTCTGATAACTGGACTGACCTCTGGATCTAACTTCACGGAGTTAACAACTGGAAGTTTGCCTAGTTTTTCTTAGAAAAGATCAGCATAGCTAGAAGAAATGTGCTGGGCAAAATTATAGTAGTGGTCTTTTAAGTTAACATGATGGACTTCCCTCTTAAATGAAAGCAGTCCTATTTTCAAAGAGTCTGTGAGTCCTAATAATGAATGAACATGCCTCTTGACCATATAAAATAATAAGTCATAGCTTCTTCCACTCTGCTGGAAGTAACATGAAAGCACTACTGAGCCTTTGGTTTGAATTTCTTCACCTCCATAAGCAACAAGTTTCGCACACCTTGCTAAATTAAGACTTTCACCTTTACATACTCTAGCAAATGTTTCTGCAGACATAACAGTGCGCTTAGAACCTGTATCAGCTTTGAGCTCTGTGGGTTTGCCATTTATCCAGACAGTACAAAATACATCATTATTTCCCCTTAAGTCCGCTGCATTGGCCATTTCATGACGCGCTGACACTCCATCAACATAAAGCGTAGGCTTGTCACATTCTAACTGATCAACTCTTTTCTTAAAATGTTCCCTTTTAATAAAGGAATGCCCACATTTTTTTGACTTACAAAATCTTTTAAAATGATTCCATTTATTACATTTGTGGCATTGTTGACCAAAAGCTAAACACTTTTCCCTTTTAGATTCATGATTTCCACCACAATTAAGACAGTTGGCAATGAAAGTAGGTGGGGACCCATGCTTTGAGTGTGCTGACTTACTCTTGTGCTTCACTGAGACTATGTGAAGTCTGGAATTTGCTAGAAAGCTCTGGGGTTTACCAGTAGATGCTGTAGGGGTTACAGCTGCCATGTGCTTGGGCCTGTTTCTTTTAACTACGTGCTGCATACTATCAATATGAGCTTTGTCACTGTGCCTTCTAGAGCTGCTCTCATTTGTAAGTATATTTGTGTGCTTTTCTGTGAGCTCGTATATCTGACAAATCTCAGTGGCCTTATTCAACATTAAATCACTGTCACAAAGCAAAATATTTCTCACAGCATCATCTTTTATATCACACACAGGTCTATCCTTTATCAACTCATCCCTTAAGTCACCAAATCTGCACTTTTTAGCTCTGTTTCTCAGGTCAGTTTCACCAGGCTTTTGATCCCTTGTGTAAAATAAGTGCCTTTCCATTGTAACATTTGTCTGGGGGTTACACATATTTCTAAATTTATGTTTTAAGTACTCTGGATCCTCCCTTGACTCAACCTCTCCAGCATAAATAGCATATGAAAGTCAACACAAAAAGTCCAAATAAAAAGCAAACCCCCACACAGCGGAAAACCACTGCTATGCCATGGTTTCGTAGTCACCTGCAAAACAAAGTGCAAACTGTCAGTTGGCAAAAAGATATCTCGTCTTTCCTCCCTGTCCCAGTACCAGATACCACAAGGATAAGTCTTGGGACCCATTTTCTTTAACATCATCCATGACCTACATAAAGCCAGTAAAACTGCATCCCTAGTACAGTAAGCAGATAATGTTACGGTTATCTGTATTGCAAAAAACATCAACAAACTACAAGAAATTGCGCAGGAGTCCTTCTCCTGGCAGACATCTGCCCAGCTAATCCTAAATCCAAGTAAATCCATACTAATCCTATTTAGTGCCAAACAGCTTACAATCAACAAACTCTCCTTCTCAGTTACCTCATCAAGTAAAACAAAAATTGAAGTTGTCACACATACTAAATTGCTAGGCATCTGTGTAGATGAGAACCCAAAATTTGACACACACACATCCAAAATGTAGTTAAAAAATTACACCAAAAGCTACATTTTATCTATAGAGCCAAAGCCTTCCTCGCAGATACCATAAGACAGCACATTGCCTCTTCTCTTCTCTCCTGTTGCCTACTCGAATGTATTCTGCACCCATCCTTAAAAACATTCACCTGACCTTGCTTAAACAAACTAGAGTGATGTTGCTACAAAGTAGCATGATTCACTGCCAGCACTTCTAATAGAACCCACCACTGTGCTGTCCTAAAGTAATTATAGTGGTTGGAATTCCTACATTATCTGACATACTGACAACTTTCCCAAATCCATAACATTGTGTAAAAATCTAACAACTGTCCATCCATCTCTGACCTCATTCAAATATATAATCCTTCCAGGCCATTACATTCATTGGACAAATATCTAATCTAATATTGTCAATTTTTCATCTTGCCCTCACATATGGGTCCGGATCCAATCCATCAAATCTGACTCCGCCATTACTAAGCTTGTGGCAACCAAAAAGCTCTTGGACACCTCCCCTAACCCACAGTGCACCTCTCCCTGTTACCTCAGATCTCGTTTGTTGCTTCAGGAAGACGTGGTCTAACCTTCTCTTGGATTGTCAGGTGATATTTTCCATATTTTTGTCTTTTTCTTACCCACTTCTTGCTCTTTTTCTGTATGACTAGATTTTTCTTATCTCCCCTTGGTCTCTGAACCCTTCTTTCCAGTAGTAACCATTTATTATTTATTTTATTTTTATTTTATTTGACATTTGTTGACTGGGAATGTCTGACTGAGCTTGTGCCCTTTTTCAGCAGAGGCCAGGAGAGAAAAGCTCCACAAAGTATTACATACACCGTAAAAATGTTTACAAACAATACAGTATGCATGAGGTAATATAAACATTCAATATAATGCTTGGATTCACAGTTGTAACATGAGAGTTAAAAGGTGTTATTTACAAAAAAGGCGATAAAACCAAGTTTCTCTCTCTCCCTTTTTAATGCTAGCACCTGTTTTTTACTAGGTTACTCTCCCTTTCTCCCCTATATCCTTTTGCGGTATCCTTACTACTATTGTTAACAGCTTCTTTTTTCCCTTCTCTTACCTTATTGAAAAAAAAAAACTCTCTTTTTTTTTTCTCTCTCTGAGAGATTTGTTTTGTATGCCCTTTTGTGTGCATGCTTCTGTGGGTGTGTTCTTGGACCTCCCTTTTCTTCTTCATGAATGAGAAGCTGGATAAGCCAGTGGGCCTTTAAGAAATGCACAAAATGCGGTCACAAAATTCCCTTCAGTGTGACTCACACTCCCTGAGTTTTTCCTTCAATGATTTTTGCCTTACGATCACTGAATTACCTTTCCCATTTCTCCAGGTTGCAAAAGGATCTGATCAAGGAACTGTCAGATACCATTGAAGAAGCAGTAGCTGAGGGAGCATGAGGAAAGGGGGCTTCCCAGTTGGTGACCCTACAGTCTGTAGTGAACTCTTCCATGAGGCTCACTGCACATGCAGCCAAAGGAATGAGTAGAGTGGAAGGTTCTGGCACATCTATGTGGAGGCATGCCTGGATACACCTATTCGATTTTGCCTTTTAAGTCTTCGTTTGTTAACACTCCATTTGAAGGCTCATCCCTTTTTTGTCCTAAGGTCACAGATACATTATCCAGGTGGGAAAAAGAATGTAAGACCCTTTCTGCCATGGGCATACATTTTTCTGCCCCTCAGAGACCTTACCCGAAGGGTCAGCAAGGTGGCGGTAAAATGTTGTTCAAGAAATCTCAGGGGTCTTACCAGGACACATGTGGAGAGTTTTCCCCCAGAGGCAGAGGGAGGAACAATTCTGGAAGATGCAGTCCTCGTCGCAGGGGAGGCCAACAAAATCAAGGGTTTGGAGAATTTTTCTTCAGTAAACCCTTCCAGCACTCCTGAAAGGAGGCTTGATTGCCCATCTCTGGAGGCAATCAGGGGTCGACTATCCCTGCATTGGAGAACCTGGCAAAAAATAACCAATGACATGTGGGTGCAGAGGATAATATACAGAGATTACCAAATCCTCTTCTCACTAACCCCACCCCAACAAAAAAATCCCAGATGTTCCACACAGTCAAAGGGATCAAGTAGTCATTCTAATTCAAAAACTGCTGAAAAAAGAGTCATCTAAGAGGTCCCCCAAGACCAGACAGTATTCTGAACTTACTCAAGGTTCTTTTCAATTCCAAAGAAAACAGGGGACTGGAGACCAGTTCCGGATCTCAGCAGATTAAACAAGTCAATTCAATGCCGCAAGTTCTGAATGGTCATGGTTCAGGCCATACTTCCTTTCCTGGAACAGAACAATTTGATGTGCTCCATAGACATTCAGGATGCATACTACCATACAGAAATGGATAGATCATCCAGAAGGCACCTATGCTTCTGGCTGGGATCCAGTCATTACCAGTTCAGAGTGCTGCACTTTGGTCTCACTCCTGCCCCCAGAGTGTTCACCAAATGCATGGCAGTGGTTGTGGCTCACCTGAGACAAGAAGGATTCCGGGTGTCTCCTTACTTAGGCGACTGGCTCCTTCATATCCTCCCTGACCAGACATCTACTTATTCATGCAAGAGACTCTGTTCTTCAAATCTGTTCAGAACTAGGTATAACCTTAAATTACCAAGAATCACACCTGGACCCTTCTCAAACACTGGAGTTCATAGGAGCACTGCTGGACACAACTCAGATGATTGCAAAACTTCCACCTTCCAGAGTGTTGACAATCAGGTGCCAAATATACAGATTGCTCCAGTACAAAACGGTAGCCTCCCATCATGTTTTACAGGCTTTAGTCTCAATGGCTGCAGCCATAGTTTTAGTTCCGCTGGTCAAATTTCACATGCAAATAGTACAGTAGCTTCTAGCTGTCCAGCGGTTAGTTATTCACCAACCAATGTCTTACAAAATTTTCATAATGGCCACATGCAAAAGAACCCTCTCAAGGTGGATTCTTTCAGCACAGTTGACGCAAAGTTGACCCTTTGTTCCCCTTCAGCCTCAGGCCATAATGACCACAATTGCTTCCCAGATGGGGTGGGGAGCATTATCTGGGGGAAGATGGTCCAAGGCAGCTGGTCTGCCGATGAGGCCAGTTTGCACATAAACATCCTGGAGATGATGGCAGTGCTTCTAGCACTGCAGGCATTTCAGACTGCTCTTCCTCTGGGAACAGTGGTGATTCAATCAAACAACATGTCTGTGGTCTGGTACATAAACAAGCAAGGAGGAACCAGATCATACCCTCTGTGTCGAGAAGAGCTCAGAGTGTGGCAATGTGCAATCTCATCCAACTGCTTTCTTGTAGCAGTGCGCATTCCAGGAAAGTCCAATGTGATAGTGGTCAAATTGAGCAGATCCATTCTCATGTCTCACAAGTTGCCCCTCAACCAGACAATAGCGGAAGACATTTTTCACAGATGGGGCCAGCCTTGCAGCAACTTCTTTGCATCTCCTCCAAACAAAAATTGCAGTAGCTACTTTGCCCTAATACCCCCACCGGGGGAATCCCCAAGGGATGCTGTCATACATGATTGACCTCCCAGTCTCCAGTACGCCTTTCCCACCATCCTCTTGATTCCCAAATTCCTTCAAAAAGCAAACAGGTTGAAGAGAACAGTAATCCTCATTGTCCCATTTTGGCCTCAACAAATCTGGTTTCCCTTCCTCTGGCCTCATTTGCAGAAGGAATCCTGGATTTTGGAACCCATTCTGGACCTTCTGTCACATCCAACCGAAATGATTCATCCCAACCTTCCCAACCTCAAACTGACACCTTGGTTCCTCCAATTCCATTAATAGCCAGATGATGCTGTCCTTCTCAGTTCATCATATATTGATGTCCTCCCAAAAGCCATCCACTCAAAATCTTTATAGGAGTAAATGGAAGAGGTTTGTAATATTGGCTTAACAGCATAATGTAGAGTCCTTCACAGCACCTATCCATTCCATTTTAGAATTTTTGGCTAACCTCTTTGATAATGGGGCAGCTGCATCTACAATTGAAGTGCAATTAGCATCTATGTTGGATTTTCACATTGGGAAGGATAACTTGTCTGTAATTTCCCACAAACTATGCAAAGCCTTCTTAAAAGGGATCCTATTATTAAGGCCAACTCACAAAGATCTCTCTCCTCCATGGGACCTAAGTTTGGTACTACATCTTATTTGTTCAGCCACGTTTGAACCTGCAGTGACTTACAATATAAAATTCTTATCTTGGAAAACCATCTTCCTAGTGGCCATTACATTTGCAAGACATATATCAGAAATTCAGGCCGTATCCTCCCAGTCTTCGTATCTGATTTTTCATAAAGACAGAGTTTCCTTGCATACCAACCCCTCCTTTCTGCCTAAAGTTGTTTCACAGACTAATATCAATCCAACTATACATTTGCCAGTTTTCTTTCCTAATTTCAGCAATAAAGGTGAATATATCATGTATTTGTTAGATGTCCATAGGCAATTACATTTCTATTTGCATATGAGATTTGTGGAAAGCAAGTCAGTTGTTTATTTCCTTTGCAAGTCCTAGGAAGGGCATACCAGTATCTAAAGTTACCTTAGCAATATGACTGTCTCATTGCATTTCTTTTATCTACCCCAAACAAGGCATTGATCCTTCCAAACCTGTTCGAGCTCGCTTAACCGGGGCCATGGCCACCTCTGCAGTTTTCCAGTCTAATGCCACCATGGACAAGATTTGTGCAGCAGCCACATGGGCTAATCATCATACCTTTATCACTCATTACAAGTTGGATTTGGTCTGCAGCGGAAGAGCCTTCTTTGGTTCGATGGTTCTAAGAAACATCCTCCCATGAGTCCACCCGGGGTAAAGGTAGCTGGGGACTCATATGTGAGGATGACATAAAAAATTTAGAATATCAGATAAAGTAGTAATGTACTCACCATAATGTTTCATCTGTATTGTTGGTTTTTCATCTCTATTCACATCCCCTCCCCCCAAGCCTCCTACCTTTGGTTTCTGGTAGGATGGGAAGCATAATTTATGCCACCTTTATTTTATCCATACTCCAGAAGTGGCCTCCTTACAGTATTTGCATATATATTTCCTTACCCTTCTTTCTGGGGATAATCCTAGCAAACAAGATCTAAGGTAACAGGGAGAGGTACATTGTGGGTAAGAGGAGGTGTCCAAGAGCTTTGTAGTTGCCATGAGTTTAGTAATGGCCAAGTCGGATCTGATGGATCAGATCCTGATCCATATGTGCGGAGAGATGAAAAATCGACACTACAGATGGAATGTTATGGTCAGTACATAAATTCTTTTTATATGTATCCAAACCCATCAATTCTGCTGTCAAATCACTGTTCTCCCACCACCTCCCTAAATCCTAGAACTCTGTCCTACTAGAAATGCAACGAGAACACTCCATAAAATCATTTAAAACTCAATCTACTCATTTATCAGCTGTGTACATGTGATATTCCTGGATAAACTCCAAAACCCATACTGCCACCATTCTTTTTTATGTACCTGGCCATAATCCGGCTACTTCTTCATAATCTGTAACTATCTGTCACCTACCACTCTCCACTACTACCTCTGTCTCCCTTTTACCTGAACCTCTTCAGTACTTCTTTATAATTTGCAATCATATTCATACTGTAATTAATTCACTGTCTCCTACCTAATGTAGGTGTATAGCTGATTTCATTTAAAAATAACTAGATTCTTAAAAGATTGCTATTAACTGATGATTTACTATATTCATGTCTTAAATGTCCTGCTTTCATTAAGTGTCATATCATTACTGTTCTATGTATGTTCATTTATAATGGTTCATTTACTATTATATGTATGTGTATACTTTTACTGTATTTTGAGTAATTGTTATATCATTACTATTCTACGTATGTATGTATGTATGTATGTGTATTATGTAAATCTTGTATAATTGCCTTCAATGCATTCTGTAAAATGAAACATTTCTCCCTAGTCCTTCACTGAAAATGTGCGTAATTGGACTTCTCAGGTAAAGAAAAGCAATAAGTAAATACATAAATGTATTTATTCATTCCTCTGTGGTGTAAACATATCCTTGTTTTCAGAAGAACAATGGAAAGCTGAGTTTTGCAAGACTGCGCTGGTTAGATTCAGAAAATCCTTCAGAACAGTGGAATGCAACTAGTGCCAATATGTTATTACTCAATGCTGTAAAAGTTTTAATGGCCTGCCTGAGCATATTTTGTGGTTGAGGCACATGACTATCCTACTGGGTACTAAAAATGGCTAAAATAAAATATATACACGTGCTACTGTATGTATACATACAAATACCCCCCCCACACACACACACACACACATATATATATATATATATATATGAATGATTATATTGATACATGAATTTTATGCACATCCTGTTTATTGAAACTCAAAACCTATGTACTTTTTCAATCCTAAGAGGGCTGAAACAAGGGAGGCCCTCCCATGCTCACCCACTGCAAACCTTTCTATAGTGTTTGTATAGTAACATGGACTTCATGCCAGGTGCCAAGTAGAGGATGAGTAAGTATGTGAGTTTTAGCAGAAAGTAATGGTGGTTGGTGATTACTTGTAGCGGAGCTAATAACTAACACCAGAAACAATAAAACATCATGTGGCATTTCTTCTGTTTAGATATAAATGTTTCTTGATGTGACAAAACTGATAACCCTCTGGATATTTTTCTAAAGATTGCAGTACATGCTGTGCCTGAGTCTAAATATAATCACTGGCTCCTTGAAAAAAATTGTGTCAGGGCTTGTTGAGGACTTGGTCTTTTACCAGACTAATTGTATTCCTTTATTCTTATATGACTTGTTGGAGGAAGCAGTGTTTTCATATTTGGATGTATTAGTTTGAGAATTTATAGTGACTGATGTACATAACATGGTTATTTCCACTGAGGGAGATGCTTGGATACATTTTATTTCAAAATTTCTTACTGTACTCTGTTGACAGTATATGAGCATCTTGCACACTGGAAACAATACTGCTGGGACAGTTAAGTATATTGTAGTTCAGCAGATCTGCACTGGTGTTGTGGCTGTTTCTCTCTAATTGAAAGTTGCAAGGATTAGACATTCTGGTCATCTGTTACTGTATCTTACTGGAGTTAAGTGTATTACCCGACCTTAACCTGGAAAAAGTTTTCTTTGTTCCATGTGAGTATCCATATTAAGCAACAGGGTGGGGAGGTGGTATAGATGGGGCTAGATAGGTAATAGATACCTATTAACAGCTGTGGGATTCCCATATTCCATATTCCTCAAATGCCTCACTTGCTCAGTGTTTAAAAGTTTACAGGTAAGAATTGAAGCAGCCTTGTGATTGATAAGTGCTGAGTTCTTTTGGGTTAAGTTGAACAGTCAAAAGCTGTGTAACTAAAATATAGTAAGAGACACACATTAAAAGGAATTTTTATTACTAATTTCATAAGCGTTTCCTTGGAGGTTGCATTCTTTGTGTAGTCAAGGGGAAAAGACCTCATGCTTTTTTCATGAGTACCTCCGTTGTTTTCTGAGTAACCAACACAATCCTCGTTGATAAATCAAGTTTTCAATTTTTGTAGGCTCATTTTTGTATGGTAAAATGAGTTTTATGGTTAAGTATGAATAATTTCACATTTCAATTCAGATGCTTACAGGGGCTGTGCTGTCCACAGAATTAATGTATTCTTTCTTCAGCAGCACATTTGCTAAAACTGAAATAATGATATTTGTGAAATTGTTAGTCAGTTGGAAACGGTAGCACAAGTTTCTGAAATGTAAGTAAAAGTAAAATAGTGCAAAAGGGCAGAAATGTTGAAAAGGCTGAATACACCTAGCATTGGGTTGCCTAGGGCTTTCCAGGACAGCAAGTGGGGGAGAACAAATCATGGGTAGATGATTGGTGAAAGCTAGAGGTTAGCAGATATTGGGGGAAACTGGATTACAGTCCTTCAGACTTGAGCTATAGCTATATTTTTCTGACTGTGGTTGATGCACTGACAAAGATTTAAATAATCTCCTACATATAAATCAGTTTATGCGAAGTAACTAAAATAAAACATACTAAGAAGCACTTTTATCCAAAAAACATACTAATCTTCATCAGATAACTTGTAAAAAGGTCTTGTAAATAGTGATATTAGTTACTTGCCAGGGATTAAGTTTACTGAAAATGCTTAAACAAAGGTCATTCTGTGATAATAAGGCCAGCCTGTTATGGTGTTCCCATTCTGAATGAGGGCATAGTTGCAAATTGTGTAGTAGGTGGATTCATTTGAGAGAGTTTTGCTGTTTTTACCCATTAAATACATTTTTTGGAGTATGGTTTCCCTGAAAGGATACCAAAAATTAAACTTGAAGAGGTAGTAATGTCCATACCATTAACTGCTGACTTCTTGACTCAGTGGCACCTCCATGTAGGGTTTCCTGATACATCTCTATAGCATGAAATATCAGAAACCGCTTGCCCATGTTAAGATCTGTCAAAAAGCAAATTGAAGGTCATGCTGCTTAATGCTAGGAGCCTTAACCTGAAAATGGGCACATTGGAGGCTATCCTTGCACTGGAAGATGCTGATGTCTGTCTGATCACAGAAACTCGGTTCGGGGCTGTGGAGAGCACCCCTGCCTTACCAAGCTATACTTCATTCCACACATTATGACCTCAAAGTGAGATT
This sequence comes from Protopterus annectens, assembly GCF_019279795.1. Taxonomy (NCBI): domain Eukaryota; kingdom Metazoa; phylum Chordata; order Ceratodontiformes; family Protopteridae; genus Protopterus; species Protopterus annectens. The sequence goes on from NC_056725.1 coordinate 612,528,486, forward strand.
GGGAAGACTAAGGGTGGTGGAGTCTCTATCTTCATTAAGGACAGGCACACCTCCAGACTGGTTTGCCAACATGACGCACTGGAACTACTCCAGGTGCAACTGACAGTTGGCAAGACATGCATCCACGTTATAGCTAGCTGTAGACCCCCCTCCATGACTCAGGACACCCACTGCTGTTACGTGGATCTACTTGACTACATCAAGGTACCTCCTAACACCCTGATCCTTGGTGACTTCAACTACTCCACCATAGACTGGGTGAACTATTCTTGCACTAATGTACTCTCTCAATGATTCCTTAACTTCATCAGTTCTAACGCACTAGACCAGCTCTTCTCTTCACCCACAAGGGGAGGTAACATTCTGGACTAGGTTCTCACCAACATGGGCAACCGCTGCACCACTACCATAGTATGTTCTTCCCTGGTGAGATCAGATCATCGAACTGTCTCATTCGAAGTTTCTATCTCACCCAACCCCCCTAGCCGTAATCAAGCTGAAAACTTCTCAAAAGCTGACTACAACCTCCTAAGAGAAGGTATCTGTAGCTTCACACCACCGTCCCCTTAGAGGATGCAGACAATGATGCTGAACAGTATGCCAGTGCAGTCTACAAGCACCTGTACAACTGCATGGACTCAGCCATACCCAATAGAACTAAAACCTGTTCCTCAAGGAAACACAAACCTGTTTGGTGGGTATCCTCTATCAACAGACTTTACAACAAAAGGAAGAAACTGTTGTCCAAGGGTAAAAAAGAACAAATTCCAAATTGGAAAAGCTCCCTCCTTAGCCTCAACAAGTAAATTAGATCAGTAGTGAAAACCTCCAAGGCCAAATATGAATCAAAACTAGCTTCCAAGACAAAGGGAAACCATAAAGTCTTCTTCAGTTACATCAGGAATCCCCGTGGCAAAGCCCAGGTTTGTTCCAAATTAGTACTTAACAATATCACGTACACTGATCCTGTTGACTTAGCCAACTTGATAGCAGATAGGTTCAGTGCAAACTTCACCCCCCTGCCCCCCAAAGGCCCTTTCGACATCCCCTATACTTATCCCACACCTCGCATCTCCATACATCAAGTGCTGCAGGCCCTATCCAAGGCAAAAAACACAGCTTCCATGGGACCTGATAGTATCCCAGGATGTATTCTGTACAAACTCCAGCAAGAACTGGCTTCACCACTGAGCATCCTATTCAACCACATCCTAAGTACAGGCTTCATTCCAGCAGAGTGGAGAACTGCCAATATCATCCCTTTGCACAAAGGTGATGCCACTACTGACCCTGGAAACTATCACCCCATTAGCTCGACAAGTATGATCTGAAAAGTCATGGAGCACATTATTATGGATCTCATAAACAAGGACATAGTCAATCTCCAAGCACTTGACCCCACCCATTTCGGATTCGTCAAGGGCAGATCTTGCCTCTTGAACCTGGTTGACTTCTTTGAGACTGTCACCAAGGCTCTGGATGAGGGAAAGTCAGTGCATACAGCTTACCTTGACTTGGCTAAGGCCTTTGACACAGTCCCCCACTCAGGTATCATCAAAAAGCTAACACAACTTGGCGTAAATCCCTGTCTCGTCAGGACCCTCAAAGTCAAAGTAGGCACCTCCACCTCCGATAGCAGACCTGTCACTAGTGGAGTTCCCCAGGGATCTGTCCTGGGACTCCTACTATTTCTCAGAGATCCAGGCAAAGACAAAAGGCCTGTGGCTGACCAAGTTTGCAGATGACTGTAAGTTGGGTGCTGTCATTGACTCCCCAAATGATGTTAACATACTGCAAGAGGATTTCACAGCAACTAATGACTCGTGCCAAAGTCATAGCTTCAAGCTAAATGCAAAAAAAGGTATCATCATACCATTCTACAAAAACATGACCCCTACTGATTACCACATCAACGAAACCCCCTAAGCACACAACCTGTGGTGAGAGGCCTGGGCATTCAGGTTGATAACCTCACATTTGACCATCATGTAGCAGTAGTGGTCAGGAAAAGCCTTTTGCTTAGTTCATCTCATAAGTAAAGGAATTGCGTCCAGAAAAAGGAGGTTATTACCTCTCTATACTCCTCCCTCATTAGATCAATAACTAAACATCTGCATAAACTGTAAACGCCACTGCAATATCTCACAAAGAGAATCCATGGCCTCCAACACCTCTCCAATGCAGACAGGCTCAAATCACTATCACTGTATTCGGTATTGTACAGATTGCTCAGGGGTGATCTGTATCTCGCCTACAAGGCAATCTGGGACCCTGCCCTACAAGAGATGCTCCATATTTGTAAGTCTAACTCCTCATGCACTACCCACTCAAAAGGCCTGAGTCTAATATGTGACATCAACAAAACTTGCTGGAGAGACAGGTTTGTCTCCTAGAGGCTGCCTCGTCTCTGGAATAGACTTCCCATACTTGTCAAACAGATCACCTTGCTGACCTTCTTCAAGCGCAACCTTGATGAGTAGATGGGAAACCCAAATTTTTCCCAGGGGTTTCATCTGTCACTCATTCACAGGGGCGACAGGTGCTGACTGAGGTTTCATTTTGGGGATAAACTCTTGGCAAGGGTTATAAGTCCCCCAGGGCCATTAGCCTAGTGACCTCCTATGATCCTATGATCTATGTGGTACAGTTTATTGTCTGAAACTGTTGCATGCTATTTTTAGGGACTTTCCTTTCTTCCCCAAAGTTGTTCAACTGTGCAGTTGTTAATGTGCAAGTTTGTATGCGTAGGGGCATTCCTCATTTTAAGTGTTTAAAAAACGAAGTTAAGTATTCACTGTAATGTTCCATCTGTGTTGTCCATTTGTATTCTTCCTTAACAATTGAGTTCAGATCAGATACTCAGATCCAGCTTGGCCATTATTTTCAGCTTGTGGCCATTAACAAACTCTCAAGTTCCTCCTCCCTTACCTAAAATACACAATCAAGATCTGAGGTGCAGGGTTGGTGCGAGGGAAGTTGAGGCAGAATGAAAATGGATAACTTAGATGAAACATTATGGTGAGTACATAACTTCTTTATCTGATGATGTCAAGTTTCATTCATTCCTCAACAATTAGGGCAGAGTCCATAGCTACCTAAAATCCCAGGAAGACTCTAAGGAAGGATATTCCTGAGCACAGTTGAGCCAAAGACTGCTCTTTCCTTGATACCATATCCAGTTTGTAATCAGTAATAAAGGTGTGAGGATCAGCACAAGTAGCAGCCACACATATATCATCTATGGATGCTTTGGAAAGAAATACTAAAGATGTCAATGACCTGGTTGAATGGGCTTTCAATGATTTTGGTAAAGAAAGGCCTAATTTGTTATAGACAAAGGATATGCAATCTGTAAGCCACTTGGCTAAGGTTACCTTTGTAGCTGGCTTGCCCAATTTGGAATCCCCAAATGAAACAAACAATTGGTCTGTTTTTCTAAAATGTTTTGTTCTATGCAAGAAAAATGCAATTCTCTGTGATTGTCCAGAAAAGTGTAACATATATTCACCTTTGTTTGTAAACTTCGGAAAGAAAACAAGCAAATTAATAGATTGGTTGAGGTTTAACTCTGACACCACCTTTAGAAGGAAGGTAGGATTGGTTAGTAAAAACACCCTATCCTTATGAAATATTAAGTAAGGAGGTTCAGAAGACAGTGCTTGAAGTTCTGAAAGTCTTCTAGCAGAAGTGATGCATACCAAAATATAGTTTTCCAGGTCAGAAATTTGAAGTCACAGTTAGCTGCTGGTTTGAAAGGTGCATGAATTAATGACTGTAGTACAAAATTTAAATCCCATGGTGGGACTGAATCCTTACAATGGGGGCTCAAAAGAAGGGTACCTGTCAAAAAGGCTTTACAAAGTTTCGATGAAGCCAAGGAGGAGTTTTCATTCCCAATATGAAAATTAGAAATAGCAGCTAGTTGTACTCTAATAGTTGAGGAACTGGCTGTGTCATTGAAAATCTTTGCTAAGAATTCAAGGGCACTATCTACTTGCACTGTAAGGGAGTCAGTATGTTTCTGCTGTGCCCAAAAAACAAATATCTTCCATTTACTTCTGTAAAGTTTTCTTGTAGAAGCTTTATGGGAGGGTAAAGGCATATGACGAACAGGGGAGGAAAGCATATGTTGTCATCTATCAATGGAAGTGGGGAAACCATGCGGTCAGTCTTACATTTGAAATAGCAAGGTGAACCATGCCTGACAGGTGAGACAGAAGGCCCTGAATTGGATCCAGACTCCATGGAGGGCAAATTAGATGAGGTCAAAGGAAGGGGAACCAAATTTGTCAAGGCCAATAAGGGGCAATGAGGATGACTTTACTCTTCAACCGGGATGCTTTCTGCAGAAATTTGGGGATAAGCTTGTAGGAGACTGAGGGGCCAATCTTGTAGAAGAACTTCTCTCAGTGACTTTCCTGGCGGGTGGATTAGGGCAAAGAACCTGCTGCACTTATGTTTAGAGGAGATACAAATAAGTCGCAGTATGGCTGGTCCCCATTGGTGGAAAAATCATTGTTGAGAGACCACTCATGAGGTAGCAGAATTGACCTGCTCAACTTGTCCGCTGTCACTTTGAATTTACCCAGAATGTGAGTTGCTATCAGAAATCAGTTGGATAAGATCACCCATTACCAAACTCTGAAAGCTTCTCAACATAAGGGGTAAGATCTGGTTCCTCCTTGTTTGTTGATGTACCAAACCACGGACATACTGTCTGTCTGAATTGCAATTGTTCCAGAGGAGAGAGAGTCTTAGAAGGCCTGCAACACTAAGAACACTGCTCTTATTTCTAGGACATTGATATGCAAATTGACCTCTTTGGGGGGCCATGCACCTTGGACTTTATTTCCCAGAAAGTGCCCCCCTACCCAATCTGGCATGCATCCGTGGTCACTATGGCCTTGGGTTCAGGAAGAATGGAGGGATGGCCTTGTAGAATTTCGTCTGAGTGGATCCACCACCAAAGATATCTTTTGCACGCTTGAGTAATTCTTATCCTAGCGGAAGTGTGCTAATGAAGACTGGACCACTGATTTGCTAATATCCATTGAAAAACCTCATATGAAATCTTGCTAATGGAACAAGAACTATAGCCACAGATGTTAATCCCAACGCCTGTTGGATTAATCAGGTTGAGATTGTGGAGCTGTGAATTATTTTCCTGACCTGGAATCCAGTAATCTGTACTCTTTGACAGAGAAAGAGAAGCTGTCATGGTTACTGTGTTGAAAATGGCTCCTATGAACTCCAATGTCTGAGATGCTTCTAACTGAGATTTGTTGTAATTTATGGTTGTACCTGGTTTCAAGCTGTTATCAGTAAATGCCTGGTCAGGGTGGTAATGAGCCAGTATCAAAACACTCAGAATCCCTGCAGTCTCAAGTGAACTGCTACAACTGCCATGCATTTGGTGAATACCATGGGGGCTGTGCTGAGGCCAAAGGGCAGTGCTCTGAACTGGTAATGGCTGGCTACCAGCCAGAAGCATAAATATCTTCTGGATTGCCTGTTCATTTTTATGTGATAGTATGCATCTTTAAGGTCTGTCAAGCACATCCAGTCGTCCTTGCACAAAAAGGGCAGAATGGACTGAACCATGACCATCAAGTACTGAACTAATTTGTTCAGACTGCTGAGACCCAAAATGAATCTCCAGTCCCCTGTTTTCTTTGGCACTAAAAAGAATCTTGAGTAAGTTCCGAATTCTGTCTGGTCTAGTGGGATCTCCTGGATGACTCATTTTTCTAGCAGCTTTTGTATTTCTAGTACTGCTGCTTTCCTCTGACTGGGTGGAATGTCAGGAATTTTGCACACGGATGGAGGTGGTAGGGAAAAGGGAATTATATAACATCTGGAAATAAACCTGTGCACCCATGTATCTTTTGTAATGTCTAATCAGGTTGTCTGGTGCAGGGATAAAAGACCCCCGATTGCCTCCATTGGCAGACAATCAGCCTCCTTTCATGAGTGCTGGTAGGGTCTGTCAGAGAAGGAATTTCTGGACCTCTGGTTCTGCAGGTGTCCTCTGCCATGTGGGCAGCGTCATCCATTTGAGTTTCCTTCAGGGCAATCTCCACAGAGATCTTGGAAAGGACCCTTGGACTTCCTGAACCACATTTTCTGACCCCCTCATTGATCCGTAGAAAAGGTCCTCTGTGGAGTCAAAAAATGTACTCCAACTGCATAGAGAGCCTTTACATTTTGCTCACATCTGAAGACTGTGTGCTTAACTTTAGGGCCGAACAAAGAGCTTCCATCAAAAGGAGCATTGACAAAAGAGGACTTGAAGGGCTCTGCAAAGTCATACAAGTGCATCCAGGCATGCCTCCTAATAGAAATGCCTGCACCCACCATCCCTGAGGTACTTTCTGTCGCATGGGAGATAAGCCTCATGGATGAATTAGTGTTTGATTGAAGGGTAGCCAACTGCGAGGCCACAGAAGACTTAGTCTCAGGAGTACTGGTCCCAGAAAGGGAATTTGAAAGTTCCTTAATCAGATCCCTCTGTAATCTTGTGAAGTGTGCCAAATAATTTAGTGATCTGAGTGTAAAGGTCATGGAAGCATGCACATGCTTCCCAAATCTGTCCAACGCTCTAGACTCTCTGGTAGGGGGATAGACAGAAGAGCTCTGCTCTGCAAGTTCTTTCTTGGTGGCCACCGCCATGATAATGGCATCTATGTGTACTCCCTTGCTCCAAAAATCCTTTCCTGCAGGTGGTGCCAAAATCCAGTCTGGTCTTTTGGGGATAGGCTCATCTGTGTCTGGTTCTTTCCACACCCACCTAGAGATCAAATCAATGAGCTTGTCAGCAGGCGAGTCACCCAGGAGGTAGAGGGGCCAGACTCAAAGGCTTCCAGGAATACAGATTCTTCTTTAAAGGGTTATCAGTGGATAGTGCTTAAGAATCTCTAGGATGTCTCCAAATGAGATGTCTTCTGGTGGAGATCTCGGGGACCCTTCCCTGTCATCAAAATCTGTATCTTCAGTGACACACTCCTGAGGGAAGTCCAAGTGCTTTCTCTTGCACTCTCTGTTCATAGTGACTTCTTCAGTGGAGTGTTCCAGAGAAGTATCAGAAGAAATAGTAATACCTTGCTGGATAGCCTGGAGACTTTGGGCTGGCTGCCCCTGTGGAATGAAGTGATTGGGCCCATGGTGCAGAGACATATGTAATCCAGATGGGAGCTCCAGGGGGGGGCATCTGTCCTGCACAAGCAGAGAACACTGTCTTCACTACCTCAAAGGCAGAATTCTCCAAGGAGAAGGAAGTCGATGCAGCCGAGAAGCCAAGCTTCCGACCCATCAGCTCCCACAGCTTCAAAGGCATTCCACCTGAGACAGAGGTTGGAGCCTAGCTATCCAATGCAGAAGCTGTGAGGGGCAGAGACAACTCTAGTAGCTTCTGAGTCCACTTTAATACCTTGGATCTGGCCTGGATGTTTCGGCTCCACAAGTCATCCAGCTCCGAAGCACTTAGAGCTGGAGCCCTCAGAGAAAGCTGTAGATCCAAAGCTACTATAATCTTCTGATCCAAACCACATGGTTCCAGAAGACTCAGGTCCAAGGGCTCCAAAAAGTCAGATTGGAGAAGGAGCCGAGATTTGAGGTGTAGTGCTAGTAAGGGCTTCCTGACTTGAGGGGGTAAGAACCGGAAGAACTCCCATCTGACTCTGCACTGAAAGAAATGTCATCATTCTAGCTACATCAACTTCGGTCAGACTTCTGGAAGAATGAGGTGATACCACTAAGAGAGATCTAGAGCACCAATGGGGTTTCAAAAAAGGAGATGGTTCCAGAGAGGGTACCTGCTCTATGATGTGAGAGTAACTGGTCTGAAGTAGCAACTTTGGATCCAAAATGATGGGATCCAAGGAAGTCGATCTGTTTTCCGACACTGACTTTGGGGAAGGGCAAGCAATAGATCAGTTTCTTAAGCTTTTTCTTAGGAGGTTCCTTCATCTGATCTGAGGATGGGGTGGAGGATCCAGATGGACCTGAATGTTCACCAGAAGGCTCCTTTTGCTTAGGTTTGGGGGTTGAGCCCCAGATAGATATTCCAAGATGGAGGAAGGTATCAAACCTTTTAAAATTAGTTTGTTTTTCCTGTCTGTGATGGCCCTAGGATTAAAGGATTTGCATATTTTATGATCTGTTTGAAGGTGCTCTGGGCCTAGGCAATAGACTAATAAGGCATGAGAGTCAGAAAGCAGTAATATGTGACTGGATTTTAGACATGTTTTAAAACCTGATGGCTTTACAAACATTATTAACAACAAATAACAGAAAAATACAATAATGTAGTCAAAGAAAGAAAGAAGAGAGATACCAACAATGGTATCAAGAATGCACACTGTGTGTATAAAAGGGGAGAAGAAAAGTTTTCCAACGATGGCAGTAAGGAGTACACAAAAGTGTAGGAAAGGGAGGAGTTAAACCAGATACTACACTAATAAAAGTTATATTATAAAAAGATTCAAAGATATACAAAAGGTAGATACAGCAAAAGTATACTTATCTTCTGAAGTAATAGTATTAAGGTCGACAGCTCACAGCAGTCATGTGTGTTAGGGGATGGAGCATTATGGGTACGGGAAGAGCTCGAGAGTTTTAGTGGCCATGAGTTGAAAATAAAGGCCGAGTCAGATCCGAGGAATGAATCTGAACCCAGTTGTTGAGAAATGAATGAAAATTGACATCAGATTGCTATATGTTAAACTTCAAAAAGATCTGGCACACAAATTCATTGTTGAGAATTTTTTTAACAAATATTCTTGGTAAACTATACTGTATCATATACATCAAGTGAACGTTTTGTGAGCATGAAGTTATTAACCATGCAGTGAGTTTCCTTGTTGAAAGTGATAGTAAGTTTTCCACATTTTCCCATTTCTTCCACATTATTAGAGATAGGGTTTTCACATTTTGAGAGCTATGCTTGCCCCTGCCAACAGAAGCACTTGTTTTGAGGTGTCCTACTATGCATGTAGTAGGCAGCTTTTCACAAGCCCTGCCATAAAAATTTCTAAGGTGCAAGAGACCTTCTTCAGACTCTAGCTAAGATTGCTGAATTAAGCATTAGCCCTCAAGTTAACTCATTTATTTCTGTATTGGATATGAGAGCTTTAAGCAGTGGATTCTTTGTTTAAAAAACTTAGGAGAATTTTTATATGTTTCTTTTGTCAAGTCCCCCCCCCCAATACACATATTTACACAGTGCTTAATGTTGGCGAGCTCAAGTTACTGCTATTATGGGAGACTGCATTGGATCCCCTAAAACCCTCTTCCACCCCGCCAAGTGCATCATGTCTTGAGATCATGAGGTGATTGTGAGCTCATTTCCATGTACGCACACCCTGTCCCACACTGTTTACTTGCAAAGTTTTATGATGAGTCAGTCACACTGGCATTGTGGTAGACTATATATAATATCCCCTAAAATTTCCCATCTAAAAAATATGAACCATCTAATAGCCTCTCATTCCATTCTTCATTCTTACAGCCTCCAGTCATCCATTGGCCAGGCACTAAATATAACTTACATAATTGGTGCTGATGAGAGGAGTATATATGTTTTACCAGTATGCAGTGATTTTTGTTTGATGCTGCTTAAATGCAGGTAGATACAGGCAAAAATGTTTACATTATGTTTATGTGAAGAGAGTAAGGCAGGAGAACACATGAGGTTGTTACCGTTTTAGATGAAGTAGGTAGTAATCCTTTTCTTAAATGAAAATTGCTGTCAATAAAAGAGGCATTTTAAGGTGGTAGTTTTGCCACTGGGTATCTTTTAGGGTCAGGAATACTGTGAAGAGAAGGATTTTGATTACTGTTTGCTTAAACTGCATAATATGCTGATCCTTTGCTATGGCAAGCATCACCAGTCTCATACATTTGCAGCTTAATGTTAAATTATACTTGTAGTGTACAATTTAATTACATATTGGTTCATTATTTTATATTTCCTGATATTTGTTTAACAAAATTTAGTGCATTTTCATTATATACTTAATTATTGCCTTTTATACATATGCCAATTTTTTTATAAGTACGACTGTTTCATGTAATTTATTTATGGAGTGTTCCTCCCAAGATTGCCCCCACATAAAGGCCATTTGCCAGGTGGTATTTTGTCAGTCAACAGGAATGAAACATCTCCTTTACTACACTTAGTTGTAATTCCTCTGTTTTCAGTCTCTGCCTACTGCCTTTTAAGTGACCAACACAATGTTATCAGTTCCCCTCCATCTGTATCTTTGTGAGATGCCTCAACCCCCAGTTCCATTTTAATATTCTTCTTGTGAGGTTTTCATTCTTTCTAAGTTTTTAATCTTGTATTTTAATCTGTTCTTTGTTTTTCTGTCTTTGATATGTCTTTATACATCCACTTTCTTGTGGTCCACTCCTGTACTATCTCTGTTAAATCTAACAGTATCATGTGTGGTTGAACCATCTTCTCTTTACCCTTTAAACTGCATCTCTTCAGTTTACATAATAGATCCATCAGGGTGCTGTGAATACATAATCACTATGAATGCCATTTCAAAGCAAAAAGTGTTTGAAATGGCATTTAAACAATTAAAGGATGTTTTTGTATGAGTTGATGCCCCTGTCATACTTCCAATTCATGTGTCTCTGTCATTAACGCTCCTGCATTTCCAGGAGAAACCGCATTAATCATAGATTGCAAAATTGGCTTTTCCACATGTAGTACTCACATGTGTGACTTGAAGTTTGTCATGTGTTAATTTTTTACAACCGCATTGTTGTTTTGTATGGAACTCTTTCGTTAGCTGCCATCTTGTTATAAATGTATATGTACTCAAATCTAAAATACAGTATTGCATAGTTTGAAACTCCAACATAGAGGACTAGCCACTGCTTGAAATTAGGTTCACAGGCTTAATTGTCTAACTTATGATCTACTAGCATTTAAGAAATGTCATTGCTGTAACCTCATGCTGTTGTTTTCCATTTCCCATATTTAGGATATTTTTGAAGATTGATTCTTCTGATCGTAATAGGAAGATATTTAGTAATCATGGAAGACAGTGTTTCTGTCATTTTGTTTCTATTTGCTTTCTTTATTTCTGTCTGCTGATTAGCAAGGCTTTTTCTATTAGACTAGAACTCATTTGTTCTTGTTCCCCAGTTTGAGGATCTACCCAGGTGCACTATGATGAAAGCTGTCTGGAAGGGGCCATCATTCAGGCAGCCATGATGGCATCCTGGCTATCAGAGCAGTTATATGTTAGCTTAACCCAATCTCCTGGAAGGGAGAGATTGCCATCACAGTATGTGAGAGATGTTGTTACACTATGAAAATTGAGACATGACTTTCACATGCTGGCAAATGAAATGACAAACAGATTGTCAGCACATAATTTCACACACTAAGATCTCGATACATAAACCTATATATGTTGAGGGACGTAAGTTACCAAATCCTCAAAGGCCTCCCATATGCTGCCCTCAGAAACCACATGCAGACCAAACCCAGTCATTACCAGCCACTACACATAAAAATACACATCACATTGTCTCCACAAGCAAGCCCCTAAAACGAAATACCACACATTCAAATATCTTGGTTGCAGGAGATTCCACTGTGAGACACACAGATACCACCCCTCACCAGGTTGGATAAAGAGAAGTTTACAGTCAGTTGCCTGTTGGGCCAGGATTCGACAGGTCACGCAGGCACTCTGGTCACTCAGCCACAAGTACTGGTGTGACTCATAGTCCATGTGAGTGTGAATGACCTGAGACGTACCTTTATGGACTATATGAAGAGAGACATGATGGACCTCTCTGAAAACATGTTGCAGGCTGGTATGAGCCTCGCATTGAGCAGTATTCTATCCTCACCATGAGTGATACCACAATGATTGATTTCAATAATTAGCTTAGCTACTGGTGTTATTCCAAGAGGATCCAGTATTTGTCAGCCTGGGACAACATGATCAACAGACCATGCTGCTTTGCCAGAGATGGTCTGTACCTGTCACTGCTAGCCTTTTGAATACTGACCAAGGCATTAGCCATCCCCATAGTGCATTTTTAGGCAGTGCCCAACTAACAGACCTACCAATGTAACAGATTCTTGTAATGCTAAGCTGAAGGTACTACTGCTGAGTGCTAGGATTCTTAACAACAAACTGCACTCCCTGGAAGTTGTCCTTGCCCTGGAGAATACTGATGTCTTTGCAGTTACAGAGATGTGGTTCAAGGCTGCCGAAAGCACCCAACAGTGCAAGGCAACGTGGATATCACACATTCTGACCAACCTCTGAAAATTAAAAAAATGAAATGAGGAGGAGGTGTTTCCATTTACATAAAAACAATGGCTCTATATTACTTCAGAGAAAATTCAGTTCAGCGAATGGCATTTTCATTTCATTTACATCAAACATGCCATTCATCGAACTGTTCATACTGAGATCGCGGTACAGTGAGGATTGGGAAATTTGCCCTTTCTCCACTGTAGTGTGATCTCGGAGTATATATATATATATATATATATATATATATATGTGTGTGTGTGTGTGTGTGTGTGTGTGTGTGTGTGTGTGTGTGTGTGTGTGTGTGTGTGTTATATATATATATATATATATATATAGATATATAGATATATAGATATATATATATATATATATATATATATATATATATATATATATATGTGTATGTATATATATATATATATATATATATATATATATGTGTTTGTGTATGTGTGTATATATATATATATATATATATATATATATATATATATATATATATATATATATATATATGTAGCCCCCCCACAAGACCAGATTTCAATGAACGGCATTTCTGATGAAATGCCATTCGCTGAACTGTCACTTCACCTAAGTGATATAGACCCAATACGATGAAACCTCTAAGTTGATCAGGCAGGATGACTCACTTGAGCTACTCTATTTCCAGCTGTCCATGGGCAAAATCCCCCACCATATCATTGCTATCTTCCGCTCCCCAACCATGAACCATGAAAACCACTCCAAATACCCGAGGATACTAGAATCGTTACCATTCAGCCTAACACACTACTCATGGCTGATTTTAACTACCCCTCCATAAAATGGGAAACATACACAACCACTATAATGCAGGCTCAGAGATTGCTGGAATTTATCAATGGAAATGCTCTGGAAAAGCTGGTCTGCACTCCTACTATATCCTTGGCATTGTACTCACAAACATGGGGAGGCTTTGCACCCCTAGCATAATGTCCTCATTGGTAAGATTGGATCATAAATTCGTCTCCTTTGAAATAAAATGTAATGGTAGAACCCCTATCAAACTCTAAAACCCTAAGGAATTTTTCCATGGCAAATTACTTTCTATTAAGTGATAACATAGGTAATTTTAAAGCTCCCCATAACTGCAAAAACATGGAGACCTACACAGAAATATACACAAATGCCCTGTACAACCACTTAAACAACTGCTTAGAAATGGCAGTACCTGACTGAACTAAGCCAAGGTCTAGCCCGAAAAACAAGCCACCCTGGTGGACCCCTTGCATAAATCGACTATATAACAGAAGGAAGAAATTCCTGTGAAGAAGTAAGTCGGAAGGTGCACAACAGAGAAAAAAAATCACTCGTTAGTCTCAACAGGCAAATCAGGTAACTAGTCAAGTCTTCAGTTGCTAAATACAAGACTAAAATAGCCTTCCAAGCAAAGGATAACCACAAAACATTTTAGTTATGTCCAAAATCTTAATTGAATCACTCAACAATGTGCTGAGTTGGCTATAGATGGCACTGTCTGTACTCAGCCAAAAGAAATAACAAACCTACTGGCCATTAAATTCAGCTCAGATTTCACCCCCATCACCTCCTGTTGCTCCCCATGAAATACCCCCTAGCATTCATTTGCCTGTTATCACAAAAGAGCAGGTTGTTACTGTAATCTCTAAAGCTAGAAACGCAGCATCAGTGGGCCCTAACAGAATCCCAGGGTGCCTATTAAATAACTTGAAACATGACCTAGCAGACACACTCAGATCTTTATTTAGCCCCAGTTTACACACTGGCTTTGCCCCAGTGGAGTGGAGGACAGCAGCAGTCATATCTCTGCCCAAACAGCGACCATCAACTGACCCAGGAAACTACAGACCAATAAGTCTGAATAGCATTGTATGCAAGGTTATGGAAAAGATAATCATGGACCTGATTAACAACGATATAAGAAATCTCCAGACTTTAGACCCAACCCAATTCGGCTTCATCGAGGGTAGGGTCTGCCTACTCAGACTGGTAGAGTTTTTTGAGAATGTCACCAAGGCCATGGTTGAGGATAAAACATTGCATACCACCTACCTTGATCTGGTCAAGTTATTTGACACAATACCCCACTTGGGTATTATAGATAAACTCACAAAATTGGGCATAAACTTCTGTGTCACCAGATGGATAGCCAAATGGCTCAAGGATAGGACACGTTGTTAGAGAGGAGGAGTACACATCCAGCAAGAGGTCAATCACCAGTGGAGTACCACAGGGCTCAGTGCTGGGCCCCCTCCTGTTTGTGATATACTTCTCAGATGTCAAGGCAAATGTAGATGGCTTTTGGCTGACCAGGTCTGTTGATGGCTGCAAATTGGGTGCGATCATTGACTCCCCAAACAGTGTTGATATCCTACAGAAAGGACTGATGCAGACTAATGACTGGTGTCAGAGCAATGGCCTCAGAGCAATGGCCTCGAAGTGCATAATAATACCCTTTGGGAAATCAAGCACCTGTAAATTACAATATTGAGAGTGGACCCAGTGGTGAGAGATTTGGGTACTCAGGTAGACAGTAGTCTGATCTTTGACCACCATGTGTCCACAGTGTTGAGGAAATCCTTTTATGTGGATCAGGTTATAAGTAAGGACATGGCATCCAGATCTGTGGATGTCATAGTACCACTGTACTAGGCCTTCATCAGACCAATAATTGAGTACAATGCACTCCTTGGCATGTGCTTCACCAGGCATCTGTTACAGTTGGACGGTCCTCATGTCATATGCAGACCAATTAAAAGCCCTAGAACTGTATTAAGTTTACTACAGATATTGTGAGATGATCTATACCTGACCTACAAGTCAGTCTCTGACCCAGTCCTAATGGAAATGTCACAAAACTAACTGCATGAAGGTTACCCACTCCAGATATCTAAACCTGATCCCTGGCATGAATAGTTCTGGAATAAGCTTCCTATTCACATGAAGCAAAGCCCATCCCTGACCATCTTCAAGTACAATTTGGACCAATGGATGAGAAATCACAAATTTACTCCTGAGGTGGCACCCATGTCCCTTATGGACAGAGGCAGTCTGTAAAAATGGTCAAAACACTGCTTGATGACCCTTATCTTTCCCATAGGGATAGAAAATTGGGTAAAATCTGGGTAAAAAATGTTTATAAGGGCTCTTGAACTGTTAGCCTAGTAATCTCCTATGAACCTATGGGGTGGCTGTTGTGTTTTTCCTTCACACGAGATGATGCCCCCATGCAGTGAAGTCTAGTTCTTGTGCTCTTCCCCTTCTTTTAATGTATTGTGCAGCACTTGGCTGTCTCTGCCCACCATCCCACCCCACCCCCCTGCCAGGATGGGCATTCCCATCCTTCCTGGTGTCTTCATCAGATACCTGAGCTAATTGAATTCTGGTTGCCTAGGCCATAGTCTGTTCTTTATCCCTGAATGCCATCTTAGCTGACAGTGTTTTTTTTTTTCTGTTACTGATGGTTACCTTTATTGTTAAGTTCTATGGGCTGGTATTAGCTCCTCAGTAGTGTATTCTAGACAAAGACTGTTATAAATAAAACTGTGTCATACTTTGCCTTATAGACCAGACACAAATCCAGAATATAGCAATAGTTTTTGAAGCCTTTCTGAACAGTTCTTTTTTTTTCTACCATGTAATTTTTTAAGGAATTGTACCTTCCAGTGTGTTTTCAGGTGGCTTGTTTGAAGCCTACAGAATGCAGTGTTCTGTTCAATAATGGCTCAGATTGGTGAGATATATAGTACAGTACATTTATCTTCATGGAGTAAATAGACATCCATGCCTTTTAGACCTGGGCTACAGATATATTTGTATGACTTTGGTTTAGGCACTGGCAAAGATGCCTGCCCAAAAGCACTTCATTTTGTCATTTCCATGTAGCAGATTTGTAAAGAGTTTAAATAATTTGTTTTAATAATTTTATAAAAGTTGCCAATGAAGTATTTGAGAGATTGATACTGATTATCTGTGACTGAATTTTATCTCAAAAAACAGTTAAGGTTCTAATAAGAAAACTTTTTAGTACTCGTCTCTAAATGTCCAAATGATTGTTATGTTTAAATTGTTGTCTGCCATTGTCCCTAGATATTTACTTTTTTATAATTTGACTGTTTTTATTTTGTAGTCATATTTAATGCCATTTTTTGACAAGGCTCATTATGCTTAATTTACTAACATTAAATGTGTAGTCATTAACCATCTTGAGAAAATTTGAATATTTATAATAAAGTAATTGCTTCCCATTTTGCAGTCATTAGGTACTCACAGTCTATTTCCTACTTTTTACTACTAAGAAACTCAATGTGCAAAAATACATAATAGTACCCCTTGGAAAGATGATCATGCCTAGACATCACCACGTTGATAATACACCCCTAAAAGTATACCCAGTGATCAGGGATCTGAGAATGGATGTTGTCTGTAAGCTGACCTATAACTAATATGAGTCTACTGTGTTGAGAAAATCATTCTACATTGTACAACGTATAAGTTATGGCATGGCATCTAGGACCAATGAGGTCATTGTTCCACTGCACTAAGTTCTCATCTGAGCAGTCATTGAGTGGATTGCACCCTTTCGCATGTATCTTATCAGGTACTTGAAACAGCTTGAAAGACACAGTGGTTCCTTACAAAAAGAATACAGAGAGTAAACAAAAAGTCATATGTGGGACGTCTCAAAGCCCTGTCCCTGTATTCTGTCTCCTACAGACTGCTGCACAGTGATCTATGCCTAGTCTACAAGGCATCAAGTAACACCAAAAATACTCATTCTAAGTACCTTAACCTCATCCACGATATAAACAGGACACATTGGAGGGACAGATATAGGTTCATAGGTTCATATGTTCATACTAGGCTCTCAGCCCTAGGGCATTTATAAGCCTGTCCATATTCAAATGTTTGGACCATTGGATGAGAAATTTTAAATTTATCCCTGATTTGCTATGTCCCTAATGGACAGGGGCAGATTTTGGTAATTTGAGGTAAGCTTGCCTCTGTCTAACAGTGACACTTCAGTGATACCCTAGTAATCACCTATGATCCCATCCACTAGCTGCAAGATTTCTCTTGAAGAGTGACACTGAGGGCAGGCTGGTAACCTGGACTGGGATTTTATTCCAGAGTGAAGGGAGCCTCTGGGTTATGAATCTGTCCCTCCAGCATGTCTATTTAAGTGCTGAGGTGTGCATAGCTCGATGGGATTTGGATTTTCTGAGGTGGTCCATTAATTCCGGGTTGGACATGGCTTTATACGTCAGGCACAGATCGCCTCTGAACAGGCGGTATGCCACTGAGTAGAGCTGGAGTTTCTTTAACCGGCAGCATATGGCATCTGTTTGAGCCCTTTGATCCTCTTGGTGAGGTACTTTTGGGGTCTTTCCAGTTGCTGCAGGTGTCTGGTAAGGTACATCCCAAAAGGGGCATTGTACTCAATTATGGGCCTGATGAGGGATGAGTAAAGAGGCACGATGACCTCCCCTGATCTAGATGTGAATCCCTTCATGATTAGGTGGGCTATATAAAATGTTTTTATAACCACTTTGGCCACGTGGTTGTCAAATGAGAGATTGTTATCAACTTGGGTCCCCAGGTCCCTAATTACTTCTTCTGTACTTAATGGATTACCACCTTTGTGGTAATTTGTGGGCACTTTGTTTTTGCCAAAAGGGATGACTATACACTTTTTGGCATTTAGCTTGAGGCCATGGCTCTGGCACCAGTTGTCTGTTTCTATGAGGCCCTTTTGGAGGATGCTTGTGTCGGCTGGAGAGTCGATTATGGCGCCCAGTTTGCAGTCATCTGCAAACTTGGTCAGCCACAGTCCTTCCGTGTTGGCCTGTACCTCCAAGAAATATATACCGAACAAGAGAGGTCCCAGGACTGAGCCTTGTGGGACACCACTTGTAACTGTTTTGGAGTCTGACATGGCTCCAGCAATTCTAACCATGTGGGTTCTGTCCTTGAGCGAGTTTGCAATCCATCTAGTGACATAGTGGTTTATATTTAAGTTGGTGAGCTTATCTATAATGCCCGAGTGGGGTATTGTATCGAAGGCTTTTGTGAGGTCCAGGTAGGCTGTGTGGACCACCTTCCCCTCGTCAATGGCCTTGGTGACTGTTTCAAAGAAATCAACCTGGTTTAAGAGGCAGGATCTGCCCTTAACAAAGCCGAACTGGGTAGGATCCAGTGTCTGTAGGTCCCCAATATCTTTATTTATGAGGTCCATGATGATCCTTTCCATAGCTTTGCAGACCAAGCTAGTCAGGCTTATGGGGCGATAGTTTCCAGGATCCGTTGAGGCACCACCTTTATGGAGAGGGACCACTGTTGCTGTATGCCACTCTTTGGGCACATATCCTGTAGTAAGGCTGAGATTGAACAGTAGTTTTATGTTTGGGTTTAGCTCTTCTTGGAGTTCATGTAGGACGCAGCCCGGGACACCGCCTGGTCCCATTGATGCTGTGTTTTTGCTTTGGAGAGGGCGGCTCTTACCTGAGCATCTGAGATGTTAGGGGACAGCACCCTGATGTGATAAATATTTGGCCTTTGGTGTGGAGGGGAGAAGTTTGCGCTAAACCTGTCAGCTAGGATGTGGGCAATGTCTGTGGGATCAGTGTATTTTTGTCATTTTTGGACTAATTCTGAGCATATCTGGGAATTCCCACCCAGGTTCCTAACATAACTAAAGAAAGCCTTGTGATTATCCTTAGTGTCCTGTGCAATTTTTCTCTCAAGCTGGCCTTAGACAATTTTATGAGTGCCCGTAGTTTTTGCTAATACTGATCAGTGATGCCTTCCCTTTTGGGATTTTGCTCTATCATTTAGTAGCTTCCTCCTTCTATTGTATAGTTTGTTTATGGCTGGGGTCCACCAGACAGGACGTCTGCCTTTGGAGGATTGGGTCTTGGTTTTATTTGGGATCGATGATCCATGCATTCCTGAAGGTGTTCATAGAATGCGTTTATAAAGGATTCTGGGTCTGGGCCGTATTTTCCACAGGCCCGGCTTTGAAGAATTCCACCTCGGTTTTGAGGAGTGTGAAATTTGCTTTAGAGAAGTTTTTCACTGTGGTTTTCTGGGCAGGGGTGGGGTCGGGATGTGAATATCCAGTGAGATTAGTTTATGGTCTGATCTTACCAGTGAGGGATACACTTCTGGTCTGGAGCATAGAGTCCCCATGTTGGTGATGATCAGGTCCGGTATATTTTCCCCTCTTGTGGGAGTGGTAACAAGTTGTTCCATAGCATTTGAGTTTATAAATTCTAGGAACCTTTGGGCTAGGGTGTTGGAGCTAGAGTAATGCTCCCAGTCTATGTTTGGGTAGTTGAAGTCACCCAATATAATGGTGTTTGGAGAGACCTTCATATTTTCCAGTGTTCTCAGAAAGGCCGAGTGGGGTTCCTGGGTTTGGGAGGGTGGTCTGTAGCAGGCTATAAACTGGAAGGCAGTTTTACCCACTGTTAGTTGCACATGGATAGTCTCTGATTCTTCGTGCTTTGCCACCAACCTGGAAGTGTGGGTATCTTTGATGAATATCGATACTCCCCCTCCTTTTGTGGTTCGGTCCAAATTTTGGGGCCGAAAAGCATGGTATGAGGTATAATCTGGTAGTTCTGGGGTGCTCTCGGGAGCCCTGAACCAGGTTTCTGTTACTGCACAGATATCGATGTTCTCCATGCTAAGGAGAGTTTCGAGTGCGTGCATCTTGAGGTTTAGACTTCTGGTGTTGAGTAGCATTACTCTTAGTTTCTTATCCCTTGTGATACCTATGGAGGTGGGTTTGTCTTTTGAGACTTGCCTAAAAAGGCACTATGGGGGTAGCAAGAGCCTTTGCCAATATCTGAAAGCCCGGGGTGACAGGTGCAAGCCATCCCTAGCGAACCATCGTGGCTTGTCGAGCATATCATCCCAAGCTGACAGGCATTGGATCCCCTTTGAATGACACCAGTACTTAAGCCAATTGTTGAAATTGATCATCTTGTCTTCATATTGTGGCATCATTCTTGGTGAGGGTAAGATGCTACTCAAGGTCAGGGTCATACCGGCCTGGGCTACATGCTCAGAGAGCTCCTTTATGTCTCTTTTCATGTAGTCCAGGGAGGTACGCCTCAGGTCATTCACACCAGCATGGACAATGACTGAGTCATATTTGTACTTGCCTTGGAGTGACCTGAGTGCTTGTGTTATGTGGCGGATCCTAGCGCCCGACAGGCTGCTCACCGTGACCCTCTCCTTGTTCAGCCTGGTGAGCGGGACGCCAGTGTGCCTGACGATAGAGTCACCTATTACAAGTGTGTCAGGTGTGTTGTTTAGTCTTAAGGGCTGTGACTGTTCGCACACTGGCTTTCCAAGATATGTGTTGCAGGTGTTTTGTTTTGGGGTAGCGGTTGCTTGGGTGTCTGCTTTGAGGTCTCTGCTGCTTAGGCAGATCTTTATTTAGAGCCTCGAGTATGTTTTTGTGTGATTATGTGTTTGGTTTGCTGTCGTGGTAGGTCTATGTGAGACTGGAATTGTAGTGAGTGTGGTTTCCTTCTCCTCCTGACTGGTTATGCCAGTACTGAGTTGAGAGAGCTTAGCCTCCAGTTTGGCTATATGGTTGCATCTCTCACATGTGTTTGAATTTGTTGGGAGGAGGAGAGGGTTGTCTGTGTACATGAGGCAGTTGTAACATTGCCTCAAGATTCCCAGATTCACCAGCTGGACCGGAGAGGAGATTGACAACTGACCTTTGGACATGCTAGAATAATATTGGGAATTCCTTAATAATTGAAAACAAGGGCCAGTGGGGAGTGAGGGTGTAGTGCTTTTAATTTTTAGTGCTGACTTATATAATTGCTTTAGCGTGCAAGTGCCAGGTAACTTAAGTGCAATGTGTTACAGGTAACTTAAATGCAAAACGACAAACAGTAACTTTCTTTCAAGTGAAACAAGGAAATAAGTACAGTAAGCAATGCAGATATCACTAGTGATCCACAGAAGCGCTGAGAAGTCACAGATTAGGTGGAATTAGCATTCCAGGGAAATAACAAGCAAACAAACAACAAGCATATAAACAAAGCTAGATTCAGCAGGCCTGGATCTAGTCTATGCTACAGCAAACAAGGTGTACCAATTTCAGTAAGATACAGTTTAAATATTCAGGCACTATAAACCTTTAACCAGAAATTCCCAGCTCAGAAGGGCAGAGTCCAGCCTTTTCTCCCACAAGAGTGCAGACCACGAACCTTCTTAATGTAAAATAACTGGCCTGAAGCCCAAGTGCTTAAACCAGAACTAATACACTTTAAGAATAACAGACACTGGGCTCTCAATCAGCAGTTCCCAACTTAGAAGGATGAAAGCTACCTGTCCTGCCACCACAGTGCATGCCACAAACCTTCCTAATGTAAAACAACTGGTCTGAAGCCCAAGTGCTTAATCCAAAAGACTTAGAATGATAGCTACACTTTAATCAAGTTACTACCAAGCAGTAATAAATACAATTGAATACTTTAGAGAATGCCTGGATTAGTGCTCAAGTTACACAAACAAAGCTAGATCCAGCAGGCCTGAATCCAGTCTATGCCACAGCAAACAAGGCGCACCAACTTCAGTAAGAAGCAGTTCAGATATGCATGCACTATAAGCCTTTAACCAGAAATTCCCAGCTCAAAAGGGCAGAGTCCAGCCTCTCCTCCCACAAGAGTGCAGACCACGAACCCTCTTAATGTAAAATAACTGGTCTGAAAGCCCAAGTGCTTAAACCAGAATTAATACACTTTTAGAATAACAGACACTGAGCCCTCAATCAGCAGTTCCCAACCTAGAAGGATGTAAGCTACCTGTTCTGCCACTACAGTGCAGACCACAAACCCTCTCAGTGCAAAACAACTGGTCCGAAGCCCAAGTGTTTAAACCAAAAGGCTTAGAATGAGTTACACCAAGCAGTAATCAATACAATTGAGTACTTTTAAGATGATGCAAAAGTAAAATAAAGTAGGTAGAAACACAAGTACAGTAAAAGCAGATGAAATTTTTTTTTTTTTCTGAACAAGTGCTGAGATCAAAGAAACATATTTGAGTGCTGAAACTAGAAAACTGGCTAGTTATAAGAAAAAAAACTAAGCTAGAAGGCTTCCCTCCAACACAGAAGGGCTTGGGGGCTCAGAAGCCTACAAATAGTCTATACCACTTAACAGGAAAGGCAGGAAACAAGCTTAATTTTTTTTCTGTTTCCCAGATGCTCTCTTTGTACACAGTAGGAGTGCCTGAAATCAGAATATGATCTCACTGCACTCAGTTGAGTGAGCAAATGAGATGGGCCCAGAAGGAGTATCCAAACACAAATTTACAAGAGGGGCGGGCAGTTTCAAGGCCACTAAGATTAACACCAAAACAAAAACAGGGAGGGAGGGTGGGTGGGACTAACTGAAGAGCAGAGTCAAAACTTCCAGTTCAGTTAATATTCCTGCAACACACAGTTAAAATCAATTTAAATACTGTATTTTTGAAAAAAAGTGCAGATAAAGGTACTTAAATTCTCTTATACGTCCAGTTGAATACAGCAAGTTCTTAGCCGGCCAAAGCTAAGGTTTTTAAGCAGAAAATATTTCACCTGTACCACTTAAATAGGCAAGGACAGGAAATCAAAGAATATGGCTACCTCCACACCTGTAATTACTAGCAAATAACAAAATTTAGCAAACACTGACTAACTTCCAGGTCAGTTAATATTCCTGCAACACAGTTTAAATCAAATTAAATACTGTATTTTTTTGAAAAAAAAAAGTGCAAATAAAGGTACTTAAATTCTCTTATACGTCCAGTTGAATACAGCAAGTTCTTAGCCAGCCAAAGCTGAGGTTTTTATGTCTCAAAAATTGACCCCTCTATGGAACAAGCTTCCCATCCATATGAAGTAAAATGAATTCCTGTCCATATTCAAATGTAACTTGGACCATTGGATGAGAAATCACAAATTTATCCCTGATTTGTCACCTATGTCCCTAATGGACAGGGGCAGATTGTGAATACTTGATATGTACAAGCCTGTATTGTAACTTGTAAAATTCCTTGGGGTGTTGACATGTTAGCAATATTTTTGGTAATTTGAGGTAAGCTTGGCTAGGTTTAAAGTAGCCCTTCAGCTGATAGCCTAGTAATCACCTATGAACCTATAAGAAGATAGGCCACAAAGAAGTAGCTGCAGTGCAGAATCCTGTTGAAGATTCCCTGGTGACACTTCTTAAGGGCAGGCTGGTAACCCCTCCCTCATCTTGACTTAACACCTGTTGTTTAACTTATATAAATTATCAGTATTATCCAAAACCTGGGCTGTAATAAAGCTAAACCAATTTTTTGTTAAAATAATTTTAAATATCTTTGGTAGCTTTATTGTAAACACATACCAATGCACTGGGAAGTGCATCAGTATTGTCATGATTTACACTCCCTTCAATAGCCGTAACTCTCACATTTGATCTTACTATTGGGATATCAAAACCATACCTCAAAACAAGTTTATAATGGTGGAACCTCTTAGCAATAACCTCCTCTTTTAGACATTGTATAAAATTAAATGGGTAGTGTCTGTCTTAAAGCAGCTGTGTTAGTGTCCACCTTTTCACCAAATTTTGTATCATCAGAAATCAGACATGACAATCTAATGAACTGAGTTTTAACCACATTTCTTTTCTGCCATAAGGGGTGATAACTGTTAAAGTGCAATACACTGTTAGAGTATGTCTATTTCCTATAAATTGTTGAAGAAAATCACCCACTCTCAGCATCTGTCGTAATTTAACATCCAGTAAATCAATCTCCATTGTGTTAAAATGCCCTTTAGTCAGAAATTAAGTACTATTGTTGATATAACTCAAAAATTCATCAATATGGTGAGAATTACCTACCTGTAAAGTAAATACATTGTCAAAAAATTGCAGATAAACCTTGATGTTATTAGCAAAAGAGAAGGAAAAAAAACTTTTTCTGCACCACCATCAAATAATTTCTGCAAAAACTGGGGCTGCTGATGCCCCCGTAGCTACCCCACTAACCTGTTTGAAGTGCTTGGACTCAAAAAATACAAAATTGTTCGACAATACATTGTTCATGGCTACTGTCAGAAAATTGATAGTGCTGGAAGACATCTTAGTGCCATGTGTCAAAGCTTCATGAAACCATTGCAGTCTCTTCTGATGTGGAATTACTAAATACAAATCCTTCACATCAGTAACCAAAAATGTAACATCTTCGTTGAACTGAATACTGTGTAGTTCATTCAAAATGCCTAGTATCTTTAAGAACATAAGAGTTTTCATTAAAAAAAATGTTTTTAAAGTGTAATCAACATACTTGGCCAAAGGCTCTGTTTTAGAGCCTCCTGCCAGCACAATAGGATGAAGCAGAGGATCTTCTATTGACTTATGGACTTTTAGAATACCAAAAATATTCAGTATAACACATCTGGCAACCCTCAAAAATTGCAAATTCTAATTATCCAATCCACAATTTTTGGTAATGTCCTCCAGCCAGAAATCAATATGCCAGTATGTAATGTTAATCAGTCTTTTTTTTACTAACAACCACAAAAAATTCTCTACTGTTGAGATATTGTAGCATTTTTTGAGAATATAAAAAAACAACCTATCAACACAGCACCCTCCCCCCTATCAAGTGTCATTATTCTAATTGACCGATTACTGGCGAGCTCCCTCAAAAGTTTGTTCTCCTCATTGGATAAGTTGTAAAAACCATAGTTAGCTTTCAAAGCTCACATTTCCTTTTCGCAAGCAGTTTTGAAGAACATTAAAATAGGGTTCAGTGGAGGATTGAATAAACTGGATCTCTATAAACCATTACCCAGGTCACTAAGTTGCTTGTTGTCTTTAAAAAATAAAGCTAAATATAGCTTTCAAAAAACAATTTCAAGTCAATCAAATTCCCCATCAAATTAAACTTTGTATCTGGTACAAACTTAAAACCATTTCAAAAGAGCTCACCATAAGGGGGGGTGATGGCCCAAGACTGTAGTTGTAAATATTAAAACCTATAAAGTTGTAAACAATACCTTGGCAAAATGATAGCTAATCCTCAGCTCTCTCCATTGTTGCTGCCACTTCAAATTTCATCCCTTCAGTGGCTGCTGTTCCCCTCTCTGACTGTCATGTGTCTCAGGTTGCGACCTCAAAACCTGTTGCTGTGTTTTGATGTTCTTGTTTAAGATCTTGGATGAAGGCCATCAGAGTCTGCCATTGCATAAAAAGCCCATTTTTCAACAGTAACATCAGTTGTTGGATCGACCCCTTCATTCTCATTGCTTACAGACAATCTCCCCTTAGGCTTCACCACTGGAGTCCTAACACAGTTACCAAATAAAACAGTGTGGGACTTCATAACAGAAGGATCTAACTCTATAGAGTATATTCATTAAAAACTGGATTACCCCAAGACTATTTACCCACATTAGATAAAATTATTTACTATACTAAGATCAAATTCTCATTCAGTCAAACTACTCCAAAAAAATTTTCTTCAAGAAGTTCTGCATATTTTATTTTACAATAATGCAATTTCAAAAGCATACATGATTGCAATCAACAAAAAATTTAACCATACATGTATTTATATTTACTCACAAATCTGGTGTACTTTATGACCCTACAATCCATTGGAATAGTTTTATTAAATTACCTGTTGATAAAAGCTTAAAATTCATAACTTTGAAATGTTCTTAACTCAAGTCATGATTTTAAACAATGGGGACCTTATTATGCTTAAAAAAGGTGTCTTACTTTCCTAATTGTTTTAAGCACTGCAGCTCCTCTGGGAATGATGGTACAGATATTCTTCACATTTTTGGTTATGTAAACATGTTCAAAAGATATGGAAATTCTGGGGGATTGGCAATCTTACCTGGGGAACTAGCAGTTTTGAATATCCCTTTCTCCAACATGCATAAAAAATTACTTACTTTTCCCTGTAAACATTTCTCAAAATGTAACTTGAAACAATTTTATAAATTTGGCCTATAATTACTTGAAAGCTCTCAAAATGTTACCCAAGCAAAACCACAATATGGAAAATTGGTGACTTGATTAAATTACATTTTTTATTTAAAATCCTGTCTTAATTATTAATATTATTATTCATAGTCTTCCTAGGTCTTTTAAAAATAAGTAATTTTCACAGTGCCCATTTGCTATCTATATTTCTTTTCAGAATTAAGCATCAGATCTGCTTAGTTTCATAACAACCAGCTATTTATTACATTATACTTAGCCTTCTATTTTTGACTTTCCTTTATATAATTCATCCATAACATTGGATAAGATATATGATTCCTTTACTTAGTTTTACCCTTTTATACATAGTATATATAGTTATTTTCTAGGGGAAAGAGGTAGGTAGTATAGTACATTAGGCTTTTTAGGTTTCCTTTAGACTTTACTGTTATAACTGTTGCCCTGTATTGATACGTATATGTTATGTGTTCTTTTTGTGTTATAACACTTAATAAATATATTTTTGAAAAAAATATATAAGTGGAGGGGGTATATGCTAGCTGCAGAAAAAAAAGGTTTTTAACAGTGAGTTTTGCATTTCATTGTTAATTCACTTGAATGGCACATTTTTCGTGGAGAACTGTCAATATCAAGTCTTGAACCAGAAGTAGATACTGTGTGTCATTTTAGATAAGCACCATTACTCTTTCCTTGATTTACATTGAGTGCTAGTCACATTAGGTCTAAAATTAATTTGGTTAAACTAGACCCTTCCCCTCTTGTTTACTGGTACCACTGGAGTTTATTACCATAGGTCAGGGGCATGCTAACATAGGAAATATATGGATTTCCTTTATCTGTATAAGAAACCATATTCGGTGTTGATTGCTTGTGGTAACAGTTTTCATGTCTTTTCCCATTTTATCTATAGTAATTTTCCATATTTCTTTATTTGTTGACATTTGATTACGGGGAAAATCTAACTGGGTAGGACCCCATTTTCAGCAGAGGCCCGGGGAGACAAGTTCCAATACCGACCTCCTGCTTTTATGTAGTGAGTTCATACAAATATTTTCTGAAGGCATATTTACTATGCCCTGTAGTTGGGTAATTGCTTAACTGGTTATTGATAAAATGTTGTGTTCCCAATTTTCCTTTAATTGTCTGATGTAAGTAAAGAATACTATTGCTTTCAGCTGTTGAAAAAAAAAGTTCATCATTGCAAATAGGTCTATTAATCTAGATTTACTTGTATGACTAAGTTAAATTCTGAAAAAGTAGAAAACCGTAAGCATGTGAACTATGGACCAAAAACTTAGAAATACCCACATAATGGTGTTTTCTAGCTCTCTCAAAAAAATCTTAACTTGCTACTTTTTTGTATTTCCCATAATGCAGAAGCTGTTTATTCCTTTGGGCTCACTGAAAGAAATACAAGTGTCCTTTTCTGTAGTAGCCTGAAAATTTTAAATCTCCAAGAAAAACACTTAAATTAAAATAACTCTGATAAGTCCACAGCTCTGTGGCACAGAAGGATAAAGCCCTGACTGCAGCTAGACAAGTTAGCAGCTCAGGATACTAGAATAACTGGAGAAGAGTGGGCAGGAAACAGGGGCAGTGAATCATGGGGCTTTTGTTTGCATGCCCTTATGGGAGGGAGGGCTGCAGTCAGAGAAGTGGCATAGGCCAAACACTTGAGAACAGTCCTTTATGGGGGAGATGTGGGTGGGTCCACTCAAGCCAGTGTGATAACCCTTGGGGGCAGGTCCTGGAGTAGGATTGCCTCTCTATCAGAGACATAGGTGGTCTCTCTTCAGTGACACGAAGCCCACATCACTGCCGGAAGAGTTAGGCAACATATTTAAAACTGACCTAATGCTGCCAGGATGAAAGAACCATGATGAGTTTTTGTCTCATGGGGAATAAACAGGCTAGGAACAATTTTCACCTTGTGAGGAACAAATTAACTAATTAATTGCAGGGAGATGATTGTTGTCAGGTAGTGAGGTCCCCCCCCCCCCACAAAAAAAGTATAATAACATCACAGTAAAATAAGAATGAGAAAACACCAGAAGCATAAACACTGTGCCAAAAATCAAATGTACTTGCACAACAGTCATACGTGGCAAATCTGTCAGGAAACCTGGCCTGTTTCCATACCTTTCAAAAAAAAATTTTACTTAGCAAGCAATGTCAGTGGCACAACAGGTAGCACACTTCCCTTTGCTACAGAAGGCTGTGGATGCTATTCCTACGTCATGTTGCAAGATTGCTGGTACTGAAGTGAGCATAAGGGGGTACCTCATTCCTGAGTGTGTGTCCTTCAGGTGAGATGTTAAACTGAGGTCCCAGCTGCTTGAGTTGGTGGTAGCTTAGGTGGATGAAAAAGATCTCATGGCATCTATCAAAAAGAGTTAAGGCCCTTTATTTAAATCTTATTTACATAACAGCTTATATACATATAAAATTAAACAGTTATATACACAATTTCATTTGTATGGACAGAATCCTATCATTCTTATACATTCTTATTTAAAATAGACCCCACTCCTTTTTCCATAACTACCATCTAATTTCCCTAAATATTGTTGACAATATCCATTCCCATTAAACATAATTTAATTTATTTTCTTATTCCATATTACTCATAGTAAATAAAATATTCTTTTATCTATTCTTGTTTTTGTTTTTTGCTTCTGTTCTTATAATACCATAATTCAGTCATATCCATGTTTATATTGGTAACATCTTTAAAATCTCTAAAGAAGCTTTCTGCATATAATTTTCCCACAATTTTTACTCTCTTACTTTTTAAAAAGACATGTTCTGTGGTTTCTTCTTCACCACAATATAGGCATATGCTTTCACTGTTTTTGTACATGGTGTATTATCTTTTATTGGCATTTTTTATTCATAATCTTCATAAAAATCTTGACATTCTACTTTATTATTATTATACCATCTGTTTCTTTCTTTTATTGCTTTAATCTTCTCTTCTGGTAAATTTTCCCATGGAGTAACACAGCAATAATATCTCATTATATTTTTATCCCATGCTTTTTTATTTTGTTCTATTTCATCAATCTTTATTTTCCACATTTTTATCTTTTGTTGGCAATTCTCTATTTCTTCACTAGCACTTTCTTTTATTATTTTATTTCTTATTATTTCCCAAAAGTCTTCATACTGTAAGCACTCTCGTGTTACTAATTTTTCATGTATCCATTTCAGTACTTTATACAAATTTAAAGATGCTGCATAGACCACTGGATTTAACAAACCCAATTTTCCTCTTCTTTGTTCATGTGCAACTGAGTTTAATCTAGAACCCCACATAAATGAAATAAATCACTTCTAACAATTGTTTCTCATGTATTTTCTGAATCGTGAACACCACTTGATAAGTATGCTATTTTACTCATTAATACTGAATGCATCAAATTCACTTCTTCTTGAAAGCTAATATATGTTTTCCACAAAAATTATTTTAATTCCTTTAATAATGATTCCCACTGTGTTTTATTCTCTTATTACCAAAATGTATACCTAACATAGAGAATTCTATCATTCTAAATTGTATACCTGCTGTTTTTAGTGTCTCCCACCCCTTTACTTTTATTTTTATATATCATAGCTAGTTATTTCAAATAATCCACTGCACAAAGCATAGCTTCTCTTATTCATATACTATTTTTAGTTATTTAATTTATTTTACATTTGTTTACTGGGAAAGTCTGACTGAACAAAATATCATATTTCAGCAGAGGCCAGGGGAGAAAAGCTCCACATTTACACATAACCTTAAGATACATGTACAACGCACAGCTACAGATATTGATTCAATCTCAGATTCAAGTTCAGAATGAAATTACATGTTATACATTTCACTGATACAGTCATATAATCTAGACAGGATACAAAGAATAGCAGTACTGTGATTTTAGGTGGAAATCAAGCAAGTTTAGTATACCCTTACTAAGCATATGTATACTTTTCTAATAGAAAAATAACAGGTTGCGTTCCTTTAGCTGCCTTAAGACATCTATTTCCTAACTAGGGTTTGTGCAAGAGCAGGTCCATGATTCCGATAGGTGTGATTTAAAAAGTTTTTTAAAGTTGGTAGTGTTAATAGTAGTTCTGATATTTAATGGCAGGGAATTCCATGTTTTGGCTATGCGGTTGAAGTAAAGAGAAATTCCAGCTGCATTGTTAGGTTTGGATATATTTAGGAAAGATTTGTCACTGAAGCACAATACTGTGTTATTGGAGTAGTGTATTAGTAGATTTAGAAGTACTAGTATTTTTTCTGGCTGGTTTAGTATTTGATGAATGAAGGTGAGTTGATTATAAGCAGGTAGATTTGGTAGTTCAAGCCAGGGTAGTTGTTTTAAAAACCAAACAATGATGGGATCTGAAATTTGGTACTGTGGCAAACTTTGCGATTTTATTATAACAACTTAAGTTTTGCTAGGTCAGATTCCTTAATGTTTGTAAAAATGTGTGAGGTGCATAGTAGAGTAGAGATAAGATGGGTTCTTGCTATAGTCACCTTTGAAGATTCATTTAGAAAGTGTCAATTTCTGTACAGGGTTCCTAGTATTTTGTGAACTTTTTTATGGTCTGTGATATGTATATGTCAAATTTTATATTATGGTCAATGACCACTCCCAAGTAATTTTGTTGGGGAAACTAGATAAATAATTGTGCGATTTAATATTGAGATATTGAATGGTGGGTGGGTGTCTGCAGCTCTAGATGGACAGAAGAGCATGAGTTTTGTTTTGGTAGGGTTAAATATAAGTTGTGCATTGTTAAGCCAAGATTCCACAGCAGTAAATGACTGCTGGGGTGATTTTTGGGAGTTTTTGTAGTGTTGTGATAGCACATATGGTGGAATCATCTGTATATTGAACTATGGAGGCAAATGGGGCAGCAGTATGAAGATTGTTAGTAAATATAATAAAAATATGAGGGCCCATAATAGATCCCTGTGGAGCTCCCATGGTTACAGGTAGTAATGAAGAGAAATTTTGTTGCCATTTTACAGCTTGCTGGTGTCCAGTTAGATATTGCTGGACTCAAGTAAGTTTAGAATGGCTACGTTTAAGTTCTGAGAGTATAGTTAAGAGTTTAGAATGGGAGACAGTATCAAAAGCTTTGGACAGATCAGGAAAGATGGAGGAGAATAAATTACCATCATTGCGATGGTGGTTAATAATGTCAGTAACATTAACAAGGATGGTGGTAGTGCTATGATAAAAGGTTGTTGGTTATTAGTTCAAGATTTGTGAATGGATGCACCTCTCATGTATTTTTGACAATGGTGATAGTATAACTACTGGCCAATAATTTCATAGTTCTGCCAAGTTTTCACCTTTATGCAGTGGGCTATGTGATACTTTCCAAATTTTAGGGACTTGTTGTTCTGAGATAGATTGATTTATTAATATGGATGCTGGATAGCATATTGCTGCTGCAGTGATTTTTAGATATCCGGCAGGTAGATATTCAGCAGCAAGTGTAGTAGGTTTAAGCCTTTTGAGATATTTAACTATGGTGTTTATTGGCACAGGTTGGAAGGATCTAGCGTGGGTATTATGTGAGTCTGGGTAGGAGAAGAACAATTATTGTTTGTGAAGGCTAGTATGGACTCAGTGAAGTGTCTGTTAAATTGTGAGGCTGGGTTGTCTTTAGTATTGGTAAGTGTTGGGGAAGGGGTGCTAGTTTGTCCTGGCTGTAGGAATTTTTTGATGGTAGCCCAGAATTTTTGTGGGTTTCTTTGATTTTTTGATTGGACACTGCTATAGTAATTTATATTGTCCTGTCTAATATGTTTTTAGCTTTATTCCATAGTTCTAGATATGATTGCTTGTTAGTTGTAGTTTTGTTGTTGTGCCATTTCTCCCAGGCCTTAGCTCTAGTTTTTAACAGAGATCTTGTTTCTTTGGTTAGCCAGGGGGCATAATTAGTTTTATCCTTATTGTACTAAGATATTGAGGATGGTTGAGTTAAAATATTCAATTGCAGTATCAAAAGGGAGATCTTTGAGTGGTGCCCTGTTACATTTTTTAAACTAGTTATGAAGTTTTGGGGATACATTTTTTCTTATCTTGGATTTGGTGGTAGGTTGTAAATTTATGTGGATGTATTCAGTGTTGGTGAATGTAAGTTAAAATATGGATACTGAGGCAGTCTGACAGACAGCCAGAGTGCAGGGATAAATTTGGCCTGTTTGTAAGGATCCAGTCTAGGATTGAATATTTATTTGATGTTTTGTCTACTCTACTCTAGTACAGGTTTGGATTGTTTATGAGAAACCGTGTAGGTTAATGTGGTCAGAAGGATTTTGAGAGTCGCAGGAGAGCCAGTCCACATTAAAGTCACCCATTATAATTGTCTCGTGAGGGAGGGATGTTGCTGTCCAATTTAGGATGTGTTCTAGACTAGTCAGATTCTTACCAGGTGGCATGTAGGCTCCCACTATGTTTCTTTGGATTAATTGTTAGTTTAATAAACAGTATTTTGGTGGTGTTAATGTTTGAGATGGTTAGGTCTAGAATTTCTAAACTGAGATTGTTTTTGTATAGAAACACAATACTACCACCTCTTTTCTGTTGTCTATCTAGCCTATGTATGTTGTATCCTGGGGAAGTAATTATTTGCTAGAGATGTCTGGTGTTAGCCAGGTTTCTGTTATAAGGGCTATATCTGGAGTATGTAGAGCAAAGTTGGCATGCAGTTCTTGAATTTTGTTTATGATGCTCTGAGATTTATATTAAGTAGCAGTAAGTCCGTACCTTTTCTGGGGAGAGTTAATAGTTCTTGGGGATGAGTAGGGGAGTGAAGATCTAAATGAGTTGGATTTGTTTAGGAGCCAGGGTTGGGGTGAATGTCCCCACTAAGTGCAAGCTGCAATGCAATGTGAACTATAAATTTTAAGTATTTTGATGTAAATGTACTGTATTTCTGTTTAACATTAAGATTATATTGTTGTGTGACTAAGGTAAAATAGTGCATGGTTTATGTTTCTGGATTGTAGATAGTTGGTGCTATTATTAAATGTGTATGTTTTAATTATAATCAGTCTTGGAAGGGGGTAGCATATATAGATTGTGTGTTAAGTTCTGTATGGTAGGAGGTTATGTGAGCTTTAATAGATAGAAGTAGGATTGATGCATATAAAGTTATCATATTGCTTAGTACTCCTGTTTCAGATAGATCCAAGTTAAAGTAATAATTTTTAGTTGTAATTAAGTTTGGATATGTGGGAGATTTAAAACTATTCTTTTGTCCAGTTATGACTTATTACACTAAAAGATGTAAAGTAGCAGATAGTTGAGCAAGTGGAGTTTGATACATGGATGTTAGTATGATGCAGTTTAACTGGATAATTGGATTGATATGAATTTGTATTTATCTTAGCTGTGATAGGATTGTTTACTTTAGAGGAGTGACTATTTGGGAATAAGTTTAAGCATATCAGGGGTGGGTGGGAAATGGGGTAGGGTAGGGGAACGAAGCCGAGAGAGCCCAAGCAAAGCAAGGGCGAATGGAGCAGGTAAAGCCAGTCAGTGTGCTTGTGACCAGAAAAAAATGGTCTGGGTTGAAGGTAGGTAGGAAGTTAAAGGAACTGTAGTCTCTTTGTGATTTTTATTTTTAAAGCAAGTAAATGTTACTTATTTGTTAACAACACTCTGGGGAAATCATAACAGACTGGAGTAATCACAAAACAGCTATATTTTCTTAGTATTGTACACTAGCAACAGCTATAAAGAGAAAAAAGTACAGCTATAGGTAATTAAGCTTACTGTTTTACCCAACAACAGCTAAGGGGAGACAAATACACTTAGAGCTTGTTTATCAGATTTGGGGGTTAAATAAAACAGAAACTGCTTGATATCTTCCCTGGTGGTGTACTGTCCAAATACTGTAATAACAAGCCTGTTAATTAACCAGAGTCTCATCCCTGACCTGTATTGATTTTTTTTGATACTGTAAGTTTCCTCCTTCCAGCACTTTACAGTTCTCGGTTGCTTGAGTGAGTTCACTGAGTGCAGTTAAAAGAAATTACAGCTGAAATACTAGATATTTTCAGGGACAGTTGCTAAAGTTAATGCACTGTAAAGAAAATGTATAGAATGAATATGTTTGCTGATACTTACAGTAGTAAAGCTGTATTTAAACAAAAACCTCTCCTCGCTTACTCTAAGCACCTCTTGTGGCAGCTATGGCATAATACATTATTCTTATGTAAACTCTTAACAGTATTTAAGTAAAAGGAACAGCCAGGACTTGCAGTAGAATAGAGAGCTGTCCTTACACATACAGTTAGGAAGCTTAAATACTCTATGCAGTTCTTATGGGAGTTATGCTACAGTAGGATATACTTATGGAAATGCTGTCAGTATTATGTAAAAGGAACAATCAAAGAGAAAAACCTTGCAGAAAAATAAAGGTAATTTAAACATGTAGAAGCAATTAAAAGCTATAACTCAATCCTGCAGGTTGCTAATAGCATTCCAGTTTATTTAAAGTAAGTGTGTGACCACCACTACAATCATTAAACAAGTAAAACCTTTTAAGTTTCTTAAAGGGGCCTGTACTAAAACTGATGCATTATTGTTTTTGTAGTATAGAGAGTTATAACATCAGCACTGGAATTTCTTCACCTGTTTGCCTTACATATTTTGCATTCTTCATTTTACAGTTAATCTCACTAACTACCACATTCATAACTAAAGCGTATAAAGTAATACTCATAGGGCATCCTATTCTTATACCATTACTCATCTATGTTTGTTTACTTAACCATCCATTTACCAAAATACATATTTATTATTAGCATTTGCTGTAATACAAACTTTGTTAATTTTATTACTAAAACTTTACCTGTTCATTAAATCCCATAACATCTCATGTTCAGTTGAATCAAAAGCCTTATTAATATCACCTACCATAAGATTTAAAATCCCTCTTCTCTTTAGAATATCATCCTTTATTTCCCTTACTATCATTAATTCTTGACATACTTTTCTTTTCATCCCATATAGACTTTCTTCTATTATATGCTCCATCTTATTCTCAAATCTGTTCTGTATTATTTTCATAAATATAATCTGCATTGCTTAATATATTGGTTTCCAATTATGTGTCTTCATTTTCTCTTTTCTTCCATATGATTTTTAATATTCCACTACATAATTCCTTATAATTTTAACCTCCAGTTAACCACTCATTCAACACTTGTAACAAATATTCAAATTCCATATTCACTTGTTCTGAGAATTTTTTTACTTCCCATATTTTATTGCGTTCTCTTTTTCTTAAACATTCCTTCTACATAATTTACTACAATTCCATGATCTGAGACTGACTTTTTTTCTTTAATTTCTGTCATTACACTACTATTATTTCTCTATTTTACTTAAATATGTTGATACATCTTCTTTTTTCCCTTGCAGTAAATACCCTTGTTTATTCTCTCATTATTTTCTACATTATCAAATGCATTTCTATATGTTTTTGCATATCATTATTTTCCCATCTTTCTTATCCTACATGCCATTGTAAAAAAACTTTTTATATTTTGTTTTTGAAGTAATCCACTATTCTGAATCTCTAATGTAAAATTCCTTCACAGTAACATGATCTATCCATAATTGTATAATCAATTCCTTTCCTTTTCCCTCCATTTTTTATTCTTTTTATACATATTCCTATTCTGGTATAGTCTTTATTTTCATTTACTTCCAACTGTAGGTAGATATAGATCTGTAAGTCCTGTTACAACTGCTTCTCCTTCTGTTATGCTTATACCTTTGGATATTATAAAATAATCATTCTCAGATTTTAATGTACCTCCTCTATACATCCATTATTTTCTATTCCAGATTGCCAGTTTACCACATTTCATAACTTCTTTAATTTTTTTACATCTTTTCCATTCTTTTTTTAACCCCTTAAATCACAATTGAAGTCTCTTGTTATTATTTTGTTTATGTTTACTGCTACATGATCTAGCATCTGAAGAAATAAGTTCTCTCTTTCTTTACAAGTAATATGTGCATGTAAGTCTATAAACCTTTCCTTGCCATTGTACAACTACAATAGTTAGTCTTTCCATTCTAACTAATGTTACATCTAAGATCTTCACTACTGTTTGGCATGATACCTGAGCAATGCTTATTTCCCAAATTCCATATGATCTCTCCATCCCGTATTTTTTTCTGTTTGTAATCTTTCGTTTGTTATAATTCTATCTACATTACATTCATTACACCAGGCTAAAATCCCATCCTTCTTGTTATATTTTTTCTTACTCTTTACATTTACTGAGATGAGTGAATCCTTAAATTATTAGTTTCTCTATTCCTTAATTTAAAGGAAATCATCCTCTTTTTATACTGCTTTTTCCAATATATTATTTCTCATCAATTTCTTTTTTTTTTCTTTTCAGTTTATGCCTTTGACATTTTTATATCTCTTACTCTTATGCCAATAGAATTCTTTTTTACTTTTATTAGTTTCTAACTTGTATTGTCTTCATCACTAACTTCTGAATTTATTCCATTTCCTCCTCTTCTTTTCTTTGACATCTTTTCTTTTTCTAAACTGTCTTCCATTCCTATTTCCAGTTATTTTCCATTTTGTTTTCCCCCTTATTTTTACTGCTTCAGTATATTTTTCTTCATGATCCATCCATACATGTCCTGTTTTAACATTCAAGTTCTCATTTCTTTGCATAGTGTATAGTTTTCCCACATATGTAACACTTCTCTTTATCACAATTATTTAGTAAATGTCCTTCATTCCCACAAAAATAACATGTTCTTGGCTGTCCCCAATATTTTACCAAACAATTATTTCCTTCAGCATTTATGATACTTGGAATATGTACAATTTTTCCTTTTCCATTTTTAACACTTTACAATCTCATTCCTTAGTCCATAAACCCATATTATCATAAACTTTTGAAATGTCGATCAGTTCTTTACAAATATTTTTTAAATCTCCTTTCAAAGTTTCTCTTTCCACCTCTGTCTGAAGCTGTATATGTATATTCTTTTTTGTGTCTCAAAAAAGGGTTTCACTTCATAATCATTCCATGGATTGTCATTCTCTCTTTTTTCATATTCACACAAAACTTTTCCATACTCTGTGTAGTCCCCAAAAAAGTCACAAAATGTCATTACTTATTAAAATAAAGGTCTTACTTCTTGTGTTATAACTCCTAAAGGAGGTTTTAATACTATCTTCTTTTTTTTTCATTTCTTTCTGATCTCCGCTACTATTCACCAATGACTCCACATATGTTTTCTGTTTTTGAGTACTGTCCCCTTTCAAAATAGCCTCCAATTCCTCTTCCTGTATTTTCTCCATTATTTCTCCCCAAGACACATCATTTTCAGGTTCACTTTGTTTTATCAAATCATTTATTATAAGATCCCGCAACCCTCCCCACTGGAGGGTTGTGACAATACACTCCTTTTTCACCAACTCCTCTAATTCTGCAATGATTCTTTTTGAAAAACACTTTCCCAATCCTCTATAATGCCACAGATATCTCCTTTTCAACTGGCATTTGCCTTCACCTTCCATCACCCTCTCCATCTCTCACACCATCCTCCCAGCTGCCACTGCACTAAGAAGAGGATGTGCACGCTTACTTACACTAAATGAGCCACAAGTACAAGTTGCAAGTTGAAACGTTCCCTGATGTCCTGGCCAGATTTCATCTAGTAACATAAATACCACCTTGGGTCTTCTGAAGAAAGAGGCCACTAGTGTAATGGGACTAACTCAGTCAACAAAGGATAAATAAATACTTCCCAGCTCCTCCGGCACAAGGTTAGCTTTCAGCACTACAACTTGAAAATCTCTAAAAGCTTATATTCAATTTAAAATAACTCTCCAGTAAAAGAAGAGTAAAAGAGAGTCAAAGTAAGTATACAAACTGCAACCCAAAACTTAGGGAATATTCACATACCAGTCTCTCCCAGCAGCTCTCATTAATCTGGAGACAACCATTTCATATTTATTGCCATTGTTGTCTTGGTTGCATTTAATGCTTTAATGCTTTCTTCCAAAAAGACCTGATTGACAGAAATGCCCAGCATATGTGGATGTTCATGCCTTCCATCATGCAAACAAGGACAGACACTTCCTCAGGAATTTCCCCTCATTGTTCCACATTTCCAGGTGGGGTGGATTAGATTTTTTTTTGTTTGCTATTTAGATGGAACCATTACATGTGAAAATATCTTTAATAAATATGCTGCATTTGATGTCCAAGCTATGAATAGTACTTACAAAAAAATGGTTTTGTGGTTTCATTGCTCAGAGAAGGATGGGTTTTGGTAAATGGAAGACCAGGTTTAGCTCTTGTACTGGAAGAAACCTCTGAAAGTGTCCAGTGTTTATTGCTAAAAGCTGGTACAGGTAACAGTATGTATTCTGATTGCTCTGCAGTCAGTATTAAATGACTAACTGCCAGTAACTAAGCCAGGCAGTGTTGGTCATTAACAATATTTGTAAATATGTATTAACTACTTGTCACCAACTACTGTTGATGCTTTATCTGGTGATAACTTACAGCATCAGCAGTCATTTGTTGACTAAGGTATAAAACAAGAAAAAAAAATTATTGTGTGGGGAAAGCAGTCTACATCCCTTTTGCAGTGGACTCAGCACTTGCATCTGAAGTTTTTATCCTAACTTCACAGCTGGTACAGAATAGGACAAGGTGAAATTCCTGACAGCAGTAGTCTTGGTCAGAAGTACACTGGGCTGGGATTCATAATGAGGTAGTCTATTACACTATGCAGAATTGAGGAATGTGGCCATGTGCAGGGTGCAGCCAGTCCCAAGGTAGACATAGCTTGGCAGTGCAAAGCTCGGTAATATGCATTGTATGAAAATGACTGCACAAATAAACAGAAATGAAGTACTGCTTGTAAATATGTGCAGCCAACATGTCAGCTTGATACAAATACATATGTATAAAGGCATTCCTGTGTGACTGTTGGCATCTTTGATGTGTACTGATACTGTCAGAGATCAGACAGGAGCCGTAATAGGAGGCACAGCAGCACGTATTAACATTGCTGACAGTATTGCAAGTCACAGCCATTCACATCAGCATTGTAGATGCAGGTAGTGCCTTAACATACCATCATCTTAATTGCTAGCAAATTGTACATCACTTTAGAGTGTATAGGAATACAAAAATTGACTTTGATCTTGTTGACCTATGTTGCCTACATGCAGAATCAAGGGGTACATGTGATATGCTAATTCTTAGAGGCACCAAAGTATTTTATCTCTTATTATTCCAGCTTAAGGACTTGTCAGTGACCTACAGGCTTCATATTAGATATATCACAGGCATCCTCCTCACATCCACTTATCAGTTCCTTAGTCAACATGTGGATGACCGCAGCTGGTTTCCAAAGACAGCAGAGGAAAAAGCCAAGACTATGTGTACATTCTATAATATTGCACACTTCACTGAGATGGTGACTGTCAAAACTGCATGTTGTAATAAATGCCCCACATGTCCCAGTCTCAGAGATACATCAGTAGAATGGGTTACCACTCCTTAAATTGCCAGATATTGTGTAATGCACAGGGCATTGCATATAGTGTGGTCATTCACCTCCCAAGTAGCTTTTGTGATTCACATACTTGGCACATGTCTGACCTTTAGCAGTAGTGCCTGTGAGGTGATTTTATCCACTAACATTTGGTTAGTAAATGCACACATATTGCAGGTATAACGGTTATACATGCTGAAAATGTAAATGTAGGTTGCAGGCCCCAAGCAAATGTTTCCTGTGTCTGTAGCTGATGCTGGATGTGCCCTGAAGCCATGGATTATGACCTTGATAAACTATTTACACTGTAGAATGAGTCTTTTGACATCTCAAGAATCTGTTGTATGGACACCTCCTATGGGTCTCAGTAGTACACTTCAAGCTAGCTAACAAGATATTCATTTTCTGCGCCATGCTTCATTATCCTGAGGAAACAAGCTTTACAGCTGGATTCCAGTGATACAATACTAGTTCTACAAGACAGAGCAACAGTATGGAACACAATATGAATGTTGAGAACAAGATAATTGCAACACATATGTCACTTAGGCTTAAGTTCTCTTGACCTAAAGAGAGAAAGCTCTGATTCTGACTTTGGTGACCTGAGTTTGAGTAGTGGTTTGGGCACCTACTGGAGCAGAGACTTATTGAACAGAAATAATATGGCTAAGCCTGCCTGTCTTCAGGTGATACTATCACACAAAAACCACCAACAAATAAATATAATAAGCCAGGGAGTACTCAGATACTCAAATATTCAGTTAGATAAAAGTTTATTGGTAAGCGCTTTCAGTTAGACCTTCCAACCTTCTTCAGACAAAGAAACACAATCAAAGCACTTAATAAATACACATAATATAAAACAACCAATTATTCAATTACTAATTTCCCACCTTAAAGGTACATATTGGCCAAATCCTCCTCCTCCAGTATTTAACATAAAAATTAAAGAAATTAAATAATATTTATCTATAGAAAGTTTTAAGTTTTAAAACACTTGATAAAGCTACAACATTATTAATACCAGGTAAAATAGTAGCATTTAAATAAATTTCCCACCAATATGCTCTGTTTTTCAGTAATACTTTCCAAGGTCCACCCCTTGGACTTTCTCTAACCTGCTCTAAAACCACAAAGCCAAAATTATGACCATTATATTCCTGGATATGTTTACATAATGCATTGATACTTTTTGCCATCCCAATATCGTAATAATGTTTGTAGATACGTTGCCTAAGTCTTCGTTCCATTTTACCAATATAGTAGGCAGTGCAATCTAAGCACTTTGCAGCATAAAA
Source organism: Protopterus annectens (assembly GCF_019279795.1). Classification (NCBI taxonomy): domain Eukaryota; kingdom Metazoa; phylum Chordata; order Ceratodontiformes; family Protopteridae; genus Protopterus; species Protopterus annectens. The sequence goes on from NC_056725.1 coordinate 612,569,672, forward strand.
AATATCCCTTGTGCTACAATTAAAATGTCCTCTAATATCAATACTTTTAGTACCTAACACAATGTTATCACACTCCAAAATATGTCTACACCAACCATATGAGTTTGAAGTTTTGTAATTTCGATCATTCACCGCAGACCCATATATATATATATATATATATATATATATATATATATATATATGTTTATATATATGTGTGTATGTATATATATATATATATATATATATATGTATATATATATACACACACATATGTATGTCTCTCTCTCTCTCTATATATATATATATATATATATATATATGTGTGTGTGTGTTTTGTGTGTGTATATATATATATATATATATATATATATATATATATATATATATATATATATGTGTGTGTGTATGTATATATATATATATATATATATATATATATATATATATATATATATATATATATATACATATATATGTATATACATGTATATAAATATATATATGTATACATATGGGTCCCTGTCAGTTGATCAAGTTTTCAGAAACTCGAAATTCATACGGTCGAGACAATATGATAGAGTTTTTGAAAACCTGAAGCTTTTGAATGGAGATTGCCATACAGTGCAGATCAGAAATGTACCCTTTTCCCCACTGTAGTGTGATCTTGGAGTTAGTATATATAATTTGCAGGGCACAGCCCCTGCAAAAAATTAAAATGGCAGATTTTTCTGGGGTTTTTTGTGTTTTCTTTTGATGTTCGAGTTTTCAGAAACTCGATCATATGATTTTGACCATATGAATTTCAAGTTTCTGAAAACTTGATCATCTAACAGACCCATATATATATATATATATATATATATATATATATATATATATATATATATATATATATATATATATATATATATATATATATATATATACCACACACACACACAGCCACCAAAAGCTGAGACAAATGAAGCAGTTTAAGATAGGCCAGTCCTTCTCATATTTGTATAACTATATTGTGCAATACATGGTCTACACACACTAAATCTGATATCAACATTACCACACAAACTAAGGGATGGTTAAGATCAGTCATTTGCACAGGTGGTGTGAATGGACACAGTGACAGCAGACATCAAGACTAAAATTATATGATAATGTCTTGGGATGTAAAGTTGGGATCCCTGTACTCTGGGTGGGTGTTGGGTCAGGAGTTGCTTCTTCTGATAATAGGGTTGAGGTGCTTCTAAGTGACATTTTCCTGGGTGCACTGTGCTGGCTTGTGGTTTCAAGACTGGGAACCTCCTATGGCAAGAGATGGGGTAGAACTATAGAGCCTCACTGGAATTTGATTTTGAATTGCCGTAGGGCTACGTAGACATCATTATCACCCACAACAAGGACTGACAGACCTTATGACATCCTGTGATGATAGTGTATCCACATTGTGCAAGACAAGTTTTGAAGTGAGACACCCTGTCCACATCCACCATGTGCTCTGCCCTCCATCCACATACTGTATTGCCAGAGAAGGCAGAGTTGATGGGACATGTAGTTCTCATGGATGTACCAGGGGATGTGGCATGTTCCATCTGTGATCTAAGCAGAGCAGTAGGATATATGTCATGTCATTTTTTATACACTATTCCCAAACTTGTCCCAGCAGCTATAGCCTTAGTTGACTCCACTGCTGCTAAGCACATAGTTAATTCCAGTCCTACTGTTTCTAAAAAAGAGTGGGAAAATTATTAATAGGTATGGGAGGAGTGTATAATTCTGCAACTATGATTTTTCAGAATTTTAAACTGTCAGGCTCATATGTTAAAGTTTGTTCTGACATACTGTGAAAGTATGAGGAATGTTTTATCTAGTTTCTTCTTGTGAAGAAAATGTTGATTTAAATACCCTAGTTTCTTGTATTACACAGTTCACTTCTCATTGTTTATGGTGTGTGTATGGCTGTGTTGATAATTCTTCCATGGCTATGGCCACTGGTACTGTTTTGAGGAGGTTTGCTTGGCTGCATTCTCAGATCCTCCCAGATGATGTAAAAATGAGATTGTAAATTCTCCATTGGACAGAGATTTAGTGTTTGGCCACTCTGCTGCAGAGGTGATCAAAAAGTGTGATTATCAGTTCTCTGCCTTACCCTTTGGACTATTGACTGCACCAAGAGTTTTCACAAAAATCTAGCTCCAATTTTAGTTTATTGCAGGCTACAGGGTACCCCACATCGTCCATATTTCGATGACTTGCTTATCTCTGCAGAGTCTTTCAAAGTGTCAGGAATTTTTGTCATGGGTGAGAGATCTCTTGTACAAGCTGGGATTCTAAGGGAACATTCAGAAATCTTTAGGACTCACTCAGCTAAACAGCTCAGTTCAAAGAGCTTTACTTCCACAGGAAAAACAGATTTTTATTTAGATCTGTTTCTAAGATTTCCCACTCAGACTTCGGTCACTGAGAGGGAATACCTCAGGATTTTGGGTCTCATGGAATAAGTGATTCTTATGATACCCCTGGCAATACTGCACATGAAAAAGATACAGTGGCATCTAAAATCTCTTTGGTCCCAGCATCAACACCCTTTATAATTTCAGATCCCATTAATGGAGTTTGTCAGAAGAGATTTTTTTGGTGGAGACAATAGATATCCTTAAATCCAAGTCTTCCTTCTCCCTCCCTGCCCCAAAGCAGTCAGTCACCCAGAAGCTTCAGACTTTGCTTGGGGAGCAATTTCCAGAGGGGATATTAGTGCAGGGGGTGGGCACCAAAGACAGATGAAAGCACATAAATACCAAGGAGATCCTTGCTCTGATCATGGCACTCAACTGTCTGAACTATCTTTGCCCCCCAGGACCTTTTAAAGGGGTTACAGACAATACCACAGTCAGTCAGTACATCAGCAATCAAGGGGGAACCAGGTTGTACCCCCTTTGCAGACTAGCCACATTAACTTGGGATATAGCTTCACAGCACAGTCTCACTGTACAGGTATCATTCATTCTGTCAGAGCAAAATTGTGTGGCAGACAAGCTGAGCAGGAACAGGGAAACCCTTACAAATGGAAACTAGATCGGGGGTCTTTCATTTAGTTCCAGGACTCCACGCAAAAAGGCTTGGAAGACAGATGCCTTTTCTTTTGCTTGGACAGGAATGTTCTATATGCCTTTCTACCCTTTCCACCAATATCCATGGTACCTGTGAAGGTTCAGAAGGAATCCTTCTCAAGATCATTGTGGTGACTGCCTTCTGGCCCAGGCAGCTGTGGTTCTCCCTTCTTTTGGAAAGGGTTAGGGACAGTTTACCACAAGCTTATCACAGAATGGATCTACTGACACAAGAAGACGGGTGCTTGATATACCCTGACATCAGTCATCTTCAGTTGACTGCCTGGATGATGGGGTCTTAATCCCTTTTTTTTTTAATTCCCTGTTTTCTGAAGATGTGCAGAAGGTACCAGTGGAGACAAGAAAGCCTGCTAGTAGAAAATTATATATTAGCAAATGGAAAAGGTTTTCTAGTTGGTGCCAACAACATAACTAGCACCCATTCAGTGCTAGCTGTTCTCTGGTTTTACAATATTTGTGGGAGTTACTATCCTATGGGCTTTCTTACTCCTCTATCAAGGTTCATTTATCATCCATTTCAGCATGTCTGCCATGAACCCTCCTCTTTCAAGACAATTTCATGTCATCTTGTTCTTGAAAGGGGTTTTGTATAAGAGGCCACCAAGTAAAGCAGTGGCCCCTCCTTGGGATCTTCATTTTGTTTTAGAGAAGCTAACACTTGCTCTACTTGAACCAGCTAATCAGGCTGACTTGAGGTTCTTACCATGAAGAACAGTTTTAGAGATTGTTGTGACCTCTGCAAGAAGGGTATCTGAGTTGCAGGCCCTTACTGTGAGTCACCACTACCTCATTTTTCATAAGGACATGGTTTCTTTGAGAAATAATTCTCCTTTTATGCCTAAAGTTGTTTCCACTTTTACTTTAAGCCAAATTATATCCCTGTTTTCTTTAATGAACCTCCAAATACGTTGGATGCTTACAGACAACTCTGGTACTATTTTTACAGAACTAAATCTTTCAGATCTTCAGATCAATTGTTCTTTTCTTGTGACAGTGAGGAGAAGACAACCTGTGTCAAAACAGACCATTTCCAAATGGTTGTCTAAGACTATTAACTTTTGTTATACACACCATGACAAATCTATTCCAGGCAGGGTCAAAGCCCGCTCTACCCAGGCCTTGGCTTCATCTATGGCTTTTTGGGAAGGATTGGATTCTAGAAATATTCTAGAAGCTGCTACTTGGTTCTCTGTGCATACTTTAAAAAAGCACTATATGCTTAATTCCTTCTCTAGGTCTAGAGTAAGCTTTGCTAGGAACATTCTCCAGGGGCTCCTGGACCCTTCTCCTTCCTGTTCCCAAATCTAGTTCGGTATGGTAATCTACCCATATAGCTAAGGGTACTGAAGCAGTGATCAATAGGAAGAACATAGTACAGCTGTGTAAGTTGAACTTACCATAACAGGAGATGCTTAAATGATCACTGCTGCAGTAGCTGCTCCCTCCCTCTACCCCCCCATTGTTTTTGTGTGTTTTTTATGCCAATGTGTGGACATTTATTTTTTGTTATTCCTAGCATTGGCCTTTCAGGGCTCAGCCTCCCTCTCTGCTGGCAGGAAAGCTGTTAAGGGTTTCACACTAAACTTGTCTTTTTTAGCTTAAGCTGCTTGACACTTTGGGTGTACTGAAGGTGCTCTGAAGCTTTGGAAGCTGCCTATCTGTTATATCATTGGCATGATATAACAGACATAGCCAAGGCTACTGCAGCAGTGATTATTTGAACATCAACTGTTATGGCAATTTCATCTTACACAACTGTACTTTCCTCAAGAAGCAATAACTAGGATAGACTAGATATAAATTATATTTTACAGGCGCATGTTCATTTAATTAAAAGCTCTGAAACACATTAATTAACTCTGTCAGATCATGCACCAATTAAAAACTAAGATAAAGATGTCAGGGCAATGAAGTAAACAAATGAGGCATTCACTGGTGCTTTCCTACTTATCTGTTAAAAAAAGGAATTTGAGAAATGGGTAATAGATATGATAAAAGAGTTATTAGGAAAGATAAAAACTACTTCAGAAGGGATAGGTAGTGAGTTAACATGAAAATGGGGTTTCAAATGACATAGAAATAACAGAGAAAGATATATGGGAAAGAAGTAATCAGGATTACATAGAGGGGTTGACTAAGGTTCAAGTATTACAGAAGGGGAATTTCATAGAACAATGGGAGGAACAAATGCAGAGTGCTAAAGGAAAAGTAAGTATTTGCATGTGTTTAGGAAGGTTGCTGTTCAGTGAGTATCTGATAACTTTAGAGCACATTTTTTAGGACAGTGACTTAGACAACAGAAAGGAGTTGTAGACAGATGTAGGGAGCCTATGACAACAAAAATAACCAGAGATTCTAAGAAGGAATTAGAAGAAAACAATGCTCAACAATTAATACCCAAGACAGGAAAAAGCAGTGCTGTGTAATCAATCAATAGGGAGGTTTCCAGGAGGAGACATTATTCTTGTGGAAAGTTGGAAGTTAGGAGGGAAGAAAGTACTAAAGGCTCAGAAGGTTTTTATTAAAAATATTGCATCTTGGAAGAAAGGTTTTTTTTGTATTAACAAAAGAGGGTAAACATTCTTCAGGTCCAGCTTAATGTAGATCCATTTTGGTTTTGAACCATGATTATAAAGTATTTGTATTTATATTAGATATGATAACGGTGTAGAAGTTGTCAAGGTTGATAGATATGAATCAATGTAGTTTTGTAGAGAGGAGTCAAACATTCTTTTTCTCAATTGTTTTTATTGAAAATTTTAACAACAAAACATTAATATATGATAATAGAAATATTATAAAACAAATATAAATATCTAAAAGAACAATAATAAAGCACAACTAAAATAACTATTTACAATGGTGTCCAATATAAAACAAAGCTTTTTTAAACAGAAAAAAAGTATGATAAGAGCAGTTGTAATTATTAGCCTGTTTATCCACCAGTTCTTTAAATTTCAACCATATATTATATGAAGAGGTGATTCTAGATGTTCTTGTCTTGATCATGTAAGTTCAAGATGACAGACTTCAGTTGCCAAGTGTACAAATTCCTTCACAGTAGTATTCTGATTCTTCCAGTTTTTGATGATGACTTTTCTTGCTGATGTTAAGATACTCAATAAAAGAGGGTATTTTATTTTTGTGACACTAGTGGGAATGGGTGTATTAAATAAAATAAGAGATTTGGTTAGGATAAATGTATCATAAAAAGCAGACTGTAATAGAGAATTTATATTATCCCAATATGTTTTAAGGTTTATACAGTCGTAAAATATATGCTGCCAGTCAGCTTTAACATGTAATTTACATTTCCAGCATCCTATGTCTTTATTAAACATCAATTCAACTTTATGTGGTGTGATAAAGGATCTATGTAAGAACTTCCAAGTCAGTATCCTCCAACTTTAGTGAACAAGTAGTTTGTTTTGAAGATTAGAGCATTAGTTTTTTATCATTTTTACTTGGGGAGTTATTATTAACAAATAATCCTAATAGCTTTCTCTGTAACATACTGTTGATTTCTTAAGTACCTTACATATTTTAGATAGAAGTCCCTTTCCAATTATATTCTGGTGCATTAGAATAATGACTAAATCAATGAATGTGGGGAAAGAATTTCTAACTATGCATTAGATTAATGTTATGTTCAACCAGTTGTGTACAGTTTTGAATTTCTAACCACACTTCTTTGCTTAACTCAAACTTCAACATTATGTAACTTCCAATTGTTTAGTAATTGATACTGGTATAACAGTGTTTTGTCTTTAAATGTAGTCATTGTTGTTAAATTAAATACAGTAATACTATTTTGAGTGTAGGCAATTGGAAATACAAAGAAAATCCAAGTCAGGGTTCCTGAAAATGAAAATTTTAAAGGATGTTATTATTGTATTAATGTAATAATGGTTAACTGGTTTGTTTTTTCTATAAAATAATCTTTTACTAAGCAATGAAATGTATTAGTAGCTATTTTAGTATGATAGAGTTTTGTTAAATTATTGGATTTATCAAATACCTCCCCGAATATCTTGCCATTTGGCATTATAATTATTTAACCAAGACAGTATTGCCTTAATAATTGAGGATAAGAAATATAATTCTAAATCTGAAGACCAATACCACCTGATGTCCAATCTCTAATGTGATGGCTTAAAGTCAGTCTAGGCTTATTAGGAAATAGTAAAAATCTCAGAAAGAAAGAATTATACTCTCTTATATATTTTTTGGGAGTGGGAAGAATAAAGATTGTATTATATATAGAATTTTAGGAAGGATAATCATTTTAATTTAATTCAGTTTATTAAGAGGTTGTTTTATGTAATTCAGTTGATCATCATTACTATCTTGATTTGTACAGGTATGTGGAAATATTTTTAAACGATGTGTAAAAGCTGTGGGGCATTTTACATGGGCAAGACTACACGTAAGCTTAAGAGAAGAATTTAAGAACATTTGAATGCCATTAAAAACAAGGACAGTAACAACTCCCTATACAAACACGCAATGACATGTGCCGATGCAAGATGGATTTTTTTGTTCTGGAAAAGGTGGAAAAGGACCCGTGGGGTGGCCCCTGGGAGACCAGAATCGAAATTAGGGAACTTTACTGGCAGCTGGTACCGGAGGCCGGTCAATTTCCTGGCCTTAATGAACACATATCCATTGTTCCAATTTTGAGGATGAGGGCTGCTAAGTTGTAGGTGTAATATAGGGATGCGGCCACTAGATGGCAGTTTTGACCAGCAACAGGGTGGACTAGCTTGGTTGATTCTTAGGTAACATGTTGTCTCAAAAACCTTGTATATTGTGATGATTATTTTTATTATTATTTTTATTTTAACATTCAATTTTTACTTTGTGGTTTTAAACTTGGCTTTCACTAGCAACATATATATTTTTTAATATATTTTTAATTAAAAGATTATATGTATAAATCAAGTAGGATTTTACACATAAACCAAGTAGAATTGTATTAAGTGTTTTGTGGTTGTTAATGAGTTTGCACTGGGTTAATTGCTCAGTTAAAGGAAAGGGGAAGGGTTTATATAAAAAGAAAGGAGGGCTGTTTTATTCTTTATCCTTATTCTATCTGATGAAGTCCATGGGAGACAAAAACGCTTATTTTTTATACATTTGGCGTTTATGTGTATGTGAATAAACAGCTGTTCATTCCAACCGTCGGTTTATTTATTTTTACCTCTAAGGACTGGTGCTTTGTTTTTGTTGGTTCTGAGTTTTGGTCAGCACCTTGCCTCCTTCATCATTGTTTTTAAATGATTGTCTACTGTGTTTTGTATGTAAAAAAATTTAAGAGCATTATAAAAGGTTTTTGTTTAACAAATTTTCTCACAGACAATATTTGCAGTGGATGATTTTTGAGAGCATAATTTAATTATTGTATTATGACTTAGTGATTCACTTGCCTATCCTATCGGGGAGTCTGTAGCTCTTTAAGAAGTGCTACAAACAGTTACAATGTAATCATGATGTAACGTTTTTGTTAAGGTGCAGTTGTATCTTACTGTTTTTTATGAGATTTGAAACTATGAAAGCATGCGTACTGGTTTTTCACTGTTTGGTCTGAAGAAGCAAGTAGTAAACCTTTGAACGCACTAACCTGTTATTAAAGAAGTTACCCTGGTCGTGTTTCGGCTCGTTTGTTTTTATTTTTATGTTATTCTCATTAAAATTGAGTCCTGATTCCTTCTGGAATATTTCTATTGGTTTAAATACAGGAATAAAAGAAGAATTGCAATCAAGGTTAATAGGATGTCATCTGCAAATAATTGCATTTTGGGGATTAAATAATTTTTTATTAGTATGCCTTTGATGTTTTTATTTGATCTTATGTAATTTGAAAAGGTTCCATAACTAGAGCAAAAAGCAATGGGGACAAGGGACAACCCTGTTTAGTACCTTTAGTAATCATGATTGATTGGGAAGTATATGAGCTTATTTTAATGTATGCAAAGGAGTTTTCATAGAGAAGTTTGATTAATTGTAAGAAATTGTTTGAAAAATTACATTCCTCCAGTACTAATAGTACATGCTTCCAATTAAATTAATCAAATGCACTATTGATATCCAGACTAACCAAAGTTAGTGGGTTTTTTGAGTTATTAGTATAATCAATTATTCATAGTATTCTCTTGATATTATCATATGTGTTCCTGTTCATTATAAACCCAGTCTGATCATTGTTTATCAACACTGGAATAAATTATTTTATTCTAGAGGCATAGATTGCCATGAATATTTTGTAATCTACATTTAATAATGAAATTGGTCTATATGAAGAACATTGTGTTGAGTCCTTGCAGGTTTTAAAATTGGGGATATTAGGGTGTATTTCCATGATGGTGGTAACTTCGTAAGTCCTTTAACTATTGAAAATACCGCTAGTAAAATATTCAAAGATCCTTAGTCATCATTTTGTATAGTTCAGGTATTTTACCATAATTTCCAGGTGCCTTATTGGTTTTAATTTATTAATTTGAATTTTAACTTCAGATAGGGGATGCACAAGCCAGTGCATTTCTTCGTGCCAGTCCCAAGCCTGGATAAATGGGGAGGGTTGCGTCAGGAAGGGCATCCGGCGTAAAACATTTGCCAAATGAGATATGCGGAAACCAATACAGATTTACATACTGGATTGGTCGAGGCCCGGGTTAACAATGACCGCCACCAGTATTGTTAGCCAACAGGGTGCTGGCGGAAATTGGGCTTCTTTTGGCCAAAGGAGGAGAAGGAGAAGAAGAGGGGGAAAGCATGCCCAAAGGCAGGAAGAGAGGAGAAAGGTTAGGAGTGTGGTAGTGAGGGCAGGAGCTTTGAATGTTGGCAGCATGACTGGTATAGGGAGAGAGCTAGCTGATATGATGGACAGAAGGAAGGTTGATATATTGTGTGTACAACAGACCAGGTGGAAGGGAAGTAAGGCCAGGTGTATGGGAGGTGGGCTCAAATTGTTCTATCATGGTGTGGATGGGAGGAGAAATGGGGTAGGGTTTATTCTGAAGGAACAGTATGCCAAGAGTGTTTTGGAGGTGAAAAGAGTATCGGATAGAATGATGTTTATGAAGCTGGAAATTGATGGTGTGGTGATGAATGTTGTTAGTGCATATGCTCTGCAAGTTGGGTGTACGATGGATGAGAAAGAAAAATTTTGGAGTGAGTTGGATGAAGTGGTGATGACTGTACCAAAGGGTGAGAGAGTGGTGATCAGAGTAGATTTCAATGGGCATGTTGTTGAAGGGAACAGAGGGGATGAGGAAGTGATGGGTAGGTATGGTGTTAAGGAAAGGAATGCAGAAGGTCAGATGGTAGTGGAGTTTGCAAAAAGGATGGACATGGCTGTAGTGAATAGGTATTTTAACAAGAGGGAGGAGTATAGGGTGACATACAAGAGTGGAGGGAGATGCACACAGCTGGATTATATCCTATGCAGGAGGGCCAGCTTGAAGGAGATTGGAGACTGTAAAGTGGTGACGGGGGAAAGTGTAGTTAGGCAGCATAGAATGGTGGTCTGTAGAATGACATTGGTGATCAAGAAGAGGAGGAGGAGTTTGAGGGCAGCACCAAGCATCAAATGGTGGAAATTGAAAAAGGGTGATTATGAGGTGGAGTTCAGGGAAGAGTTAAGACAGGCACTGGGTGGCAGTGAAGTGTTACCAAATAGCTGGGTAACTACAGCAGAGCTGGTAAGGGAGACTGCTAGAAAGGTGCTTGGTGTGACATCTGGACAGAGGAAGGAGAACAAGGAGACCTGGTGGTGGAATGAGGAAGTACAGGAGAGTATATGGAGAAAGAGGTTGGCGAAGAAGAAGTGGGATTGTCAGAGAGATGAAGAAAGTAGACAGGAGTATAAGGAGATGAGGTGCATGGTAAAGAGAGAGGTGACAAAGGCTAAGGCATATAGAGAGTTGTATGAAAGGTTGGACACTAAGGTGGGAGAAAAGGACCTGTACCAATTGGCTAGACAGAGGGACTGAGCTAGCAAAGATGTGCAGCAGGTAAGGGTGATAAAGGATAATGAGGGAAACGTACTCACTAGTGAGGAGAATGTGTTGAACAGATGGAAAGAGTACTTTAAGGGGCTGATAAATGAAGAGAAAGAGAGAGAGAAGGCTGGATAATGTGGGGATAGTAAATCAGGAAGTGCAATGGATTAGCAAGGCAGAAGTAAGGATAGCTATGAAGAGGATGAAGAATGGAAAGGCTGTTGGTCCAGATGACATACCTGTGGAAGCTTGGAGGTGTTTAGGAGAAATGGCAGTGGAATTTTTAACCAGCTTGTTTAATGAAATCTTGGAAAGTGAGAGGATGCCTGAGGAGTGGAGGAAAAAGTGTTTTGGTACCAATTTGTAAGAATAAGGGTGATGTGCAGAGCTGTAGTAACTACAGAGGGATAAAACTGATCAGTCACAGCATGAAATTATGAGAAAGAGTAGTGGAAGCTAGGTTAAGAAGGGAGGTGATGATTAGTGACCAGCAGTATGGTTTCATGCCAGGAAAGAGCACTACAGATGCGATGTTTGCTCTGAGGGTGTTGATGGAGAAGTACAGAAGAAGCCAGAAGGAGTTGCATTGTGTCTTTATGGACGTAGAGAAAGCATATGACAGGGTGCCTAGAGAGGAGTTGTAGTATTGTATGTGGAAGTCGGGAGTGGCAGAGAAGTATGTAAGAGTGGTACAGGATATGTACAAGGGTAGTGTGACAGTGGTGAGATCTGCAGTGAGAGTGACAGATGCGTTTAAGGTGGAGGTGGGATTACATCAAGGATCAGCTCTGAGCCCTTTCTTATTTGCACTGGTGATGGACAGGTTGACAGACGAGATCAGACAGGAGTCTCCGTGGACTATGATGTTTGCAGATGACATTGTGAAATGTAGTGAGAGTAGGGAACAGGTTGAGGAGACCCTGGAGAGGTGGAGATCTGCTCTAGAGAGGAGAGGAATAAAGGTCAACTGGACTAAGACAGAATATATGTGTGTGAATGAAAGGGAGGATAGAGGAATGGTGAGGATGCAGGGAGTAGAGTTGGCGAAGGTGAATGAGTTTAAATACCTGGGATCAATAGTTCAGAGTAATGGCGAGTTTGGAAGAGAGGTGAAGAAGAGAGTACAGGCAGGGTGGAGTGGGTGGAGAAGAGTGTCAGGAGTGATTTGTGACAGATGAGTACCAGTAAGAGTGAAAGGGAAGGTCTGCAAAAGGGTAGTGAGACCAGCTATATTATATGGGTTGGAGACAGTGGCATTGACAAAAAGGCAGGAGTCAGAGCTGGATGTGGCAGATTTAAAGATGTTAAGATTTGCACGGGGTGTGACAAGGGTAGACAGGATTAGGAATAAGTATATTAGAGGGTCAGCCCAGGTTGGACAGTTTGGCGACAAAGCCAGAGAGGCAAGATTGCATTGGTTTGGACATGTGCTGAGGAGGGATGCTGAGTATATTGGGAAAAGGATGCTAAGGATGAAGCTGCCAGGTATTAGGAAAAGAGGAAGGCCTAAGTTAAGGTTTATGGATGTGGTTAGAGAGGAAATGCAGGTGGTTGGTGTGACAAAGCAAGATGCAGAGGATGGGAAGAAATGCAAACAGGTGATCTGCTGTGGCGACCCCTAACCGAAAAAAAGCCGAAAGAAGAAGATATTGATATAGGCTTATCAATTATTTTTATTTGATCCTCTGACAGTCTCAGTATATTTTTTATAAATGTTTTAATTAATCTTGTGTATCCATTTTTGGTTTCTGTTGATTAGTCTTATTAAGATGAAACCTGAAAACATCCAGAATATCTTGCATTTCACTAAATGTGTTTGTACTACTAAAGGAGTATAATTCTTTGATGTGGTTAAATTTAACAATAATTTTTGTTCTAGTAGCTCCTTTATGCATGGATTTAGGGTTTATGGAATAGTTACTTATTTTAATCTTATCTAAACTCATCATAGTTTTAGGTTGTAAAATTTCTAAATATTTACTATTTAAGCTATTTATTTCTTCTGTTAAGTTATTTCCTTTCCTTTTTGACTAATTTTAACTTATCAATTTTCTCCTGTAAATCTGGTAATTCTTTGTCCCACTGTTTCTCTTTTGCACATACCAATTTGTAATTTTGCCAAAAAATATGCTTTTAAAGAGTCCCATAAAAAAGTCTATGAAGTGTTACCTGTATGATTAATTTCAATAAAAGTTTTAATTTCTTTATTAAATAAATCCTTAAAGTCTTTCGTATTGGTTATATATGCAGGAATCCTTTTAACTGGGGTGTTATTACTAGAATTCAGTATAACTTCAAATTTTATCTTATTTGAAATATGTAATCTATCTATTCGTGATTGTGCCCCATTCCTGTGTGAGAAATGTGTAAAGAAGAACAAGTCTGATACTGAAAACTCATTTATATCTCTTATATTATATAGGTCAGTGAACTCCATCAAAGCCTTGACTGAGACAGGCTGCTTCCTTTTACAGCTAGTGTTGGTATCCTTGTCAGATAAAATACAATTAAAGTCACCTGCAAAAATAATGTTTGCCTTTGATATTCGTATTATTTCCCCCAACTGTTGTTTAACTGTTTGTATTCCCAATTCGGGTATCCAAGAGACATTAATAAAAGTGTATAGCTTCCTTTGAATCTCTAAAATCACTGAAAAAACATGCCTTTTTCATCACTAAATGTATTCAGGATTTTACGTAGAGGCAAAGAATTTTGCCATAAAATATCCACACCTCTTCTCTTTTGTTTATAATGTGAGCTAGTCAATACAGAATAGTGGTTATTATTAAGTCTGTCAAAATCTTCTTTTATTAAATGTGTTTCCTGTAAAATGATAACTTAGGAATTAAATATTTTTAAAAAGTTGTATAAACTACCCCTTTTACAACCATTATTTAATCCATCCATCCATCCATCCATCTTCAACCCCTTTTTCCCATTTTGCATATGGGGTCGGGGTGTCACTTCAACAGTGACAATCATCTCGAGTCAAGATTTACACCGCCGGGTGGCAGGCCCTGCCACGCTGAACATCTGTATTACTCACTCGTACACAGTCACACCTATGGCCAGTTTAGAGCATCCAATCCACTTACTGCATGTCTTTGGAATGTGGGAAGAAACAGGAACATCCAGAGAAAACCCATACGACCACAAGGAGGACATGCAGACTCTGCACAGAAGGCACCCCAGCCGAGAATCAAATTAATATTAATATACATTTCAAGTTGGCCATACTTCCAAAATAGGAAAAAATAAATATTATGTATAATACCCATTATATATAGTGAACTGCTTACTCCTAGATATAAGTATATAAGATAATTGAGATTGTTAACTGTAAACTTTCTATCAAGAAAAGTAGACACAACTACTGTACATGCTCTGTTCTTTCCTGTCCCCCCCATGGAGTTTAAAACTCCTGGTTTGAATAACAGTCCTATTCAAACACTACCACCTACCCACACATACGTCTGTAGCATCACTCTACTACTTCTAAAGTTATGATGTTTGAAAGGTCTAACTTATTTAACAAAATTTAAAGGAGTCATTGTATACATAATATTCAGTTTATAAACACTCATTTGCTTGCTATAACACTTGTAAACTGTAAAAGTATAGCAGATCTTTTAGTCATTTGGTTCTATTCTATTTATAAGAGCCTTTACATTATTATAATGAATCAAATCGTTTATTTCAGTTCTGAGAAAAAAAGAGATTAACACAGATAAAAGACAATACATGTAACATTATTTATAACAGTCATGCTATATTACTAATATGTTATATATTATTGATAATGTGACTAACTAGTTAACTATTTAAACTCAGTTCTGACTACAAGACTGTACATGCTTGGGTATTATGGCAGACATATGTGATATTTCAAAGAACAAATAAACCTCTAAAAAAACTTTGTCTATTTGTGAGGACTTGCATATACAAGTATCTTTCAAAATGTGTCTGTTCTATATAAATAGGATATCCTAGTCACTAGAACATACTATGAGATATAGAATAGTAAAAGAATAACTTGTAATGTCTAAAATAACCAATAATATGTTCCCAGAATTATATTTACACTGAGGGAGTACATACAGTTGGCAACATACCCACTACAATCTTTTTAAGAGACACATGAATTCCCAGCTTATTAAAATGACTGTGTAATTTTGTCTGACTTTGTGGAAAACATGCTGTTACTTTCATATTAGTCCCTCCTTTTCTATGCATCAGGCTTTCAGTAACTTTCAGAGCATGAGCTTCTAATATTGCCATGCATTTGAGCTCCTCACTTCCTTCTCAGAAAGCACATCCACACAGAAACCAACACCTTAACCCCTTAAATTGTCTACTTAACAGTTTAGACCATGGCTATGATTTGGCTCGTAGAAAACAACAAAGTGTAAAGACTGCTCATCTTCTCTTTGTCGATGATTTAAAACTGTATAGCTCATCAGATGAGGAACTGAAAGCACAAGTGCAAATAGCTAACCTTCTTCTGATGATATAAGAATATCATTTGGTCTTGATAAATTTGCAAAGGCAACCTTTAAAGCAAGGCAAGAAAACTGCAGCACCAAGAAAACATCAGTTTGGGACAAGAATGTGATATAAAAGAACTTGTGCGAGGGAGTGTTTAAATATTTGAGAATTGATGAAGGATCAATAAAACATCAACAAATGTGAATAAAAGTAAGGAATATTTTAGAAGACTTAAATTAATTCTGAAAAAAGCATTGACATCTAGGAACAAAATTCAAGCTGTAAACCAATTTGCTCTTCCTGTCCTGACTTACAGTTTTGGAGTGATTGACTGGCCCAAAAAGGCGTTGGATAGATTAGATAGGAAAACGAGAAGGTTGCTTCATGCTCATCAAATGATTTATAAAAATTAGTGCCTAACAAGATTATATATTCCCCGTTATGAAGGAGGTATGGGCCTCCTTGAAATTGATTACATGTATAGATCTGCAATCATGGGACTCCACGCGAACTGTATCTGCTGACCTCACAAGACCCAAACACGGTGAACGTTTTGAAACATGAGGAAAATAAATCTGAGATGACTTCCCTGCTTAGTCTAGCAGGAGCATATCTCCATCAAGCAGGAATGGAGATCAAACCAGAAGTAGATAAAAATCAGGCAGCAACTGAGTGTGCCAAAAAATAAAAGAAAGAATATAAGGAGAAGGATCAGATGAGATGGCAAGAAATGTGAAAAATGCATAAATATAGTTGCAAGTGTGGAAAACTTCTGGAAGAACCTCATATTGATTAGGATTGATCACAGGAATGCTTAAGGAGAGGCAAATTCAAACCAAAAGATGAAAGGTTAATATTGGCGACCCGAGATAGTAGGCTACATACACGTTGGTTTACAAAGTCCATTGAACATGTAGGAGAAACAGACAACTGTAGGTTTTGCAAAACAGAATTGGAAACAGTTGTACATCTTGTTGCTGATTGTGACATACTAATGGCAGAAGGACTGTATACTGAAAAGCATAATAATGTGGCAAGACTATTGCACTGGGGATTGTGCAAACATTATGGTATTAAAGTGGCTGAAAAACACTGGAAACATGAGCCACAAAGCATCATAGAAAATGATAGTGCCTACAGCACATGGGATCACCCATTACCAACAGTTCAAAAGATAGATGCAAGAAAACCAGATATAGTGGTCCATTAAATGAAGACAAAAAGTAACATTGATCATTGAAATTGCTACACCCAGTGACTACAGTGTCTTGCGTACAGAGAGGCACAAAATCATAAAATATCAGGATTTGCAGGCAGAAATGAGAGCAATGGGGAAGAAAGATACCCAGACACTTCCACTAGTAGTAGGAGCAACAGGTCTTATAAAAAAGAATGTACAGTCGTATTTAGATATGTTACCAATAAATGTAACTCCATACGAATTGCAGAAGAAGTCATTACTGGGCACATTATGGGTGCTGCGAAGAGCACTTCTGGCTGACATCAAAGATTGAAACAATACTAATTTCATGAACTTTAATCGTACTTTGACTTGGGAATGGGGTCAGTTCCTGTCATGGTATTAGAAACCTAAAAGACTTGAAGAAATTAAAAAAGGGAGAAAAACAACACAGATCATCATCGCAACCATTGTCACAAACATATACATATCTGTAGCCCACATATGCAGAACAAGTCAACCGAGCAAGGGGCTGACATCAAGAGACAAGATCATCCTCCCTTTTTTAAATTAATAGAACAGAATAATTTAAATAATATAACAGCTTAGGATAAAAGTTGAATTGAAGAAATAAATTCTATATTGTGTATTGTGCAACAGTACTATAAAATGTATTATATAACTTAGAGAAAAATACAGAAGCAAGAAACTTTTCCTTTTGGTCATCACAGCATTGGAATAGTCATTATCAAATCGTATTAGTTTGTCATCCAGTTTAATAGGAGATTTGAATCAGGCTGTTTTAAGTATTAGCTCCTTGTCTTGAGATGAGAAGAACTTAACAATAACTGATCTCGGTGAAGAGTTAGTTTTTGATGAAGAAAAACTAGAGACCTGTGTGCTCTTCCTATGCCATACGACATAACTTCAGATAAATTCAGTCTTAGGAAGCCAGGCAGTAACAAAGTTGACCATATTTTCGCCTTCTATTTTTTTCAGGCAGTCTAAAAATACAAATGTTATTTCTCCTGGATCTGTTCTCTATGTCATCAATTTTGTTTAGTAATATGGTATTCTGTCGCAGTAGAAATTCAATGTTTTCATCTTTGGATACTATGTCTTCTATGTCATTAAGGGCATCTTCCATTCCATATATCTGAGTTTCCCGTTGTTTTAAAATCTCATGTATCTGTTCCATCTGTTTGGTACATTTTTCTTTAAAGCTGTCAAGTTTGTTATCCATTCTGTCCATTTTTAAAGAAAGTTCTTATATGTTAGAAAGAACAGATTAGAGTTCTTTCTTTAAAGGCAAATCCTGAGAGACTGTCTTTGAATGACTCATTTCACAGCTAGTGGTACAGACCTTTCAAATGAATAATGTGACAGGAAAAAATTCAAATATTTAGAAATTTTTTAGATAATATCCTTCTGTGTAGTATCAGGTAATTGATTTTGTTCAAAAAATGGTTTAGGATATTATAAAAATAAAATTTCCTGCCAGAAAAATAAATAGAGTACCAGAGCAAGAAAACTGTGCTGCTAGCCTGTCAATATCCTGGCCACACCCCTCCAGGAGTCAAATATTTGATGACAGTAATAGAACTATGATGATCTAGAGAGAAGAGTATAAGAAAATTCTGCTATTTCTTTTATTGTTGGTGGGTCTTGATGCAGAGAAAGCATTTGATAAGATCTGGGATTCTATGAGTAGGGCAATTGTAGCATTTATGTTCCCTGATAGAATAATAAACTTAATAAGGAAATATATGAAGGAATGGAGGCAAGAATTAAGGTGAGTGTGTGTGTGTTGGGGGGGGGGGGGCTCCTCTCTGACAGGCTCTGTTTGAACAGAAGAGTATGGCAGAAATTTCCCTTTTCCTTTATTTCCTTTATATTTAGAGCTGTTAATAAATAAAATATGAGAGTCACAAATTCAAGGATATGGCTGGTGGTGTCATCAAGAAAAGTTAGCCAGTATGGTAATCATGGGTAATTAGCTTTACTGAGAGATGATAATATTTAGTACTTGATAAATCTAGAAACATGACATTACAGTTTTGTGAAACATTTTTAGGAATGTTCACATCTTTTTGTAATATAAATAAATGAAGATAAAAAGACTGTAATTAAATGAAGATAAAGGGTATAGCTCTTAACGGTGTATCCACACATGAATTGTTTTGGCAATAGGTGTACTTATGGGGGCATGATAAGATCAAGTGTTGAGGTATATGGCTTAAAAATGATTCTGATATGGCAGCTAAGGTTATTTGGGAAGAAACTAAAAATATAATGCAAAATCGAAACGCTGAAAGCTCTTGATTATGGACACCGATTTTCAGTCCCTGGGTCTTGCATGCAGGTCTGGTATATTTAAATCGCCCAGAGAATTTCTGAATGCTGATTAATGAAGAGTTGATCCAAAATATCCATGACAGTAAAGCAAGTCCCAAGATGCAGGAAGTATTCACTTTAATAGTTGAAAATGAAAATAAAACCATGTTAAGTGTTTCCATCTTACATCTTTCATTAAGATGTCATTAGAACCTCTTGTTACAATCTACTGCTTCATCTTTTAACAGAATGAGTCACATGACATACAGTCATCTGGTATTGAGTGTTATTCAAGGTTTTTTAAAGGTACAGCCCTCAGATGTCAAAAATGTAGTTAATTTAACTATATTAAAAGACATTTCTTTACAATGAAAATAATATAACCTCAAGGTGTGTTGCTAAAAATGTTTCAAAAACAGGATATGTCACGGGGCTATGTATGTTAAAATCTTGTGTGTTTAAAAGTGTGTAAAAGGTATATTTGTTCACTGTATATGCAACATGCATTTATTGTACATGGGTTACAGCTTTGCAGTTTTCAATCTAAGAATGCTAGTAATTGAAATGTGTTCATTCATCCCCAGTGGATTGCTGCATTTAAAAGCAGTTGCCAGTAAAGTTCTTTTCCAAACAAATGAAGAAAGAAAGAAAAGAGGAAGGGGAAAAAGGCATCCATTTATTTTAATAACTTTATGACATGTAAAAACAACTAAAAATACTGTACTATAACATTTGCAGTTTATATTGTGAAAAGTTTCATAAAACTGTTAAGAAAAAAAATGTTTTAGTTACAATTTCCTTATCCTTTTTCTTTCCTCCTCCCCACCCTCAAGAGTCCTTCCAAACATTAATAATATGAAGTGAGGCAAGTGCCTTTCAGTTCCAGACACGTTTAACAAAGTCAACAAAAGTCCAGTCTTTCGATATATTCTTATACAGCCAGAGTTCACAAATATGATTGATACCTTGCAGTCTCACATTTATTCACTAATTTCCATGTTGCTGGTCTTCTTCCTGACTATCTCCTTCACTCAAATCCAGATTCGAGTTCAATTCCACAGTGCTCCCAATTCTTCTGGTCAACTCCTGTGCTTTTCTCTGTCTCCCAAGTATTTTTCCCTTGGAACAGTAGAAAAGGCGTTATGGCAAATCTCTCTATGTCCGTTATTATCAGAAGAATGAGAAGCAGAGTCACCTTCTGGTTGATGGCTCATTTTTTGTTGGACAGACTTTTGCATTTCCTCCTTAGCGTGTTCTGCATCAAAGAACAATGTTGATCCTCCAATAAAAAATATTCAGAAGACAGCTGGATACAACAACTTGAATCTCATACCTACCTCTCAACATTCCCTGATCACTGTAGTAAATTTGTTTCTGTTCTGTCTGGTGTACTGTGAATAATCATTTCCCACAAACACTCTGCTGTGTCCAACTTTTAATACTTTGCCCTTTTGCCACAGTTTTGTTAAGATCAACTCTTTCTATTGGTAGGTTTGCAGCTTTACTAATAAGGTCTTGGCTACTTTCTCATGGTCATATTTGGAGCATACACAGTTATGCCCTTTCAGTTAACTGTTCCTCCTGTGGAATGCCAGGTGTGCTTTCATAAAATGAATACAGTCTGTTCCTTCCAGTTTCTCTAGTATAGCAGAAAATATCAGGTTTTCCCTTTGTTCTCTGTCCTTTAATGCTGCCATTTTTTAAACATCTCTTCCTGAGCAGTCTCATACTCAGCCAGCCTTTTCTTCATGTCAGCCTCTGATTCTTGCAGTTCTGTCAGTTCATCTGAATATCTATTTAAAGCTTCTTCTATTTTTTCCGGCTTTTTATTTGAATCAATATACTCCTTCTATGTGTTGCCTATTTTATTCAGCTCTGAACATATTTGACTTATTTTTTTCAGCTCTGAGCACATTTGACTTATTTTTCCCCTAGATTACTGGAAGCCATGTTTTGCACCAAAGCTGAAGATTGAATTGCTTTTTGCTAAACAGCTGCAAGAGTACTCACAGTCAGTGTTTTCTCTTCACCTTTTCTAGTCTTTCAGATTCTCTTCATTTCTTTTTGCAGGCATCCAGGCAGTGTACTTACTAGCCAGTAATGGAATTTAACTAAAGTTGACAATATCGCTGGCTGCAGTTTCTCAGCTTCTGTTTCCACACTGGGAGAGCTGAAGTCAAGCTGTTGACTAGTATGCAACCATTTTGGAAATCCCCTACAGCATATCTTGATGGGAATGTTGGTAAACAAATGGCTACTCTAATTAAGGAAAGGATTCTTTTGAGCTGGGATACAGGACCTTGATTGCCTAGACTTAGTAAGACCTTACTTATTTCAATGCAATCGACTGCTAAAAAAGCACTTAGTAGAAAGTGGAAATCAGTTACAAGTTAGTTTAGTTTTTGAGATATTGAATATTGTAATGTAGATAAAAGAACTTGGGGGTGTGATATTTGGGATCTTTAGAAAAGAAAGGGAGCAAATTTTATAGAAATAGATGGAATTTACAGGAACAATGTGTGCAGAATAATGTGCAAGAGGAGTGAAGTTAAAGTGAAGGCAGGAGTTAAGCTTTTTATGTATTGTTGTGGATGAGAGGTTTTAAAGAAGGTAAGAGTGGAAACTGTTACTAGGGTTAGTTTTCTGTTAATGTATGTTAACTCTAATTACTGTTTAAAATGTGGTGTGTGTGTGTCTTTCGGCTTTTCCCGGTTAGGGGTCGTCACAGCGGAACTCCGGTCCGCTAATGATTGGCAGTAGAGTTTTATGTGCTGGCTTGCCGGGCCTAACACACAACCTTCAACGAAGGAACACCCATTCACGCATGTCGTCACACAGAAGACGCTCTAACTGAGAATCGAACGGGCAACGTCTAACTGTGAGGCGACAACGCTACCGCAGCACCACCACCGCAGTACTGTTTAAAATGTGGTAATGTTTAAAAAATAAAATAAAACAATTACCTCTTTGCCTGTACTGTAGTTCAACATGGAGCTGCACATGTCCTAAGGCATGTCACATAGCACACTTACCTGTGTGCAGCAGCTAACATTGGCTGGATAGCACACCTGCACATTTTCTGATTTATTCCAAGCCTCACACTCATCAGGTGTTGACATGTAACTGCCTGGTATAGTTGACATATGGGGGGAGAGTATACCCACTTAAGAAGTGTTGCACATCTGAGCACAATTTTGGAACAAACAAATAGGGAAACTCTGTGGGGTTCTCAGCCACTGGAGATTAATCAGCTTCTGGTGTAGCTGTGCATTCAGCACATGCATCTGCAGGGGCTTGTGCACCTGAAGAAGTGTGTGGTCTCACATCTTGAAATGTCAGACATTGTCATCATGTTATTGGACTGTTACATGCAAATACTGGCATCGTTAGCCAAAGCTACCATGCTGCCATCACCCCTCTCTGTCATGTTCATTTGCAGCCCTTCCTCTCTGGAACCGATGATTGCATAATAGACTATTAGTCCATGAATTTACAATGGGGCTATACCCTTATGGAATGCACATTAAAAACTTTAAAGCAGATTTGACATTGTAGGTATATGTAGCTTTTTGGACAGAACATTGCACTTAGACTGAAAGTTCCTATAATGTCAGATGTTTGTGTTGCAAACACACTGAATACATTGAATGCATTTGATTTCACTACATAAAACTCTAACAGTCTGCACTAACGTAGTACTTCACCAGTGGAATCACTCTTGGGTTGCACAGAGCCTGCATTTGCATCCAGACCACCATCAAGAATGCGATTGTTCCTCCAGGCTGAGAATTCATTAGGAATTCCCCAACCTCTGTTAGCCACTTTCCTGCTGTAGGTCAACCCTCATTCTTCTACTTTGCACAGCAGTTTAATGTTCATTTCTCATGAAATTATGTCTGTCACTTTTCTCCAAACCTGCTGGAGTTGCCTCTTATGGTCATCATCAGCACTGACATAATTTACCAGGCCCAGCCATATTTGCCCCATCACCTGCTGGTTTGCACCTTGCCCTGTAGGCACACGCATGCAGAAGGGCATCATTTTCTGGCTTCCTACAATTCTCAAAACTTTACATTTTTCCTTAACCATTATGATACATGTATATGTGCAGTGAATATGTTTTACGTTGACCTTGTATGGTATGGTATCATCTTCATAGCAGTAGTAGCACCCCCACCCATCAAACAGACATACACATGTCAGCTGTCACAGATTTGTATATATCTTTGCATCTGTCTACCCAGATACATACCATCTTATGTATGCTGCCTGTCATCCTCCTGCAGGCTTATGGAATATCTTTATCCTGGATTAGCCACGGCTGGCTTTAACCTTGCATAGCAGGCAGATGCAACATGGTATGCTATTCTATTCCCTGACAAGCTCTTACAGCAGTTTGGTTGTGCAATATGTGCATTACCAGCCTATATCTCCTCACATTGATTTATAATGACACCAGTTCTCATTTTCTCCAGTATTTCTGGGCACTGTTGTGTAGGTAAAACATGGTGACAGCACTTTATGCCACTATGATTATACACCAGTTAGCACAGCTTCTATGCAAATTAGTTAATATATTATGAATCTCTTTGAATTGCTTAATATTGTTACATTGCTATTTCTGCAGCAGAAGCTTTACATAAACCCTAGAATCCACTGATGGAATGTCTGTGCTCATACATCATATGGAATAAAACCTTGTGTAGCAGCCACATTGCAGTGCAGGCTTGCCTAGCATGAGATTCAAGTTTTGGTCCTTTGTATCCATGTCCGCTGTATTGCTCCTTAGTTAGTGAACTGTCTGGACATAGCTGCTGCACTGTCTCTAAAACCCAGGGCTTCAGCTTGATATGCCAAACAAAGCAGGGCATTCATTTCTCTCTCTGTCTCTCTCTCTTTTTTTTTTTGCTTAAGGAGTATAAGGAGCATGTGTTGGGCCATTGTGATGGTCAGTTTAAAAAATTGATGCTTTATGTGATATAGACAAGGTTTTGTCCTGAGCCACTGATTTTCAGCATTCTGGAAATACCGGCATCACTTTTTTGACTGAAACAGTACCGCCCTGACCTGCTCTCATGTTGTACACCTACACCTATGTTTAGCAATATTTGTGTTTCAATATGATCATCAAGAAGTGTCTGCTTAACGTTATGGGCTGCCACAGAATGGAGGAAAATTTTTCAAGCTGGCAAGTTGAATATGTTTGGGATATCATTCCACTCTTGCACCTTTCTGGTCATTTTAATGTGTTCTTTAGTCCAGTCTTTCCATTGT
Organism: Protopterus annectens; assembly: GCF_019279795.1. Classification (NCBI taxonomy): domain Eukaryota; kingdom Metazoa; phylum Chordata; order Ceratodontiformes; family Protopteridae; genus Protopterus; species Protopterus annectens. The sequence goes on from NC_056725.1 coordinate 612,594,055, forward strand.
GTTTCCAGTATCAGGTCCACTGAAGGAGGAAGAGGAGATCCAGATGGGTGTGTCCCAGAATCCACCTGCTGCTGCAGCTGATGCCATGTCAGCCATGTCCCACAAAGTCTGCCTATCATGTGGGGAGATGAAAACTCTGATCCTGATGGCAGACTGGTCTCTCTGTCTGTCTCAGTGACAGTTGAAATATTTAGCATTTGGTGGGCACTGAGATGAACTAGCATTTGGATGCCCATGGTAGTTATTTGAAGGGCCTTCTACACCAATAACAGATTCAGTCGAGCAGCAAGCTTTGGCCATGGGGTCACCCGAGGGTCAACTGGCCTATAACATCCAGCAGTCCATTCTGCAAGCACCTTGCCTTTTCCCCTTCCTACTGTGTTATTGCCCGTACCTTTTTCATTGTCCAACCATTCTCATCATTATTTGTCTACCCTCTGTATATCTGTGTTCATCCATTGTCCACCCTACCTTTTGTACTTACACCACCCATTTGGCTGCATGTAACGTAGTTGTCTGTCTGCACATTGTTGTCTTTCCCTAAATGTGTATGTTTATCATTATATCACTTTTGCAGTCATATATGGATATATCCTGCAAAGGATGTTGGACATCCATCCAGTTTACCAAAAGTTTGGGTATCTTCTTCATGCATCTTTATTTGCTCAGGCTTGCTGGTGTAAGAAAGGTACAATGATACCAAAATTCAGAACTTACTTGCTGTTGGTACACTTTGTCAGAAGTCACATCATCTTAATGTCTTTATTATAGGCAGTCTGATTTCAAGTAAAGTTTTTTGCACAGATATGTACCCTGTTGGGGACCTACCTACCTTATTTCTCTGTAAAAAAAGTTGTATTTATTTTTGGCATATGTCTGTCAGAAAAGGAAAATGTGCATGTGGAAAGCAGATGCCTTATGTCCTGAAGGTTTTGGTCTGAACCTGTATTACTTCTGACTCTTCTTCATAGATCTCTTCCCTCGAGTTAAAAAAAAACAGAAAATTCCAGTAGAGGATTCTGAAGACTCATTTGTCCACCTGTTTTCATCAGTCTTGGACATTGTTCTGCTGAGTTAGTTTCAAAGGCCTTGGTTCATCAGTATGATTTACCTGGTCCCTTTGGTGTGGCTCTATGGGAAGCTGTTAAGGCCTAGAAAAAGCACATGGCCCGTCAGACCAGTCTTCAGGCAACGTTAGCTAAGAAGGGAAAACCTCCTATAATTCTTACCAAGAGAAGTGAATATGTATTTTGTTGAGTCCAACAACTACGCTATCTTCTCTGTGTAACAATGAAAAAAACACAGAGGAAACGCAGTATAGACTCCAGATAAAACTTTTATTGCAGTACAAACTCGTCATAGTCAAACCAGAAAATGTGCATATAATAAAATCAGAATATAACTTAACTTTTTTAAAAAACTAATTAAGCGCTTTCACCAACTAAATGTTGGCTTCTTCAGAACTAGTCTATCTTGTTATTCTGATGTTTAACCTTTTTGGTGCCATAATCTGACTGCCGTTCTTAAAGTGACATCTCCTTTCTGATATCACAACTGCGCTCAACTTACAACTTCTGGTTATAATAAAAACAAAAACAATATTGATTTCTCATATTCTTAACATTCTATTCAACAAAATTGGTTTTATTGATTTTATTGATTTTATTTTTACAGACGCTTCAAGCACACCAGGATTGAATGTCAGTATATCACTAAAACCATTTTTGTTGAATAGAATGTTAAGAATATGAGAAATCAATATTAGATTAGTTAGCAATAAGAACAAAACATTGTATGATGGTATATGTCACAATTAAATGGGCTATGAAGTCAGAAAATACACAAAGTCGATGCACACTATGTTGAATACAAAGAATTTAGTAGATGCTAATATTATAGTACAGTATTTTATTGACACTTTTGTATTATATTTTTGTATTCTATATTTTTTAATTTTTTTGTTTTTGTTTTTGTTTTTATTATAACCAGAAGTTGTAAGTAGAAACATAACTTGAAGTATTACACAATGAGCCTCAGGGCTAAGAAACGCAAAGAGAATGTGGTTATAAATAAATTGAGCGCAGTTATGATATCAGAAAGGAGATGTTACTTTAAGAGCGGCAGTCAGATTATGGCGCCAAAAAGGTTATTTAAACATCAGAATAACAAGAAAGACTAGTTCTGAAGAAGCCAACATTTAGTTGGTGAAAGCGCTTAACTAGTTTTTTAAAAAAGTTAAGTTATATTCTGATTTTATTATATGCACATTTTCTGGTTTGACTACGACGAGTTTGTACTGCAATAAAAGTTTTATCTGGAGTCTATACTGCGTACCCTCTGTGTTTTTTTCGTTCTTACCAAGAGTAAGGTAATAGTTCAAAAAATCCTGGTAAAGGAGAAAGTCGCCAGTATGTTGATGGCAGTTTGGATGTCTGATTCTTCCCCTAAAACTACCATATTAGGAACCCCAAAGAAAAGGTCTAAAAAAACTTGACCATTTGTCCCACCCATCTACAACTTCCAGTCAGAAAGGCTGTCAGGAAGACTGGTACATCTTTGCCCAGGGACCTTAAGGCAATACAGTCTTCAGTCTTACACTCCAGTGTCTACCCAGGCAGAAAGGAAAAAAAAATAATCTCCTTCCTGTGAGGTAGAGGTAGTCTCCCGTTATGAAAACTAAGGCCTTGACTATGCTTCACAGCTCTGTTCTTCCATATCCTGTGAATCTGTATCTCAGGACACCTTGTCCTCTGATTTTCCAAATGAAGAAATCTTTCTGTGATACCATGTCTATGATGATAGGGTTTAGTTGGAAGGGAGAGATTATTGGAGGCTCAGAAAAGATACTATGACTTGTTTGGCATGGACTTCCCAAAGCCCTTGGCTATCCCACCAGTACTAGGAACTTTGGAGGAAACTTTTGCTGCTGGCTACAGCTTCTCCTGATGCACAACCTCGCTGCACCATGAACAGCAGACAGACTTTATAAGGTGCCAGACTTGTAAGTTAGTTTTACATAGCCCCATTGATGACCCAGCTCTGATCTCTCTGGACAGGGACAGTAGTTCAAAACCCTTTGCTTCTTCTAACCCTGTGCGCAAATGAACTAGACAGCAGGGCTTTTCTCTTCTCCATTAGCTTTCAGAGCAAATAAGTGTCAGACACACATGGCAAAATATTTATTTCCATTTTTGCTGGCATGTAACAATCTATTGCTAACTTACCTGCATCTTACATTAAAACCACTTTGCAAAATATGGTCAGTTCTTTCTCCCACTTTACTAGGTACTCAGTAAAGTATGCAAATGATGCTGTGAGTGCTGTATTCAGAGCTGTAGCCACAAGAACAATGATGCACAGAAATGCCTGGGTCAGACTGCAGAGTTTCCATGAAGATATCAAGGCCTACATTTTAAATGTCTGTCTAGAAAAAATTTTGCTTTTTGTGGATTCATTGGCTAAGATACTTACAAATGTTAGAGGATAAAGGAAATTGTAATGCAACAGAGTGAAAAAAACATTTTCTGTCCTATGTCCTAGATACTAAAAGAATCATCAGTCCAACCATAATTCTAAATATTTTTTTTATTTGAAATCACTAAAAAGTCACACTAAAATGTATGCCACTCTTCTCACAGGAAGGAGCTAGGGAGTTATGACTTCAGTAATAGACAAGAGTCTGGGTATAATACACATCTATATCTTTGTTAAATGCACTCAATCTCTGGCAGGCTTTTGTCATCACTAATTCTACAGGATTAGCAAATACTATGAAAAAAGCCTCCATTCAGGTCATTTGCAAAGTAAGCACTTTGTCTTGTGTTCATACTTTTCTCAAGTGTTACATGCATAAAGTCTTCTGTAGTTAGGTTTTGTTTATTTTTTCTTTGTTCTGTGACACTGTGTTCTCTTACAGCATCTGCTGAAGAAGCCTGCCATAAATGAAGGTAGTACATACATGTCAGATACTCTGCTTCAGACTAGAACTTCAAAGGAATGGCTTTTGCTGCAATGTTAGCTTCATGGGTTATGCTTCAGCAAGCAGGGATGGAATGGTGGGGAATAATCAAAGAGTTCCTATTTGTGTAATTTCCATATGCATCTGTTAGCATCAGCAGATAACTAGATCCAGCATCACATTATACAACTAAAAATAATGCTGTCTAGAGCACTACTAGAGGGAGCTGACCAAGTTCAAGTCACTGGTGTCTATTGTAGGAGCCTTTCTTCCTCTTAAAGATCCATTGTTACTGTGTACCACTTAATTTTACATTTTGATTAGCCCCTTTCAGAACAGTCAGTCAAGGAAGAAAGGAAAAACTGGATATTTGGACTTTGAGATTTTTCGTCAGTTTTAAGACAGTTTGTAGTTCTGGATAAGACCAGATGTACAGAAGGTAAATAAAATCCTGGTCATTTGCACTGATTAGTAAGAAACTGACTTTTATACCAAGTGATATAGATAGGGTCATAGACTTGTTGGGGTACAGTAAATAACAGCCCATATTAGAGGCTGCCTCTGAACTGAAGACCTGGTTGGTATTCTTCACTGGGTAATGGATCAGCCCATCTTATAGCTAGTATCTCTTATAGTAGCAATGTCAGTTACTAAAGCTTCAGAACACTGTCTTGCTAGAGTGCCATAATGACTATAATTTACTTTTACCTTTAGAAAAATGCATGTAGAAGTAGTAGAGGGACAAAGCCTTGACCACAACTCTTGACAACCCAAATTGCAGTAGCAGTTGAAATGCTACAGGAGCTGTGTGGGAGTGGACGTGAGTGAGCAGCCAGTCCTGACCTTCCTTTTGTAAGGGGAGGGAATGGTGACTAAGTCTGCCACCAGCAAGTGGAATGCAGTCAGCAGCAGCTTGAGACAAGGGGTGTAGGCTTGGTACTGGCAAGGTGGTAATAGCGCTTTTTGCTTGTTGATGGAAACAGATGTGTTCTAGAGGAAGGCACAGAAAGCCTTCTTGGTGATGTAAGCACTCATTTCACCTAATAGTGGTGGGAGATAGGGTCTAATTGAAACACCTTCATCATGTGTATCTAGGTGATGTAGTTAGAGGGAGTTGGGGAAGCCATGTAGTTCCCTGCCTGGGGACAATGACTCTAGTCCCAAAACAGACAGAAGTAGTCTAGGGAGGTGATATCACACCCTTAGGACATTGAAACAAGAGTCACTCCATACCTCCTTAGAGATAAGTGGATAGGGAAAGATGCAGGCAGGGCGCAAACTCCTCCATGGCTTCTTGAATGGTGGTACTCTCCATCTGGCACTCCTCCCTCCCACCTCACACTTGATCCTAAGAGATATGAAGTAGTGGGGATATTGTTTATTACTTGTAGGAGAGGAAGCTGATGGTTGACAGGCTCAGAGAGGGAAAAGTGACATTAAAAAAAGATCATAAAACAGGTTAATGTTCAGTTGGCTGGCCAGATAAAATTTATGAATCCTGCTTGTATAGTAGAGGAGGACGAGAAAAGATATTTTTGTTTTAAAAATGTGTATGGCTTGTTAATATCTGTTTAGTAGTAATATTTTTTTCTACAGGCCTCGTCTCCCACCACCACCACCTGGGCCAGTAGGCTTTAGAGGTAGACCACCTCTCCCTAGAGTCAGAGGAATGCCACCTGGTCCAAGGAGGCCTTTCCCACATTCGAGAGGGTACGTTTATTTTTAAATGTTCTCTCTTTTTTTATCTGTATTTTGTAGTTTTTAGATTTGGTTTATCATGTGAAGGAATACCTTCACAGTAATATTAACAAAGATATTAGCATCTGATGACATATACTGACACCCTTACATTTTAGAGATGTTTTAAAGAGAGTAATATCTAACATTGTTATGTTTATCATATTTTGGAAGCCTTAAAATTATTGCATGTTTTTTTTTTAATATATCTATTAGAAACTGTAAAACAGATGTTTTTAGATAAAATTATTTGAAGTATTTAGTTTGTAACTTAAATAATCATATTGCCACAAGAGCCAAAAAGAAGAAAAAAAATTTGTATGATTTTATCGTTTTACACAGCTTTCCCAATGGACCCGGTACACCACCACCACCTCCACCTCCGCCACCTGGACGGGGCCAGAGATGGCCTGGACCGCCAGGTGGCAGACGATTGTAAAGAAGCATATTCTTAAATTTGTATAGCAGGGCGCTTTCTTTCATAAACCATTTTGGCAGTGACTGGACTAGGAACTACCTGTAAAAGTTAAAGGTGGCAAAGAATAGTTGAACATTGACAACAGTATTTTACTGCAGCCCTCATGCACCAGCTGGCACAAGCCATATAAAAATTCTGAGACTTCTGGGACTTTTTGCAACATTTTTTAATGTAAACTTTATGGACATTACATATTGACTTCTGCACACTAAACTTAAAGGAAAAAAAGATAAGATGTCTTGTTACCTGAAGGTCAAACATTCATTTAATGTAAAGAATACTGAATATTTTGTGACGTTTGAAAATAAGTACAGCTTTTAGTGTAAATTTAACATGGTTGTGTTACTCAGTGATTGTCTGTGTATAAAAAGAATATTGTGGATTTATTATTTAATTTTAATTATATATATATATACATAGATTTACATGCAAAAGGTTTGATCTTACGTAAGTGTCAATATAGTACAGAAAAAAAGCTAATTGCTGATTATCTTGAAAAGAAAATACATTATGTTTAAGTTTTTAACACGTCCTGACACACTAAAGTGTTACTGTTAAACTGAATCATGTGAATGTTAACTTGGAATGGTTATGCCAGTACATGATTCAACAATAAAAATAAGCAAAAGATTTCTGGATTCCAGATGTTCTCACCTTTCTTAAACTAAACATTTTCTTATTTATATACATTTTGACCTCACTGTTATCATGCCCAGTTCTAGAGGTAATTGAGATTGCAGTAATTTCTATACAAGTATGAAGTGCAGTTTCTTTAATTTATGTAATGCAAGCAGTATGACTTTATTTATTGAGAAACCACATGAGGTCATAATAATGCATTTACATAGTTATGATAATTTTATTTGTATATTGTAAAAAAAATTAAGCAGTGTATACATATTAATATAACCCAGTGGTGCATATGTAAGCAAATGCTTTGAAAAAATTCTGGAAGATGTGATTATTTTTACAGTTGTTGAAGACAAAATATCACAGATGTATACACAGTATTTTTAAAGTGCAGAAAATCTTACTGTTAAATATTTTAAACTATAAAATCCTTGTTTTCTTTTGTGCTGAGGGCTGAAGTCAGTAATCCAAGCATTTGGTGCAGTTGAGTTCTTAAACTTTAAGCTTCCCTATACTGGGTCCTAAAGCTTCAAGCAGAATAATACATGTGAAGAAAGCCAAAAGTTTTTAAGGTATGGGTAAACATACTTCATGAAAATCACAGTAGATGGGTGTATCTCCTCTACATCTGGCTTCCAGAGAAAAAGATATGCCAAACCTTTACAACCATTAAGTCAGTACACGTTGATTTAAAGGTAGTGAAGCATGCAACATTAATAACTTCTAGAGTGCATGTTGTAACTTGAATATCATCACAAAAAGTTAAAATATTTTTTTTTTTTTTTACTTTAGTGAGTATGAAGCCACCTTTCCTAAAAAGGTTATTTAAAACACTGTTTATAGATTTTTACTGTAATGTATTTATGCTCAAATAATGTGTTTTGATGAGAAGGAAAATGTTATAAAATTTGTCTTGAGGTATTTCAATTTAATTCAAATATGTGTCTTATGCTTCTACAATATAATATATAATATGAAATTATATTCTGCCATATGGTGAAAAAATTATGCTGTTGTTGTCTCCTAAAGGGTAACATAGTCACCCTTTGAGGCCAACTGGAGGTGGTATGCTGACCTTTGAGGAATCAAGTCAAGTCCATTACTGAGGTGAGAGTGTTTTAAACCATTTTTGCTTGAGATGCCAACTATATTTTTCTTAAATAGTTGTTGAAAGTCTTGATGTGGCTGTAAGAATGTCCAAAGAGAAGATTGTCCTGTTACAGAATCGATAACCAAAACTATCAAACAGAAGATGAAGTTGTGGCAGCGAACTTATGAGGTCTGTATTTGTAACCAGAAGGAAAGAATGGCAGAGAGTTGTCTTTAATTTGTCTCATATAATAAGTGAGAGTGAAGTGTCCTGTGTTACTGCATATATTAGACCAAAGCTGGCTCATTGTGTATCATACGAAATTCGTTCAGGTAAGTGCTTGGTAAACATTTTGGCAACATTTCATTCCAAGGGACACATACATGAGAACATTGCAGCAAGTTCAGCATGCTGTGACTGAAAACAGGAAGGATAACGTGTTTATTATTATATATTTAAAGCTTTTTTAATTTGATTTTGGCCCCTGCAAGGCTAACCATGAACCCCTTACACCATTTTCCCTTTCTTCTGCTGGGAGTTGTACCCCACATCACCCCAGGAAGTTGGTGGCATCTTTCCATTGGGAATTTAACTCACCAGACTTATTTTTCATTTTGCCTTTTAGCAGTGGATGGAAGAGACAGGTACATGGAAGGCTGTCATCCTGGGAAGGCGCAGGATCCTTTTAACAGTGACAGCTCTGCTGAAGTAGAGTTTCTTTCCATTTTCTTACATTCCATGCAGCTAATCATCAAGCTCCTTCTCCTATCAGCTGCTCAGTTGACCTATTTGTTTCCTCCCAGTGATGAAAAATCCACAGTCCATTTATTCCCTTTGGGGTAAGAGTTGAGCACCATGAGTGGTGCTGTCATTTATAGTAATAATTTATTCCTGCTTTCCCCTTATGTTTTCCCCACACTTGCCACATTAGCATTTTTGAGGTTGAGTGTGCACGGAATATTATGGAACTCTTGCTCACTTTCTCAAGTAGAATAAGCCGGCAGAGAGCCCCCCCCCCCCCAAAAAAAAAAAAAAACAACTTCAAACTGATGCTTCACTGGGTTCTCCAGCATGCAGCCAAAAGATGGGCTAGAATATGCACCCCTTAGCACATCCTCTTCCTCTTCCAACCATGGGAGGTTAGCTGACAACAATAACTTCATTCCTGTTCCATTGCCAGGACTTCTAATCAATCCTTGGTCATACTCAGGGATTTATTATCAGTTTGTTATGCAGCCAACGTACTATCATATTACTGTGTTGCTTTGTGCTGCTTGGCAGGATGAGCCACCTATCATTAGCCATTTTTCAGCAGCTTTGTTGATCTGTCTCCTTAAATATATTTGCTAAAGTAATCCACCACCAGTATGAGCAGCAGTAGACTCAGAACTTAATCTTGAGGCACACCCACTCCCACTAGAAAACCCCTTTTGTGAATCCAAACACTGTTCTTTCTTGTGTCAGTGGATGATTGTACAAAGCCTGCAGTAATTCTACCAGTGTCTGTGACTTTAAACCATCACACAGAATTGACACTTCATATATTCTGATACACTATGAAGGCATTCTGAAGTCAAATTTCTTTACCTGACAATTTACTAGTCATGCAGTTATTATGCATAGAATACTAGAAGACAAGGAAATATAATTATGTATAGTAAGTAATATGCATTTATTATATAAAGGACAACATAGATAGCAGAGTTACTGTACTGTGATGTAAGCATCAAAAGAGTTCATATCTGGCAACAAATTCATTCATTGTTATATAAGCATATTAAATACTGAGACTGCAGCAGCTTGCTTGGAAACACCTTTACATAGACAAGAATCAGTAAAATGAATAGTGGTGCTAATGTAATAGAAGTGTAGTTAAAATCTTAAGTAGAGCTGCTGTATGAGAGGGGAGATAAGTTTATCAGGATTCTTTTACATGGTGCTCATGGATGACTGATAACAAAAGGGATTTGTTTATGATGAAGACAGTCATATTTACAAGATGTTCAAGTCCTAGATTGTTTGTGGGATGATAAAAGATGCTTTATATATACTGAGTCAATTCTCCAGCTCTGGAAAGTAGGAAGGTAACTTAGTTTGTTAGATGCATCCCTGCCTGAGTGATGCAGCACATCCTTGCCATCTCTGTACATGGCTAGCAATGTACAGCCATAAGCATTATCACCCCCCAACAGCTTTTGAGAAGGCCATTTGTGAAGCTTGATGATAACAAAGCGCTTAGTCTGTGTTCTTGTAGTACTCCCACTGAGATGGGCCTAAAACGGGCTTAATTGTGGATATTTTGTCTACATCTTGGAAGAGAGACATGGAGGTAATGCATTGGGTTAATAGTCTTTAATGCAGCAGTTCATGACTGGACAGGTAAAAGGGCTTGGACATTTGACAAACCATCACTGTCTGTTTTCCATAGTGAAGACCATTGATCTCAGTGGTCATGAATTGTCACACAAACCACTGTAATGTGACCTTAGAAGCCATGCTGGCAGATATTTAATACATTTTTTGTATGGTTATGTGTATTTGTATGTGACTGAGTATCAGTTTCTTCATAATTTAAAGATGTAAAAAAGAAATGGATTAGTATTTGAGTGACTGCAAGAAGAATTCTTTTTGGCTAGAGGATGGCATAGTGACACATTGAGTAGCATTGTTGCCTCACAGTAAGAGGTTCTCAAGTGGATTGGCTTTGTGAGGTGTCTGCATGTCTTCCCTGTGTTCAAGTGAGTTTTTTCGAGGTACTGTGGCTTTCTCCCATATCCCAAAGTCTTGTGGTAGGAGACTGGCAGCTTTTAATTCTCCCTAGATGTGTGTGCGGCACATGTATGACGCAGAAGAAAGGCCTAACAATCTATTTAATATCCCTTATTAGAAAACCGTGTGGATGGCATTTGCTGTTTATAGGGCCTTTTAAACGACAAGAATGAGATTATGTTATTAAATGCTCAACTTCTCTATCCTTTTTCTCTCTGTTTACTGTCCCTGCTATGAATAAACAACAATACAGCATTTAAAATATTTAAAATCTACTGTTTCTCTCAACTAGATCAGTACCTTACTGTACTGTGGTGGTTTCACTTTCAAAAAACTTTTATCCCACCCTAGAAAAGCTTGCTGCAGTCTCTAATTCATTGATGTCATCAAGGCCAATGAAGGCAGGTAGTTTTCTGGCCAATTCCCTCCCCTAAACTGACATCACCATGACCGTCCTAAAAACCCACCCATCCTATGATGTCACAGTTCCCTGGTCCTTCCCCTACATACAGAAAGTAAGGCTATAACAAGGAAACAGTACATTAGTCAAGTCTCCTGCTGTGAACTGCCAGTCACAGCAGGTAACAGCTCAAACTGCCCTTAGCACTTTGACAGCAAGGGAAGGTAGGTGTGAAGGGGGAGATGAGTCAAAGTAGTACAATTCAGGCTTTACAAAAGACTGTAATTTAGCCATTCTAAAAAGAAGCAGCAGTAAAAAGCATGTTAAAAGTCTGTTCTATGGCATTTGCACTGTGAAATTTTCTTAAAACTGACTGAAAGACAGCAGTGTCTTCAGGTAAAATCAATGCAGTGACAGGAGCTTTAGGAAGAAAGAGACCTGTGTGATGTAATTTTTTACAGACAAGCATTGCATTGTTGGATAACAAGAGGCATACTAAGCAATCAGAATTACTTCAAGATGCCTGACCCCATGTAGTCAGACTCAGAAATTACATATAAAAATATTTAAAAACCTGTAAATAGTCCCAGAGTGGTGTTAAAATGTAGAAAACACCAAACCATGATGAAATAAACAAGATTTTTGAGTCTGTGGATGCGGTTCTACTTTAGTCTGATACAACTCGACAAAACTAGATGGGTAAAGTTTTCGCTAAATATTTCTAAGCTTGAACTGAATTGCTTTATGAATTTCAATTCTTGATATCAAGGCATTTATGAAGTGTGCTAAATGTGGTTGCAAGATAGACGTGTGTGTGTTCCCAAGACAGCCATGCCTTGTGTAACATTTACATCTGAGAGGAGCACCTTTTTGAGAAATTAAATTTGTGACTCATTTGGCAATAGCAGACTTTGAGACAGGATGTTATGACTGAGTTTTGAAGGCTGTTGTTTTCAGCTGTGTATCTACCCCTAAAAGAGCATATTCTTTGCGCATTCTTTTTGAGATCAGCTTCTTTAGCACCTATAATTGAACTAGTCTCTTGACTTTTTCCAATTTAAACACAAAGAGAAGGTCAGAGACAGAGGCAAACATAAGCTTAAGAAAACAATTTTTTTTGTCTCCTAGGGATATTTCTTCCACTTCTCTCCCTAAAAGTGGTAAGTGAGGGGATACCACCTCAGCCTCTGTTACTGCTCCTGTTAGTGTATCCAGACTTCCATCATTGTACAAGATTCTTTCCCCTTTGTTATCCAGGGAAGAGAGTTGTATTCTTTGTCATATGCTAAGTTAAGAAGAGCTACCCACCAGATTACTACCTGCCAATCTGTTAGATCCTTTTTTAGTCATTCTGTGATGGTTGACTTTTACTAAAATGTGATGTTGATGGCATTCTTGAAGATACAGCAGGAAATGTGTCCCATCTCTTCATTGCTTTTCCAGGATGGATAGAGGTTCTCCATCCTCATTTTTTAGCTTTTTCATCTTGGTTCTTCTTCAGAGCCAATGTTTTCTGTGCTAATTCTGATGAGGCTGTTTCACCACATGTGCATGTGAGAACTTTGGTTGTAGTGTTGGCCCTAAGACAATAACCTTTTTATTTTACCACCTATGTCAGTGACGCTAATACTGGTACAAATGCTGTCAGGGACCTTTGTTGCTCTGGGAACTGGGGTTTGCCATCAAGTTGCCCTTGCCCACTACATTTCTTTGTCACTGCCAGTCTACTACGGTTCAGCTTTCAAGTCCCGGGCCTCAAAGCCATTAGTGTTTTCCTCTTGCCTGATGGCTTCTTTGGTGCAGGTGTTCAGAGTTGTATCCCTTGATAGTTGACACATGCTTTAGTGAGCTTTGACATCAGACAGGTATTGCGTTCTACATATGCTGCCCTTGTCATTTGTGTCTGTGTTAATTTCAGCCTTGACCAAAGACTCAATACTGTCTGCCTTTTCAGCCTTTTAACCTTCTTGGTAGCAAGACAAGAGGACCCAAGAGGCAAAGAATCCATTGTGTATATGTGGTAATTTTCCAGGTTCTTCCTAATCTGTGGACCCTTCCCCTCTGAGGCATGAAAGAAACATAGGTGCAAGAGAAGACACCTGGACTGTTTACTGGAATGTATCACAAGAGTAACAAATAATGGAAATGGAGGAGATTCCCCGCTATTCCCCACAGGTAACCCCAATTTCAGTTAGATTGAAGGAATTATGATGGCCCATTGACCCCACATCATCCCCACAAAGGATCCTGCAGTAGGTCTTTCAGCCCCTACTCCCCAGTCTTCTTCCTGGGTGGTCTCCTCTACTGATAAATAGCAGCTGTTTTCAGAACCACATGGGAAGAAACATATGATGTTCATCATGTTTCACTGTTGCAGTCCTAACAAATGGGGTTAACCGGCTCCCAGTGGCCCTCAGTTGGCCAGAATACCAAAGGTAAGTAAAAATTTAGCCGGTTGCCGTCGGTTGTAAAGGATGTCAGGGCGTCCGATACAAAAGGAGGCAGCCGACATTACTTCCTCAGTCTTCCTTGCCACGGAGCCCAAAGCAGAAGCTTTTCATGCACGAGTGCCGGTCGGCAGTTTACCTTTGTTGGTTTCCGACTACAAGAGTTGAAGTCTACTACTGCTAAGTACCCCATTGGGAATCCTCTTTTCTTGCATTAACGAATGTCAGAAAAAGTTAATAATTGCTTTACCTATGGAAAGCAGATTCCCCATAGAGATTTTCATTCCTATTGCATTATTTGTTTAGGCCTTGACCACGACGTTCCCAAGTGTGATCTCTGTGCCTCCTTTAATCCACGTACTATCCGTCATCAGGCTAAGATTTTGGCTAGGCATTTTGGAGTTTGGCCCAAGTTAGTTGGCATGGCGTCCGCCAGTCTTCAGACTTTGGATGTTCCAAACAAATGTAAGGATAAGGACCACAACAGGCCTCAGAAAGCTAAGTCCTTGGATGGGTTAAGTTGGTCGTCAGTCAGGCGGTAGCCAGTGAGATGCCATTGCAGTCCCTGCAGTCCGCAGATGTACAACCACAGGCCTTGATTGAGTCTGAGTCCCTTAGACCTTTGGCCACCGTTTTGCCTTCCAACCTGTTACCGGTCACCTCTACTGCTGGAGCCGGTGCCACTAAGCTGACTCCAGTGTCTGAGGCCTCCATTTTGCATTCTGACAGCAAACTTCTTCCTTCAACCTCTGCTGCAACTTCGGCGGTTGCCAGGCCTCCTGAGTTCTTCAGGCTTGCAGGTAAATCTTCCATTCGTAAGCCTGTGAAAAGGCAGGCTCCACCTTCTTCTCGTTCCCCTCAATCCCAAATGGTTAAAATGGTTAATGATTTGTTGACTCTTATTAGGGGTTCTAGTCTCCTCCTTCTAAAAGGAGTAGGGATGTTACTCCTGAGGTTTTGTCCTGCTCATGTTCTGATTCTTCCAGCATTTCTGCTGGTGAAGAGGAATTTTCTCAGGTTTTTTCTTCTTTTGTGGATTCAGATGCAGAGGAGTCCATCCCTTCGGCCTCTCATCCAGAGGATTTCTCTTTTGGTGATACTTTAAATACCCTCAGAGAACATTTTAAATGAGAAAGTCAGGATTATCCCCAGTCCAGGAAACGGATTAGGGAGTTTCTGGATTTACCTCAGCATAAGCCTCTTGCTATTCCCCCTGTGTTGGAAGTTGTTGATGATGTTTTTCTGGGAAATTCCTTGTCTCCAAATTCGGTTCCTCCTGCTCCCAGGAAACCTGACAGGTACTACAGAGTCCCTGATTCTCATCTGTTTCTTTTCAGGAATCCGTTGGTGGATCCAGAAGTTATTTCTCAGGGCCCTAAAGGAATTAAGGCTACTGTTACCAGGAGTCCTGTTCCCTCTGACAGGGAGTGTAGGAACTAGATAGGTGGGGCAAGAAGGTTTATACCTCTGCCACCCTAGCTATTAGGGCTACCAATTGTCTATTTGATATGCTGAAGTACCAGCAGCACACCTTGGAGGCTATTAAGTCTAGGATAGCAAGTGTACCACTTTTGGCAGAGAGTAAAGACATGCAGGATTTACTGAATTCCACCAGTCTGGTCAGTAAGCATTCTTTGCATTGTGGTTTTGACATCCTTGAGGCCTCCAGCAGGGCTACGGCTACTGGATCTGTTATTAGAAGGCATGCTTGGCTCAGAGAACAGCCTCTTCCAGAACCTGTCAAGGTTAAGCCTTTGGATGTACCTTTACATAAAGACAGTCTTTTTGGCAGCAAAGCAGAGGAGGTACTAAGGAAGATGGAGGATAAGACCAAGTCCATGCAAACTGTTAAGGATTTTCTGCAAGTTCAACCCCCTTGCTTTAGCAGGAATTACCCTTTCAAAAGTTGGACCTTTCCTGATACCAGCAGACAGAACCATTCCAGGACTAGAGGATCTTCTAGGGGGCAGGGGACTATCCCTCAAAGGTCTAGGCATTGGCAGGCTTCCACTTCTAAAGGGGAAGCTCCAAGCCTGCATCTCAATCACAACACTCTCAATTACTTTTTACAACTTCTGCCTGTTCTTGCTTACCGGGAGAGTCCTTTAGGGGGATGGTTGGCCCTTTTTGCAGATGTCTGGGCCACTATCACTGACAACAAATGGGTGCTCAGAACGGTGTCCCTAGGGCACACGTTTTCTTTCTGCACCTTTCCAGCTCCCAAGGGATTCCCAGATGTTCCTCCAAATCAAAGGGCAGAAGCAAAAAAAAATGTTTGTCTCTGTCTCATCTGAGAGCAATAGAATCAGTTCCTGCTCAGCAGGTAGGCCAGGGCTTTTATTCCAGGCTTTTCCTAGTTCCAAAAAAAGAAGGCACCTGGCATCCTATCCTGGATCTTTCCATTCTGAACTCTTTTTCTAGTAATTCCAAAGTTCAAAATGCTCACTCTGCATCAGTTGCTTCCACTGCTAGAAAAGGATTCCTGGTTGGTAACCTTGGATCTCAAAGAGGCTTATCTGTACATTTCTATCAGGGAAAGTTGCAGACAGTACCTTCATTTCAGAGTGGGCGAGCAACATTACCAATTCTCTGCACTGCCCTTTGGCTTATCTACTGCTCCCAGAGTCTTCACAAAGTGCCTGGCCCAGTCATTGCTTTTTGCAGGCAGAAGAAAATTCAGATTCACCCATACTTGGACGACTGTCTGATTCAAGCAAGTTCTCATGAACAGCTACTAAAGGATCTGGAATTCGTAAAGACTCTTCTCTCTTCCCTGGGTTACACTCTAAATGTGGAAAAAAACAAAAATGGTACCATCCAAGGAGATAACATTTCTGGGAGCGAGTCTGAACACAGCCGCCCAGATGATATATCTCACCCAGGAGAAGCAGACAACTCTTTTCAGTTTACTTCAAGGACTTGGCAAGCCTGTCCCAGCTCCCTGCAAGGAAATACCTGCAAGCTCTGGGATTCATGGCATCTTGTATTCTCATGTTTCTGTATGCAAGACTGCATATGAAGAAATTGCAATGGTATCTCAAGAACATTTGGTATCAACACACAGAGGACCTGGATGTGATGATTCCTCTGCTTCCATCTCTGCAAGCAGAGTTTCTGTGGTGGGCAACAGTCTGTCTACAAAACAAAGGCATGCCTTTTCGGACACCTCTTGCCACTCAAGTTCTGACTACAGACTCATCGGACTACTCCTGGGGAGCACACCTGGATGGCAGATGCATACAGGGACGTTGGAATGCCCAGCAAATGCACCTGCACATAAATCTAAAAGAGTTGATTGCAGTTCAGCAGGCCTTACTAGCTTTCAAGCATCTTCTTTCTCCAGGGACCCTGCTTGTCAGGACAGACAACACCACGGTCATGTGGTACATCAACAAGCAGGGAGGGACTCACTCTTACCCCCTGTGCAGGCAGTGCATGAATCTTTGGTCCATGGTAGCATCCCTGGACCTGCATCTCCTAGCTCAGTTTCTTCCAGGAAAGCTCAGTGCTTTGGCAGACCAGTTGAGCAGGCTAACCCTGGATCCTCACGAGTGGCAGCTGAACAGAGCAGTCTTTTACAGCATCATTCAACATTGGGGCACTCCTCAGGTTGATCTTTTCTCCTCCCCAGACAACCATCTGCTACCTCTCTTTTGCACCAGACAGCAGCACAGCAGAGCCTGGAAAGTGGATGCTCTGTCCTTCCCTTGGACATTGCTATCAGTGTACGCCTTCCCTCCTCTTCCTCTTCTTCACAGAGTATTAGTGAAGATCAGGGACAAATGTCTAAGGACTATTCTCATAGCTCCGGACTGGCCCAGGCAGCATTGGTATCCGCTGCTTCACAGTCTCTCCCATTTTCCTCCTTGGCATCTTCCTCTGAAGCCAGATCTTTTGGTTCAGGAAGGGGGAAACATTCTACATCTTCATCTCCAGTCTCTCCATTTGGTAGCATGGCTCATTGTATGACTCCTTCCCTTTCTTCTTCCCTTTCCCAACAGGTGGTTGATGTGCTGGGAGAAGCCAGGAGGCCTAGCACGTCTTTCTTTTTCCTCTATTAAGATCCATGATTCGGCCATCTCTGCTCATTGTTCTCTTGAACAGCCCATTTTCTCTCATCCCCTGATGAAAATATTTTTTAGAGGTGCTTGCAATTTAAAACCTCCCAGAAGAGCACCTACTCCAGCCTGGGATCTTAATTTTGTTCTGGAGAAGCTCACTCTTCCTCCTTTTTGAGCCAGCTGCCTCTACAGATTTAAAGTTTCTCTCTTGGAAGACCGCCTTCCTCTTGGCTATAACTTCATCAAGGAGGGTTTCGGAGCTGCAAGCTTTGATGGCTGTGGAGCCTTTTCTTATTTTCCATGCAGATAGAGTTTCTCTGAGAACTAATCCCTCCTTTATGCTTAAGGTAGTTTCCAGCCTGACTCTTAATCAGTCCATACACCTTCCTACCTTCTTTCCTAATCCTCGCAATAGAGATGAAAGGATCCTACATTCTCTTGATGTGCACAGACCGCTCAAGTTTTACCTGGACAGGACTAAGGACCTTTGGAAATCAGCACAGTTATTGGTCAGTTTTGCCCCTGGAGCCCAGGGCAAGGCTATTTCTAAGCAAACCATTTATAAGGGTTGGGAGGGTGGCCTAAAGGTTAAGGTATTTGCCTTGTAAGCACAAAGTGCAGGGTTTGAGTCTCACAAGGGATAATTGGCTAGGCTTAAAATGGCTCACAAGGGCAGTTAGCTTAGTACTAATCTATGAACCTATGAACCTAAATGGATTGCACATTGCATTACATTTTGTTATTCCTTTCATGGCAAAGCTCCACCTCAAGGGGTTAGGACCCAGTCTACTAGAGCGGCTTCCACTTCTGCAGCCTTTCTAAGGGGTGTCCCTACTAAAGACATTTTGGAAGCTGCCACATGGTCTTCTGTTCACACTTTCACAAAGCATTATAATTTGCCTCTGTTTTCCAGAGCCAGGGCAGGGTTTGCCACTGCGGTGTTGCAGGGCATTATCTCCAACCCTTGATGCTGTTGGTTTCTCCCCCCTTTTTTCTCTGGGCTTTGGTAATCAACCCATTTGTTAGGACTGCAACAGTGAAACATGATGAACATAGTATAGTTGTGTACACTTACCATAAATGTAGATGTTTGAGTGTATTCACTGCTGCAGTCCTGGTTTCCCTCCCTCCTTCCCCCTTTTTGTGGTCCTCTCCTATTCTCTTTTCCTGAGGTACAGGCTTAATTTGTTATTTGTCAAATTGTTTTTTGGTTTAAGCCTTATTTTCTGGGGGCTCCTAACTGTTATGGCAAGAAAGACTGAGGAAGTGACGTTGGCTGCCTCCTTTTGTATCGGATGTCCTGACGTCCTTTACAACCAATGGCAACCAACATAATTTTTACTTACCTTTGGTATTCTGGCCAACTGAGGGTTACCAGGAGCCAGATAACCCCATTTGTTAGGACTGCAACAGTGAATACACTCGAACATCTACATTTATGGTAAGTGTACACAACTGTACTTTGTGGTAGCTGTTCCAAGGTGGCCAGACAAGATCCTCTGGTCTCTTGAGTATTGGGATTGTTGGGTGCAGACTCATCTCATAGATTCTCTTGTAATTGCAACAGCCAGTAAAGGTTTCTGCTGTAGTAAGATCTGCTGTCCACCCTTCAGAAAGAATGCCATGTGAGTGACAAGTTCAAGTGCATTTAGATAACCAGAACGTTCACCTTGTGGGTAGTGCACTACTAATAATGTATCTTGCATTTCCATCAAGACATTTTGGATGTGCCATTTCCATGGCATATAGGATAAAATCCTTGATGCATCACAGGTGACCTGCATTCAAGTAACAGCTTGCTTCCCTGTAGGAGCTGACTAAGGAAGATGGAAGTGATCTGCTGTTGCGAGGTCACCTACTCCATGGGAGGGAGGTGGCTCTGTATTTGCCACAAGGGTAATACCTAGCAGGAGCACTGTGTGTTACCGAGTGGTGTTTGAGCCTGCCAAGCCCAGCTGTCATGGTGGTTAATATGAGTAAAGCCAACAGGAATTCAGTATATGAAGGCACACTTCTCCTTGGACAGCAATAGCAACCTCTGATAGGAAGAGGTGTGTGGTACAGATGAAGAGCAGGTAGGCCACCTTCCAGAACTAGCAAGCTGGCCAATTTCCTACCACCTGACTCCCACCAGGGAATAGAAGAGCTGATTGGGATTCTTGGGTGGGAACATATGGGCTGTAGGGCTCTTGCCCCATCCAAGTATGTCCAGATCTTATGTCCCTGGAATGAATAGGTCTGTTGGGTATTGGTAGTAGAACTACTGGGCATGGTCTTGGGAGGTGTAGAAAATAAAACAAAAAGCTCTTGGATGAGAGGTTCAAAGTGCAGGAAAAGTTGCCAGGCAGAGATTTCAAGAACTGGATGGGATAGTATGTGGCAACTATGCCCTCCTTATTAAATTTCACAGTATCTCCGGTGCACAGTTCAGCAGATGGTGCAATGAATTTAGCAGATGTTTGGCTGTTATCAGCAGTCATACCTGGCTATGTCTGATGGACTTCACTGAGGATTCTAAGGCATTCTTTCTCAGTATCCCTTTCATTGGCTCCATCTATTTTGATCCAAAAAACAAAGCCAGCACTGTGAGGTGTTTGTCAAACAGCAGTTTATTAAAAACTGTTCAAAACATCACTAGGGGTAATGAAAACCCCCGTGAATACACAAATAGCGCAAACCGGTTTTGGCTAACCTAGCCTTCCTCAGTGCAAAAAGGCTAATGAATTAAGGCAGAGCCAAAGTTATATATAAAGACAGCTCAATTAATCAGAGTATAATTAAAAATTTACAAATACTCATTCAAACCGGGGCTAAAAAGTCCACCTAATTTAATTATCCATTTCTTCTCCGTGGAATTTAATATAGAATACCAACCGCCTTTGCAGGTCCTATCCCCACCAATTTTTATCAATAACAGTGAAATGAAAAGAGGCTGTCGGATGCTTCAAGGTTAGTTTGTATAAGGCATTGGTCAACTTGTGATTCCTGACATTGCTCATATGTTCAGAAATTCTGATTCTCAGTGGCCTAGAAGTTTGCCCTACATAGAAAGCTGAACATAAGCAGGAGGCAAGGTAAACAACCCAGTCTGAACCACAATTCACCAAAAACTTAATATCAAATACCTGTTTGCTGCTTATTTTGTGCTATTTGTGTATTCACATGGGTTTTCATTACCCCTAGTGATGTTTTGAACAGTTTTTAATAAACTGCTGTATGACAAACACCTCACAGTGCTGGCTTTGTTTTTTGGATCATTTTGAGCGAATTTGGGCCGTTGCACTTGCCATACCTGCGAGGAGTGATGTTCAGAGTTTTCTAGTGTATCCTCGCTGTTGGTGTGAGAGGTGGTTGCCGTTCACATCGTGGTGGAGCTATATTATTCATTCTTCTGTTTCCAGCTTCTCCTTATTGTTGGATTTATCAGTTTACTGCAAGGATCCGGTCAGTTACGTGACCTTGGGGTGCATTTTCTGCATTTGGGGCTTTGGATGCTTCAAATACATATTCTTTGTAGCGCATAACTGAGTTGGACACTGTAAGTTGATTTGGCCGATTTGCAGTATGTTAAATTACAAGACTGGGGACTATTATTTCAAGCAGATCAACTTATTGGACTGATATTTGTGATTTTCTACTTAAACGTGGGCATATGTTGATGCTTACATCTACAGCCAAGGGTTTAATGTATTGGTGTGCTTGAATTTGTCATCTCCACAGGATTGTTTGTTTTCCATACGGGCTAACGTATTGGGGGCCATTTTGAGTGTCTCAAATCTTAATTAATGACCGTTTGTGAACTTGGGATCAACAGAAGTGGTGTTCTGAAACTACATGTATGTGTATCAGTATTTTGATCACTATTTTGGTTTACTGTTTTTTCGTACAGCTAACATATTGAGGGGCCATTTTGAGTGCGCCACATCTAGATTAATGACTTTGCTAACTTGGGATCACCGTAAGTTTTTGTCGAATTGTGGTTCAGACTGGGTTATATGGAGGCGTTTTGAGACTACGTGCAGGTGCATCAGCATTTTTGAACAGTATTTGGGCAATTTCTTGACATCACACAAGGGGAACAACTCGGAAGTACAGGTCCTTTGTAACTTTGGGACATTATAAAAATTATTTTGCCCATCTAAAGTTATTTGTTGCATGACTCTTTCTTCAAACTATCGAGGGCCATTTTAAGGATATGAAATTCAGATTTATGTCTGTTTGTGAACTTGGATTAAAAGGAGTGGGGTTTGGAGACCACTCATGAATTTGGTATCAATGGAATTGGTGTTTGCTGAACATTTGTATGTGTTTCATCATTTTTGACTGGCGCTTTAGTGATTTTGAAGATGGCCATGACGAACAATTCAGAAGCACAGGTTTTTTTGAAACTCTGGACATTATTATTTTCTGTCATTCAACTAGTGTGTATTCAGCTGCATATTTTCTCCAATTTTTTTTCTAATGGTTTGAGTATCTTTAATTTGCATAATATTGCAAAAGACGGTAGACATATTTTCAGGTTCTGCGTTCACAATTTGTTGGGTTATTAACTGTTTGGGGAATATCAGGCTGTATTACATATTTTTCATGTATATTAAGGCTGTTGGCCACATGAGTATACCAGCGTATAAAGCTGACAAGGTGTAGCTTTATTAATATTTAGGAGAGAACCATCTTTTACAACTTTATGTTTATGCTGATGCTCTGATTATGTGAGTCAGCTTATGAGAAGAACTATAATATTCAACCATTGACTGCCAGTATATAAATGGAGTTCTGAATTTACATTTATGGGATTATCAGGGCTAACACTCAGGTGAAGTACGATTGACCATTGGAATTTTTTATTAATATTAAGAATCAGAACTCACTCAAGCAATCAGTGTTTTGAGGCAACATTCTTAATGAGGTCAAGATACGTATTTGGAAGTTTTTGTGGACCAAGGCATTTCAGTCTGTTAAATTGGTAGGGAGACGTAGTATCCCGTTTTATTCATTCTTATTTGTTGATTTGCTTTAAGAAATGGCTAATATTGTCCCTTCACGTTTTGGCATAGGTATGTTCATATCAAACAGCTCTGGTTACTAAATGGTCCATTTATATTTGGTATAAGGGAACGTAGTATTGTGTGTTTAGCATTGGATTAATTATCCATCAAGTTTTTGCACACAAGGGCTATTATTGTTGCCAGGTTTTGGGCATTGAAGCAGAATATTTTTTGAGATATGAATAAGTTCCAGTATTATTACCATTACTTATTGTAAGGGATGTAGCATTTCTTTTTTTTTTTTCTTTAATAGTATACGGGATGGCTATTATGGTCCCCCATTTGCTATGTGCAATTCTTGTACTGGCAGTAATTTATGAACTGGTTGCTTGATATTTGATATTGCTTCAGTGAATTTTGTATTCTTTATCTTTAATGTTTTTTGATCGACTAGTCCTGTTTGCTATGTCCTTGATAACCCTGGAATGGTTTAAGAGTTTTTGCAATATCATTTGGACTAATTTCATTTAAATTCTGGCAGACCTTTGGTTTATTTTCTCATTTACCAGTTTTTGGGTAGGAGTGATTATTATCACTGATTGTTTTTGCTAAACATGGACCTGGTTACTATCTTTAAGGGATTATCATCTGACAAAGATGATTTACAGGTCTTTGGATTAGGGGAGAACAGTACAGGGCTTTCGGAATCGAACTTGAATAATCCCATAACCCAATGTAAGTCAGCTTTTCAGCAACTCACCAAACATATGAAAGGGCTTAGAATGAATGTTTGGCACTTAAAATTATTCAAGGCCAATCAGGCCAAAGGCATTACCCCTCGAGGGTTAAGAGTTAGGTTACAACCACTAGTCAGCCAGGCTGATAACATATTATTAGAACAATGGGCAAAAATCTAACAACAAACATCTATGAGCTTTGTGGATGCTCTCAAATCTTACTATGAATGTAGGGTAGACGATGGGATAAAAGCTGTTGAAATTTATTGTCAGGAAATAAAGATCCATGAGAACTCACCAGTTTACATGGAATGCCTTAATTTGTTAAGCTCTGATTTATAATTTTTGGAGCAACAACTTAAAGATAAAAAAAACAAAAAATTCCATTTTGACATAGGTGATTACGAAAAAGGACAACCCTTTATGCCATACAAGAGTCCCAATGTGGGAACTATGCAGAATAGAAGCAATACCAACAAACGTAAAAGGCCCAAATCTGTTTTAAAGAAAACTAAACATTCTGTTAGTTTCACCTCGGGAGAGGATTCCTCATCAGCCACTGATGTGGATGGCAACCATTCCCCACAGTCTCCAACTGCCAAAAGACGCAGCACTAACTACCCTTTAGGGCAAGGAGTAGAAGAGGGGGGAGGAAACACAAGCACAATAAATACCTTGGAGGATATCTTCAAGGCAGTAACCAAATGTTAAATGAATGTAACAATGTTCATAATATCTCATCGGTGACACTTTCTGAGGCACAAACATCTCTTTTGAATAAAGGCCTGAATTATGTTCCCGGTTTCTTTGTGGCAGAAGATTATTTGGCTTCTGATGTGGTTTCATTTTGTAGATTATTGAATTTAAAACTGTATTTTGATAGTGATTCCAACACTACCAACACCAGTTCTTTCAAATTCCATAAGTCTTCTTTTATGCCACCCATGTCTACATATGTGTCCATGTTCCAATCAAGTGTTTTGAAGGATTTACACTACGGCTCCGAGGAATATGACATCCTGTATCATAATCTCTCAAAGATCGAACAGGCAGCTTTGCTGGAGTTAAAAAATAACAATAATTTTGTTATCTTACCAGTGGATAAAGGTGGGGAGGTGTATTATCAGCAGGCACATAGACAGCTTCAGGATGGGAGATATTATATGGCCATGCCATTGGACCCTACAACCAAATTCAAAGTTGAGATAGACAGATTCTTATTTGAAGCCAAACAGGAAGGCATTATTACAGAAATGGATGTGTATCATCTTACAGTCAAAGATCCCAAATCTCAATACATTTATTTTTTACTGAAGATACACACGGACCCTCAGAAACCACCAGGCAGGCCCATAGTTTCAGGTAGGGATAGCTTGATAGAACCCCTATCAGAATATTTGACTCAGTACTTAAAACCTCTTTTGGGTTGCGTCAGGTCACGTATCCAGGACACAACGGGATTTTTGGGAATTGTATCCAATACACAGTTGGAGTATGATTGGCTGTTATGCACATTAGACGTGACGGTGTTATATACAAATATTCCCCATTGGGCGAGGCGTTTGGTGCTCCAGTTTTGGTCAGACAGAACTTCCTTATATCCACCGGGGTTCAACACATTCCTAGTATGTTTGGCTGAGCATGTTCTTGAGAAAAATGTTTTTTTACTTTTGTGGAACATGCTATTTGCAGCTACAAGGCAAGGCAGTGGGGGCTTCTTTTGCCTCCATCTATGCAGATCTGTTCATGGCCTACATAGAGATGGAATTGATATATGATCCTAACCATAACATCTGCTTGGGGGATGTGGATATTTGGAGGAGGTACCTGGACGACTGTTGGTTGGTGTGGAGGGCAGATAGTGCTTATCTTATGGAATTTGTGGAATATTTAAATCAGAACAAGTGAGGTATAGAGTTCAAGGTGAATTATCATCTTCAAGAAATCACATTCCTGGATGTAACCATCACAAGGAATGTTGACAATACTTTAAGAACTGAAATTTATGGGAAATATCCACAATAGAATTCCTTATTGCATGCCACTAGCCTCCACCCACAACATGTGATTCGGAACATCCCCAAATCACAGTTTCTCAGGGTCAGACTTGTATGTTCAGATGATCACACATTTAATAAATACAAGGAAGACCTTGTTTGTAGATTTCGTAATAGAGGGTACAGATCAGGCAATATCACCTTGACCAGCAGGTGGGTGAGCACACACGCAAGGGAACAGTTATTACAATACAAGCCAAAAATAACAGAGGGACAAAATGTTTTAAGAATGGTTACCACTTATGGTTGAAATGCTGGTGGACTCATGAATATAGTAAACAAACACTGGAATATTTTGTTGGCGGACAATAGATTAACTTCAATAATAGGGGATAAATGCCACTTTTCTTTTTGCAGGGGGCAAACTTTAGGCTTCCATCTAAGCCATTATAAACACTCTTACAGGCTTTCAAATACAGTTTGGCAAAGTACTATGACTGGGGGAGAGATTAATGGGGTCTTATCCTTGTGGGCATTGTACTCATTGCCCTAGAGTCTTCAAGACCAAACAATTTACCAGCAAAAATACAGCGCAGGTATTTGATATTAAGTTTTTGGCGAATTGTGGTTCAGACTGGGTTGTTTACCTTGCCTCCTGCTCATGTTCAGCTTTCTATGTAGGGCAAACATCTAGGCCACTGAGAATCAGAATTTCTGAACATATGAGCGATGTCAGGAAGCACAAGTTGACCAATGCCTTATGCAAACATACCTTGAAGCATCTGACAGCCTCTTTTCATTTCACTGATGTTCTTCGTGTTTCACTGTTGCAGTCATTACATTTGGGGTTGTGTGCTTGCAGGTAGCCCTCAGTCGGCCTGATTATCAAAGTCTTGGGTCCTGTGTCGGTTGCTGTTTCATATTCCATGTTGTCAGGTAGTCAGGGGTATAAAGCATGCAGCCGACGCCATTACATCAGTCTTTCTTGCCATGCGGTGCCCGAAGCAGAAGCAGTTCGCAAGTGCCGGTTGGCCGACTCCTGAAATTTTCGTTTTCAAGTTTCAGATCTGAAGTCTTCAACTAAGCTAAGTACCCCATTGGGGATCCTTTTTCTTGCTCTAAACTGATGTCAGTAAAAGTTAACAATTGTATTTCTTGTGGAAAGCAAATACCTCATAAAGATTTTCATTCGTACTGCATTCCTTGCTTAGGCCCAGACCACAATGTACCTTGCTGTCGGTTTTATGCCTTATTCAATCCTCGAACTATTCGTCGTCAGTTTATTTTCACATCTAAATATTTTGTTACTTGGTTCAATTATCTAGAAATGGCTTCGGTAAGCCAACCGACTACCGACATTCTGAAAAATGCAAAGGTAAAGACAGAGACAGACCACATAGGTCCAAAGCTGCCGACGACACTTCTCCAAAGCTAATCGCCAGTTCGCCGGTACTCACTGAGGTGCTTTTGCAGCCCCTGATACCTGCTACTTCAGTTTCGCAGGCCTCTACTGAGACCCAGTCGGAGTCCAGTATGTCACAAGATGCCTCTTCAACTGTGGAACCTGCAGATGTCTCTACCTTGGATGGGTCCGGAGCCGCTGTGCAGGTAGCGGCTTCTGAGGGTGTATTAAGGCCTACTGACTTGCATATTAAACCGACTCCATCTTCTACTTCAAGACCTAAAACTCGATCCACGCCTAGAAAACTGACACCCAGACCGCACGGTCAGGCCCCTATGCCTAAAAAACAAATGATAAGAATGGCTGAAGACCTTATTACTCTAATCAGCGGAAGTCACCCTTCTCCCCTCTAAGAGACCTAGAACTAATTTTCCTTCTGATTCTTCTGATCTGGATTCTGACATTTCTGTTTTTTCTGATGACCAGGAGTTGCCCTTATCTACCTATGAGGATTCTGATGCAGTGGACTCCATTCCCTCTGCTTCCCCTCCAGAGGATTTCTCTTTTGGTGAAACTTTGCATGCTCTTAGGGAGCATTTCCACTGGGAAAGCCAGGATTACTCTGACTCCAAAAAGAGGCTTAGGAAATTCTTACTCCTACCTCAACACAGGCCTTTAGTTATCCTCTTTTACTGGACATTGTAGATGATGCCTTTTTGGAATCTAGCCTGGCCCCTGACACTTTACCTCTGGCTCTCAGAAAGCCTGGCAGGTATTACAGACTACCTGACTCTCACAAGTTCCTCTTTAGGAATCCTACTGCTGATCCTGAGACAATTTCACAGGGACCCAAAGGCATTAAGGCTACTACTGCCAAAAACTCTACCCCCTCTGATAGAGATTCCAGGGCCCTGGACAGATGGGGTAAGAAGGTATACACTTCTGCAACTTTGGCCATTAGGGCCTTAAATTGCCAGTTTCATATGTTAAAGTATCAGCAGCATATTATTGGATTGCTTAAACAGAAAATTATGTTGATTCCTAACTGTGCTGAAAATAAAGATTTACAGAATTTAATGCATTCTGCTGAACAAGTTGGAAAACATACGTTGCAGTGTGGTTTTGTTTCATTAGAGGCATCTTGCAGGGCTGCTGTCACTGGGTCTGTACTTAGAAAGCATGCTTGGCTTAAGGAGCAATCTTTGCCAGTTCATGTTAAAGCTAAATTACTAGATGTTCCTTTAAACCAAGACTGCCTGTTTGGCAACAAAGCAGAAGAAGTACTTAAAAAGATGGAGGAAAAAGCTAAATCTATGGAAACTGTTAAAGATTTCCTACAACTGCAGCCTCCCAAATTTAGTAGGCACTGGCCTTCTAAGAATTGGTCCTTACCTACCTCTTCCAGGCCTTCTCAGTCCAAACCCAGAACGAGCTGACCACCCAGACTTCAGTCTCAAGGTAGTCACAGGCCTAACCAGTGGGGGGCTCCCACGTCCAAAGCTGGGAGTAGTAACTGTCACAATGACTTAACTTTAAACCTTCCAAGCCCTGCTCAACTGACTGTTCCTTTAGGGGGAAAGATCACCCTGCATGCAAAAAACTGGGAATTCATTACTCAAGACAAATGGGTTTTAAATATAGTTTCCCCAAGGATACAGATTCCACTTTCACTCCTTACCAACCCCAAACAGTTAGCCAGACCGACCCCCAAATCAGTGGGCAGAGGCACAAAAGAAGGTTCTCTCTCTTCTAAGCATCAGGGCTATTCAACCTGTCCCAGAAGAGGAATGGGGCAAGGTTTTTACTCAAGACTTTTTCTGGTACCCAGAAAAGACAATTCCTGGCGTCCTATCCTGGACCTGTCTATCCTAAATATTTTTTTGGTAATTCCAAAATTCAAAATGCTAACTCTTCATCAGCTGCTTCCCATGCTAGGCAAAAATGCCTAGTTGGCAACACTGGATTTAAAGGAAGCCTACCTGCACATCCCAATAAGGGACTCTTGCAGAAGGTACCCACGCTTCAGAGCAGGCTACATGCACTATCAGTTCTCTGCACTGCCCTTTGGTTTATCTACTAAGCCCAGGGTATTCACAAAGTGCCTAGCTCCAGTCATTACATTTTGCAGGCAAAGAAATATTCAAATATACCCATACCTGGACGATTGTCTAATTCAGGCAGAAAGCCAGGACATACTATTAAATCATCTGGCATTTGTAAAGAAATTACTAACTTCTCTGGGGTACACCATAAATAAAAAGAAATCACATCTAGTACAATGCCAGCAAATTGTATTCCTGGGAGCAAGCTTGTATACAACTTCCCAAATGGCCTACCTCACACCAGAGAAACAAGTTCATTTGACAGCCTACTTCAAACTACTGGCCACAAAGACCCAGCTGTCAGCAAGGAAAATACTCCAAGCCCTGGGGTTCATGGCCTCTTGCATTCTACTAATTCCATATGCAAGACTGCATATGAGGAAACTACAATGGTATCTAAAAAGTCTATGGTGTCAACATTCTCAGGACGTAGAATCAATGATTCCTATCATCCCTTGCTTAAAGACAGAGTTCCTTTGGTGGGCAGAGGCCTGCCACCACAACAAGGGACTGCATTCACTCTACCCCCTGCTGCCCAAACCCTAACAACAGATGCATCAGACTATGCATGGGGGGGCTCACTTGGCAGGGCAGTGCATTCAGGGCAAATGGAACCCGAGTCAAATGCACCTGCATATCAATCAAAAAGAAATGTTAGCTGTACAGAGTGCTCTGACAGCATTCAAGGACCACATTCTTCCAAGACAATTATTGGTAAAGACGGACATCACCACTGCTATGTGGTACATAAACAAGCAGGTGGGGGAACCCACTCATACCTACTCTGCAGACTAGCCATGGCTCTGTGGAACACAGCCTTGAGCTACCAAGGGCACCTACAAGCTCAATTCATGCCAGGCAAGCTAAATACACTGGCAGATGACCTAAGCAGAAATCTGATGGACCCACACGAGAGGGAACTGGAAACAAATATATTCAACATTTTGAGAAACAAATGGGGGAGCACAGAGATAGACCTGTTTGCCTCCCCTCAGAACTACCAATTGGACAAATTCTGCACAAGGACTTCCCACATACAAGCTTGGAAAGTGGATGCCCTGTCCTT
Source organism: Protopterus annectens (assembly GCF_019279795.1). Lineage (NCBI taxonomy): Eukaryota > Metazoa > Chordata > Ceratodontiformes > Protopteridae > Protopterus > Protopterus annectens. Next base: position 612,623,917 of record NC_056725.1, read on the forward strand.
CACCTGGAAAAACCTATCAGTTTATGCCTTTCCCCCTCTGCCTCTCCTCTCCAAAGTGCTACTAAAGATCAAACAGGACAAACCGAGGGCGATACTTATTGCACCAGATTGGCCATGCCAACACTGGTACCCCCTCCTGTGCAGTGTGCCACTTCTGGAACCATGGCACCTGCCTCAGACCCCTGCCCTGCTGTCCCAGCAGGAGGGCCAGATTCTGCACCCACAGCTTCAAACCCTGAAGCTTGCAGCCTGGCTAATTACATGATCGATGCAGTGTGCCACTTCTGGAACCATGGCACCTGCCTCAGACCCCTGCCCTGCTGTCCCAGCAGGAGGGCCAGATTCTGCACCTCCAGCTTCAAACCTTGAATCTTGCAGCCTGGCTAATTACCTGATCTCTCCATTACCATCCATCAGTAAGCAAGTGATGGATGTCATTCTGGAGGCAAGGAGGCCTAGTACTAGAAAATCCTATGCTGAAAAATGGAAAAGATTCTGTTCCTGGAGCCAAACTCAGGGGATAGACACAACAGTGCCCAATTTACCGCACATTCTTCAATACTTAACTGAGATGCTTCACAAGGGCCTTTCCTTTTCTTCCATCAAAATTCATGCCTCGGCCATTTCAGCACATTGTAATACAGAGCCACCCCTCTGCTCTCATCCACTGCTGAAGCAATTCCTCAGAGGGGCCAAAAACTTAAGACCACCCAGGAGAGCCCCTGCTCCAGCCTGGGACCTTAACTTTGTATTGGAAAAGCTCACTCTACCTCCCTTTAAGCCAGCTGCAAATGCAGAGTTGAAATTCCTTTCTTGAAAAACAGCCTTCCTTCTAGCCATCACTTCAGCAAGAAGGGTGTCTGTATTACAGGCCCTCATGGCAGTGGAGCCTTTCATCATCTTTCATGCAGACAGAGTGTCCCTCAGGACCAATCCCTCCTTTATGCCCAAAGTGGTATCCAGTGTGACCCTTAATCAGTCCATTCATTTGCCAACCTTCTTTTCTAATCCACAGAACAAAGGGGAACGGATACTCCACTCCTTAGATGTGCACAGACAACTTAGATTTTACTTGGACAGGACTAAGTCTCTCAGGAAATCTGAACAGCTGCTGGTTGCATTTGCTGCAGGGGCAGAGGGGAAGGCCATTTCAAAGCAAACCATTTCTAAATGGATAGGCCATTGCATTAATTTCTGCTATAAGCACCATTCAAAACCTACCCCACAGGGGATAAGACCACATTCCACCAGGGCTGTATCTGCCTCTACAGCCTTTATCAGAGGTGTCCCTACCAGGGACATCCTAGAAGCTGCTACCTGGAGTTCTGTACATACCTTCACCAAGCATTACCACTTGCCAATTTTTTCAAAATCCAGAGCTGGTTTTGCCACTGCAGTCTTGCAGGGGCTTATAGCTGGTCCTAATGCTATCTAATTGCGTCCTCCCTTCCTTAGCTTTGGGAATCTACCCAAATGTAATGACTGCAACAGTGAAACATGAAGAACATAGTACAGTTGTGTACACTTGCCATAAATGTAGATGTTCGAGTGTATTCACTGTTGCAGTCCTGGTTACCCTCCCTCCAGCCCCCTGACTTCTATGCCTCTATTCTTGTTTACTATGCTTAAAGCTTTCTGGTGTATTTGCTTTTTGTTGGAGGTGTAATCTTGTATATAATTGCTTCCCTTTATGGGGGCACGTGACATCTGGGGCAAGAAAAAGTGATGTAATGGCATCGGCTGCATGCTTTATACCCCTGACTACCTGACGTCATGGAAGATGAGACAGCAACCGATGCAGGACCCAAGACTTTGATAATCAGGCTAACTGAGGGCTACCTGCAAGCAGATAACCCCAAATGTAATGACTGCAACAGTGAATACACCTGAACATCTACATTTATGGTAAGTGTACACAGCTGTACTTTATTGATAAAATTGGTGGGGATAGGACTTCAAAAGGGGTTGGCATTCTATATTAAATTCCAAGGAGAAGAAATGGATAATTAAATTAGGTGGGCTTTTTAGCCCCGGTTTGAATGAGTATTTGTAAATGTTCAATTATACTCTAATTGATTAATTGAGCTGTCTTTATATATAACTTTGTCTCTGCCTTAATTCATTAGCTTTTTTGCACTGAGGATGGCTAGGTTAGCCGAAACCTGTTTGCTGCTTATTTTGTGCTATTTGTGTATTCACAGGGGTTTTCATTACCACTAGTGATGTTTTGAACAGTTTTTAATAAACTGCTGTTTAACAAACACCTCACAGTGCTGGCTTTGTTTTTTGGATCATTTTGAGTGAATTTGGACCGTTGCACTTGCCATACCTGCGAAGGAGTGATGTTCAGAGATCCATCTATTTTGAACCTATCATTAAAGAGAAGTTGGAAGACAAACAAAAGTAGGGCAGAACTCTGACTGTTGTTGACATATAGTTGGTTTGTCTGTTCCTTACTTTCCCTGCATGGCTGGCCACAACACAGGACAGATTTATTTGGAGAATAATAACCAGAGGTTATATGATTTCCTTCCATACTCCTCCCAGCATCACTGTCTCCCATTACTCAGTTTTACAACCTGTGAAGAATGTGGCAAGAGAAGAAGTTTTAAACCTAATCAACACAAGAGCCATTTAAGAGGTCCTTCCAGACCAGAGAGGAACTAGTTGTTGCAGTAGATAGATTTTTTTTTAGTATTAAGTAAAACAAAGGACCTGAGGCCAGTACCAGATCTCAGTAGCATGAATGAGTTTATTCCACCCTATAATTTCTAGATGGTCATAATACAGTTCATCTGTTCTTATTTGTTTAGAAGGTGCCTGGATGTGCTGTTTGTACCTTCCTAGATGCCTGCCTATCAAATAATCAAGGATTCTAGGAGGAGTTTACACTTCTGGGTAGGAGCAAGTCATTACTAGTTTTGAGTTCTTTTGCATGGTCTCACCTCAGATACAAGAGTGTTTGCCAAATGCGTGTTAGTTACACCAACTTTAGACCGCAGCATGGAAGTTTTCTTTTGCATCTCTTCCAGTCCTTGGGAATCATAGTAATGACTACAAAGTCCCAGATAGGTCCCTCACAGATTCCCACATTTATTGGCTGCTCCCTGGACAATCTATAAAGCAAGACACCTTTCGTCAGACAGGCTCCCCCCTTTGCAATCTGCAGTCTGTGATTTCATTTATAGTAGCATTTTATCTCAGGGTAATATCTTGTTCTATATTGTTTTGTTTGTAACAAAGTAGTAGCATTCCAGTTTGAAACTCGAGTTTATTTGCATTAAAAATTGAGATAAGAGAAAATGCAAAGTATACAAAACAATTCAATATGTAGTCAAATTCACTTCTCAAGTTCCTTCTCTGTAGGCTTTTTACAAGTCAAGTCAAAAGCAACGTTTCCGTACATTCAGATGTAGTAGTCCTATAAAACTGTGATTGTGGCACAGTAGCTGACAGAATAAATTAACAATATTCAAAGACACTGAAACACTAGAATAGCTCTCTTTCCAGTTCCACCAAGAAAAACCAAAATATGTTCTCATTTCACACAGGCAAAGATAAATCCAGACTGCTTCTCCTCTGAAGAATTAAGCTCCTTTCCCTGTCATACCATCCAGATTGCTTTAATTTTCCTTCCTTCTGCTAAATGCAACTGCTAGAGTCCAGCTAGGACCCTGTTCTGACCTGGAGGTTACACATCTCGTTTATATCACTGGGCCTTTAAATATCTATATGTGCAGCTGTCCCTTGTTAATTCTAACCTCATTTTCTGTTTCCAGTTAGTGTACTCAAGGGAACCACCCACCGCAAGTCTTCATGACCCTTCTAAACTAGCATATTTAAAAGGGAGTGTGTCTACCACTATCCTACAATATATAGTCCCTCATGATAGATTTTTGCATGAAGATTTTTTAGTAGATTCTCAGAGTACAGTGGCCTGAGCTTTCAGATCCACCAGTGTCTCCAAAGATGATAATTTTCAGGGCATGCAAGGTTTGCTTACACTGGTAGCAGCAGTTATTCCCAGTCTTACTCTAGTCTGTGTTTAACTTCCCCACTACTGCCTGTCACCACAGACACCTCTGTCCTAGGGTGGAAGGAGAGAGATTGTCAAAGGCAGATAGTCTAAGGGGTGTAGTCACAGATACTGAGACCAGTGTCATGTAAATGTTCTGGAGATGAGGTTGGCCCTCTTCACATAGCAGACAATTTTGGATGCCCTCCTCCTAGATGCAGCTGCTGTTTACTCCAACATGATGGTGGTGTGAATTGTATACACACTGGGAAGAACTCATCCTTACCCCTTTTGCCAAGAGGTATTAAAAAGTCTGGGAGTAAACTATGTCAAACAGTTGCTTTCTGATAGCTAGTCACATTCCTGGAGGGGCCTGTTCTCTAGCAAACAGTCTCATTGTTTATTGATTCCTCACAAGTGGTCCCCCAGCCTTTCAGCAACCCAGAAGCTCTTTGTCTCTGAGAAAGGTCTAGGTACAAATGTATTTGCATCCCAGACCACTGTCAAATACAGCATCATAATTTCTGTGATCATTCCTGTAGGGAAATGTCCCTAGGGGTGCTGTCATGCAAAAATGGCCTCCAGGACTCCTTTGTGCTTTTCCATTTTGTCTTATTCTTCATACAGCAAGCTAGGAAGAACAAGTCCAGAGTCATTCTCATAACCTCCTCTATGGTCTTGGCAAGTGTGATTCCCTGTTTTGTGGCCTCATCTTCTGGAGGTGCAAGTATATATATGAGTCCTTTCCAAACCCTGTTGTCTTGCTTAAATGGCAAAACACACCTAGATCTTAAGTCTGTTTAGTTAACCTTGTAGTTACTCCATCTCCAGTAATGGCCAGTTATGATTCATGTGTACCCAAGGTCATCCAGATTCTTACTGCCCAAAGACTTACTACCAGGAAAACATATAAAAGCAGATGGAGATGCTTTTCTGTTTCGGGTTGCTTTAAAAGGATTAGATCCTTTTGCAGCTCTAGTTTCTGCTATTTTGGATTTTGTTGGAAGACTTTGACCGAGGTTTAAGTTATTTTTCAGTTATTTTTTCTTTTAAAGTACATCTTTCTAATGTTTCCAGCTTTTGCTGAAACTCTAGCAGTTCACCTTTTGGTTATTTAAAGGTTTGCAAGGCTTTTCAAAGGAGCATATTCTAGATACATCTACTTTTCAAGGACCTTGTTCCTCCATGGGATTTGTACTTCATTCGAAAAACTGACCTCAACTCTCTTTCATTCTATTTCTAAAGCAAATTTGAACTACTTTTTGTGGAAGATGCTTTTTCTAGTTGCTTTAACTACTTCTAGAACAATCTTCAAATTACAGGCCATGAGTAAAACCTTCACTTACTTGCAAGAACATAGTGCCTGTATGCCTAATGTTGCCATTGAAACAACCTTTACCTGTTACATTGTGTGACTGTCCACAAACAGCTCAGATTCTGTTATACGGACAGAATAAAATCAATAAGAAAAAGACTGTTCGTGGTCTCGTTGTATTTGAAAAAATTAGACTGTGTAGAGTTTCCAAAGTTAGTTTACCCAGGTAGCTTTCAGAGTGCATTAGATTCTGCTAAGAAAAACATTGTAAAGCTTTGCCTGATGTGCCTACATGTTTTTTTTTTAACAAGAAACGTCTTTATTAAATAATGATGTATGACATAGGCCATGTTACAGTTATATAAATGACAATAAACCATAGTGACACAATCTCAATTGCAAACGTACAACACAACTGTAGCTGCAAATATTATACATCACTTTTAACATATCCAGTTATTGTTAGTCAACCATTACATAGCCCATTCAAATCCTGTCTTAATTTAAACCTCATTCCTCCTCTGCATGTATTGATCCCACAGTTCCCATTTTTTCCTGTGCAGTTTACTCCTACCCTTTTTAAATATCACAGTTTCAAATATTTTAATTCTGTTACTGTCTTCATTACTTCTAGTAAGGTTGGTTTAGACTTTGATTTCCATTTTCTAGTAATTGCTTTTTTGGCAGCCATCATAATTAGACTCAGCAAGGCCTTACTATGTCTAGGCAATTCTGATTCTGTATCATAGCTCAAAAAATAATTTCCTTTGCTACACCAGTTTGCTCACCCAGTATCTCTGGCAATGGAGTCTGCATGGAATCTTTAAAGTGTATCAACTCATTACACTCCCAGAAAATATGTTCCCAGTTACCTGTTTCTGCCCCATCATACCTCCAACATTTGCTGTCTACCTGAAGAAACATTCTTTAAAGTCTGCTTGGAGTATAGAAATACCTATATAAGCACTTCCAGGCAAAGATCCGAAATCTTCTAGATTTTGTTGCATATTTGGGAGACATACATGTACCCTTCCATTCCTTCTTTGTGCCTTGCTTATCCAGTCTTTCTTCCCAATCCTTTCTAACCTTCTCTGATTGATTCTTGTAGTTATAATGCAATATTTTATATGCTCTACTAATTATTCCTTTTTTTATCAGTAGCTTCTGTTCCAAATTCTACTAAAAACTCTTATCAGTGCCGGCCTTTTGTTTAGGACCCCTATTTCTTCCTCTTTGCCTATACTGTGATATCAGTTCTTGTTATGGATGGCTACAACATGTTTAGTTAAAGCAGTGGCTATCTCTTAGGGCTTGTTTTATAAATGCTCCTTTTGATGTCTGTATAGCTGCTACATGAGCTTCTCTGAATACTATTTATCAAAACACCAAAAGCTGAACGAGCTCTGTAGATCACAGTCTTCCTTCAGAGCAACAGTCATACAGGGATGCTCTTATGATGACAACCCAAAAAGGACAGAATTGGAAGTCTGTCCTTCCTGTTGGTGAGAATGGACTGGACCTCTTTCATCCCTGATACTAAAGCTACATACACACCATAAAATAGAACTAGATAAGATCTGGGCTGGAGAGACTTATGGGTAAATGGAAGGGGCTGAATGGGAAAGACTGAAATGCTGAGTTGACTGATAAGGTTTTTCATGAATTGTAATGTCAAGTCCCAGAATGTGGAGACTGACCAAAAATCCACACTTGCATATACTAAGTCTGAGATTGCAATTTCTTGAAACATTCCCTTTTCTCTGAGTTATGGCAGTCTTTGAGTTGGTATTTATAAGTTGTGGGGATATGAGGTCTAGGCCCTCAGATGCCATGGAGCTCTGAATGCTTTGAACTGCATTGAAGAGAACAAACAATTGTGAATAAGGAAATATTTATTTTTAATTTCAAGGAAGAAACAAGTTGTATCCAAGGCATAATGCTATAATCCTCAAAGATGACAAAATAGCAGTTCACAATAAATGGAGAAGACAAGTGCTTGTTGAGGATACGTAACTCATATCTAGTAATAATACCTACCTCCATACCTCACTGTACCCCTCACTGCTGTTGTAATGGGATGAAAATGAAAGCACAAATGGCCACAGTCATATATTTCATGTTGATGCCGTCATAATATATGCAGCCCTGCCTTCTCACCCCTATCACCAAAAGACAGCCACTGTCTGTGTTGTGTATCTTTCTGATGTCAGACTGGAACAAAACTGAAAAAAAAAAACACAAATACAACATAACATATTTCAGCTTGTTGCAGTCCAGCATTTATAAAGAGCATGCCTCCTTACCTCCCCCAAAAGATAGCTGCTTTGAATGTGCATCTTATATTTTGACTGTGAGTAAATTGGAAAAAATTGGTCCGACTTGTTACTCCTAAATAGCACACTCTTCTAATATAAGCTGTGCAGACTTCTGAAGTTTGTGAGGAAATGTAAACGATTAATGACCACAGTAGCTCCAACCTAATGTAAGCCATAGTGATCTGTGCATACCTCAGAGGCTTGGGAGGAGAATTAAAGAAATAATGATATTGTCCCCAGCTTCCTAAACTAGGGGAGCCTTAGTACTAGCCTCTGGCATAAACCCATATCAAAATATACTTATACAGCATTGGGGTGGTGGGCCACTAGACTCCCAGAAGGTCTAAATGTTTTGTGATTCATTTTATGCCTTTTTTTGAAAGATGACTAGACTGAACAAATAACAAGAGGATCCGTTACTTTCATCCAGACTACCCTACTGCCACCAAGGACATATAACTACTTCTGTGTACAGTTCAGGTGTCCAGTTGTAATACAGGATGGCTATGTATTTTGTTTCACCTTTGCTCCAAACAAATATTTGCACTTATAAAGTATTCCAAGTTGTTTCAGATAAATCACATTACTCCTGCAAAGCCAGTTAGCAGATGGCTAGTTATTTCCCCAATTACTTTACACAAATGTACTAGTCTACAAAACCAGAAGAGTGGCTGCTTAAACTGAGCAAACAACAAGAAGGCCTGTTACATTCAACAGACAGCTCCAACTACCACCCAACAGTTGTAGCTATGTCTGTGGGCACTCCAGATGACTGTAGTAAAAAATGACAATCATGTATTGTATATCAGCTGTATTCCATGCAAACAGTAGTCACACATTAAAATATTCCAAGCTGCTTTGTGCAGATAACACTAATCTTGTAATTGTTCTGCAAATCCAAATAATGGCTGTTTAAACCGACAAAGCAGTAAAAGTGTCAATTACTTTAAGTCAGACCATACTTAAAAAAGATGGATGGTTTGCCAAGACTGGAGTAATGTCTGGTGTGAGTTCCATCAGGATAACATTACTCCTTTTTCAGGAATCTACTATAACAGGCCATTAGGTTCATAGGTTCATAGGTTCATACTAGGCTATCTGCCCAAGGGCATTTATAAGCCTAGCCCATAGTTATGTGGCTTTCGCCACCCCTTTAGTTTGAATAAAACTATGCCTATTATTTTGCTGTGCCTCTGTCAAGCAGTGACACTGAAGTAATCCCTGTGGTATATCTGCGATCTCCCATCCATTGGTCAAGATTCCTCTTGAACAAGGCCAGCGAGGTGCTCTGCCTCACATGTACTGGGATTTTGTTCCACAGCATAGGGAGTCTCTGGGTGATGAATCTGTCCCTCCAGCACGTTCTATTAATAACCGTGTCAATGTTTAAGTCTCCTGCCCTTGTGGTTCTGAGGGATCTAGATTTTTGAGGTGAAGCATATTCATCAAATCTGGGTTTGACATGGCCTTATATGTCAGGCACAGGTCACCTCTGAGCAAGCGGTATGAGACTGAATAGAGCTGGAGTTCTTTCAGTCGGGCAGCATAAGACATATTTTTGAGACCCTTTATCCTTTTGGTGAGGAACTTTTGGGGCCTTTCCAGCTGCTGCAGGTGTCGGGTCAGATACATTCGAATGGGGCATTGTACTCAATCATAGGTCTAATGAGTGATGAGTACAGGGGATGATGACCCCTTGATCTAGATGTGAATCCCTTCATGATCAGGTGGGCAATGTAGAAGGTTTTCCTAACTACTTTAGCAACATGAGTGTCAAGCGAAGGCTACTGTCAACCTGGGTCCCCAGATCCCTGATGACTTCTTCTGTGCTCAGTGGATTGCCACCTATATGGTAGCTAGGGGTAACCTTGTTTTTCCCGAAGGGTATGACTATGCATTTCTTGGCGTTTAACTTTAGGCCATGGCTCTGGCACCAGTTATCCGTTTCTGTGAGGCCCTTCTGAAGGATATCTGTGTCAGATGTGTTTCGACTATGGCCCAGTTTGCAGTCATCTGCAAACTTTGTCAGCCATAACCCTCCTGTGTTTGCTTGTACTTCAGAAAAGTAGATGCCGAACAAGAGTGGACCCAGGACTGAGCCCTGTGGGACACCACTTGTGACAGGCTTTGAGTCTGACATGGCTCCAGCAACTCTGACCCTGTGGGTTCTGTCACTTAGCCAGTTTGCAACCCATCTTGTGATGTATGGGTTTAGATTCAAGCTGATGAGTTTTTCGATGATACCTGAGTGGGGTATTGTGTCGAAGGCCTTTGCCAGGTCGAGGTAGGCTGTATGGACTGCCTTTCCCTCATCAATGGCCTTGGTGACTGTCTCGAAAAAGTCAACCAAGTTTAAAAGGCATGATCTGCCTTTGACAAAGCCAAACTGGGTTGGATCCAAAGTCTGCAAGTTCCCTATGTCTTTATTTATGAGCTCCATTATGATCCTCTCCATGGCTTTGCAGATAAGGCTTGTCAAGCTAATGGGACAGTAATTTCCAGGGTCATTGGAGGCACCGCCCTTGTGAAGTGGGACCACAGTCGCCGTGCGCCACTCCTTGGGTACGTATCCTGAGGTGAGGCTAAGATTAAACAGCTGTCCTAACTGCAGGTTTAATTCCTCATTGAGTCCGTGGAGCACACAGCCGGGGACACCATCCGGTCCCATGGATGCTGTGTTTTTTGCCTTGGAGAGAGCAGTTCTCACCTGGGCGTTGGAGATGTTTGGGGGGCTACAATCCTCTGGTATAGATATCTCTCCTTTTGGGGAGGGAGAAGTTTGCACTGAACCTGTCAGCCAGTATGTTGGCAATGTGTGTAGGTTCAGTAATCTTCACATCATTTTGAACTAATTCTGAGCATATCTGGGAGTTTCCTCCTAGGTTTCTAACATAGCTAAAGAAGGCCTTATGATTGTCTTTTGAGTCCTTGGCGATTTTTCTCTCAAAATTTGCCTTGGATGATTTTATGAGAGCTCTTAGTTTTTACTTATAATGATCAAAGGTGTCTTACCTTTCAAGGATTTTGCTCTATCTTGTAGTAGCTTCCTCCTTTTGTTGTAGAGCTTGTTTATGGCTAGGGTCCACCAGACTGGACGCTTGCCTTTGGTACAAAGAGTCTTAGTTTTGTTTGGGATTGCCTGATCCATGCAGTCCTGTAGGTGCTGGTAGAAGGCATTTGTAAGTGATTCAGTGGTTTGAGTAATGTTTACCACTGGCTCAGGGGCCTTAAAGGAGACCACACTAGTTTTTAGAAGTGTGAAGTCGGCTTTGAGAAGTTTTCACTGTGGTCTTTTTATTTCAGGTGGGGCGGATGAGGACCTCCAGCGAGATTAGTTTATGATCTGATCTCACCAGTGAGGGGTATACTTCCGGTGATGAACATTGTGATCCCATGTTCGTGATGATGAGATCAAGTATGTTTTCTCCTCTTGGGATGGCGACTAGTTGTTCCATGGCATTTGAGTTTATGAACTCCAGGAACCTTTGGGCTAGAGTGTTTGGGCTTGAGTAGTGTTCCCAGTCTATATTAGGGTAGTTGAAGTCACCTAGTATGATGGTGTTTGGAGATACATTTATCCCCTCCAATGTTTTCAGGAAGGCCATGTGAGGTTCCTGAGTTTGAGAGGGTGGCCTGTAACATGCTACAAATTGCAGAGCAGTCTTGCCTATGGTTAATTGCACCTGGATGGTCTCCGATGCATCGTGCGTTGCCACCAACCTTGAGGTGTGGGTGTCCTTTATGAATATGGACACCCCCCTCCTTTCTTGGTGTTGTCCGGATTTTGGGGCCGGAACGCATGATATGAGGTGAAACCTGATAGTGCTGGGGTGCTCTCAGGAGCCTTGAACCAGGTTTCTGTCACAGCACAGACATCGATGTTCTCCATACTGAGAAGGGCCTCGAGTGCGTGCATCTTGAGATTGAGACTTCTGGCATTGAGCAGCATTACCCTTAGTTGTGAGGTTAGGATTGACCTTATGCTTATTCTGACAAAGCTGAGCCATAGAATTCTTAATCCTATCATTCATGAATCTGGACATCTAATGAGTTTTATATTATCAAACGATGCCCCAATGACCCTGGTTTTTAACCTTGATTGGTTATGTCAGAAAGTGAGGAAATGGCATTGGGCAGCTTATTGTTGGAGATACCATAACAATGAAGACTTAGATCTCATCTTCTCTGACACCTTCCTTAGGAATGGTGTTGTGGAAATTACCTCAGAAAGAGATTGGTGGGAAGGTTGCAAAACAGACATTCAAATGGACGTACTTAAATGGGAGGGCTTGTGGTGGAAGATGGAAAAGTAGCTAATTGAGGGGAAAGCTATGGAGGTAAAATTAGTGCAGAAATTGAATAGTAAATTCAGGAGGTATCATTATATTAAAAGATCTAGAAACACGGTTAACTACTGAAATACATACACTTGAAGTTTCAAAAGCTGAAACAAAGCTTTTGAGGAAAGGACAGTACTGTTTGGTAGGAAGGTTAGGAGATCCCAAATGTGTAGAAATTTTTTAACCAGTGCCTTCCCCAACAAGGTATAGTACAAGCTAGAAATCTCTTCAGTTCTACATTGACAACTGATGCAATTATCAGGAAGGACTTGAAACAATGTTACTTAAATTTTTACAGTTCATGTCAATCTGTAACTCATCTTACCTGTGTTTTCTCAGCAGCAAGATTATGCTCATTAGATCAGAAAGATCATGAGAAACTTGTTCGACCTATCAATTAACTTTAAAATTAAGTAAAGCCATATGACTGGATGACTTCCCCCTGGAACATTACTCATTTGTATAATTCCTAAACTTCTTCACTCATCATAACTCGCATTGTAACTAGACAGTTATAAGCTTGATTCTGTAAGTCAAGAAGCGGATTCCAAGCTTAAGTGATGTTACTAATCTTAGTTCAGGAGGGGAAGAATGTTTTTTTCCAGGGGTAAACCATTATAGCAATAACCCACGCCTGGGTGTGGGTAATGCTGGATTTACCCATGGTTGGTGTGGTTTGGTCACAAGGGCGAAGCCCGAGTGACCAAACAAAGGCAACCTTGGGTAAATCCAGCATTACCCACACCCAGAAGTGGGTTATTGCTATTATACAATGACATTATTTAAGAAAAAAAATAATTAATTAATTTTCTTAAATAATGGCATTGTATAATGCCTCCTTGCTGCCCTTCCACAGCTGTCTGGCATTCTGCGGCAGTTCTGATGTACTGCGCATGCGTATGCCTATGCAGTACATCAGAGTTGTGGGCAAAAGCAATGGAGAAAGCAAGATCTCCGTTCCTTTTTACAAACTGTTTCACTATGTTAAATGGGTTTAACATAGCGAGACAGCTTTAAAAAAAGCAACGGAGCCGTTGCTTTTTTTAAAGCTGTCTCGCTATGTTAAACCCATTTAACATAGCGAAACAGTTTGCAAAAAGAAGCTGTTTCGCTATGTTAAATGGGTTTAACATAGCGAGACAGCTTTAAAAAAAGCAAAGGAGCCGTTGCTTTTTTTAAAGCTGTCTCGCTATGTTAAACCCATTTAACATAGCGAAACAGTTCGTAAAAATAAACTGTTTCACTATGTTAAATGGGTTTAACATAGCGAGACAGCTTTAAAAAAAGCAAAGGAGCCGTTGCTTTTTTTAAAGCTGTCTCGCTATGTTAAACCCATTTAACATAGCAAAACAGTTTGTAAAAAGCAACGGAGATCTCCGTTGCTTTTTACAAACTGTCTCGCTATGTTAAACAAGTTTAACATAGAGAGACAGTGTGAAGCAATGGAGATCTTGCGTTCTCCGTTGCTGTAAAAAAAATAGTTATAGTAATGGAAAAAGTCCGGGCGACCGGACCTTTTTCCATTACTATAACTCTGATTTACAACGTGCACGCTGACCAATCAGCCTGCACGTTTTTTGAATATTAATGGGGGGTCGTTGTATAATAACAAATAACTGCTGGGACTTAGCAGTTTTCTTCCAAAATTACGGACTATGTCCACAAAGGGTAGGCATTGTCCTAATTGATAACACCGAAGCATTTGACAAAGTGATTTGGGAGTTTCTATTTAGGACTTGAAACACAGAAACTTTGGAGTATCTATTATTGGCTGAATGAGACGTCTTTATGCAATACCCTCCTTCAGGATTGGGGTGGTAAATGGTAGACTCTCAGAAGTAGGACAGGTACCCAGAGGCCCAAGTCAAGGCTGTCCTCCGCCACATAGCTTGTTACTCTTAGTTATAGAGGGGCTAGATTTCAAAGTTACAGCCTTCCTAGGTGATAAAAGAACTAAGAACAGTGTAATGAGTACTTTCTGTTTATTTCCAGATGACTATGTAATACTGTGTAACAGTCTTCCTGAAGTGCTAGAGGGAACTGTGGAAATACTTTGTCTTTTCAGTAAAGTTTTTGTGTTATTATGCAATCTGGCTAAATCAGCAGTGGTAAAATGTAGTAATACTGATTATTGGATAGACGTTTAGGATATCGCAGTGACAACCCACCTAACATATTTAGGTTTGTATGTAAGCAGTAGTTTGGAGAATATAATAGAAGAAAACTTTAAGATAGTCATGAAAGTCACAGGATCATAGGAGGTTACTAGGCTATTGTCCCTGAGGCCCTTATAAGCCTAGCCAAGAGTTTAGCCCATGTTTATACAAGTCAACACCCGATGCCTCCATCCAGCAGGGAAATGGGTGGAATCCCAAGGATGTATTTTCTGTTTCCCATACAGTTATCCAGGTTGCACTTAAAAGGAGTAAAGAGGTACTCTGCTTGATGTGTAGAGGGAGTCTGTTCCACAGATGGGGGGAGTCTCTGGGACACAAATCTGTCCCACCATCAAGTCCTATTGATATCACAGACCAGGTTGAAGCCACGTGTGTGGGTTACTCGAGTGGAGTTCGACTTGCAGATATGCATCAGTCCCATCAAAGAGGGGTCCGTGATCAACTTGTATGCCAGACAGAGGTCACCTCTGAGGAGTTTGTGTGAAACTGAGTAGAGGGATAGGGCTTTTAGCCCGTCTGTGTATTGTAGATGTTTGAGACCCTGGATTCTCCTGGTGAGGAACCTTTGTGGCCTCTCCAGGTGCTGCATGTGCTTTGCGAGGTACATGCCAAAAGGGGCACTGTACTAAATAATGGGCTTTATAAGGGAAGAATACAGGGATGTTATCACTTCCTTGTCCTTGGATGAGATACCCTTACTTATGAGGTGGGCTATGTAAAAGGCTTTCCATAAAATGGAAGCAACATGGTGGTCAAGGGTCAGGTTGCTATCAACCTGGGTGCCCAAATCCCTCACAACTGATTGCGTGCTTAGGAAGTTGTTATTAATGTGATAATTTGTGGGGACATCACTCTTCCCAAAGGGAATGATGATACATTTTTGGTATTCAGCTTCAGGCCATGTTTCTGGCACCAGTCATTTGTCTGACTGAGACCCTCTTGGAGGATGTCCACATCACTAGGGGAATTGATGACAGCACCCAGCTTGCAGTCATCTGCAAACTTAGTCAGCCATAGACCACTGGTTTTGGCCTGCACCACAGAAAAGTATAATCCAAATAACAGAGGCCCCAAGACCGAACCCTGGGGTATGCCTCTTGTTACGGGTCTACTGCTTGAGGTGGCTTCCCCTATTTTGACTAGGTGGGTTCTATCAGTGAGCCAGCTTTCTACCTATCTGGTAACATATGGATTGATGCCTAGTTGAGAGAGTTTATCTATTATGGCTGAGTGGGAAATAGTGTCAAAGGCTTTGGCCAGGTCAAAGTAAGTGGTGTGCACTGTCTTCCCCTCATCCATGGCTTTGTTGACTGTCTCAAAAAAGTTGACCAAATTTAACAGACATGATCTCCCCTTGATGAAGCCAGACTGCATGGAATTGAGTGTTTGGAGGTTGCCAATGTCCTTGTTAATGAGGTCCATGATAATCCATTTCATGGTCTTGCAGATCAGGCTAGTTAGGCTGATGGTTCTATAATTTCCAGATCGGTGGACATTTCACCTTTGTGCAAAGGCATTACAGTGGCTATCCTCCACTCAGCTGGGACAAAGCCAGTACTCAGGCTTTGGTTGAGTAGGGTGCCTAATAGTGCTGCATGTTCCTGCCTGAGTTCATGTAGGATGCAGCCTGGGATGTTATCAGATCCCATTGAGGCTGCATTTTTTTGCCTTTGAGAGAGCAGTGATGACCTGTTCCCTAGATATAAGGGGAAGGGGCAGGTACTGGGGATGTCCTGATTTACTGATGGGGGACAGAGGGGTGACGTTTTCACTGAATCTGTCAGCCAGCAAGTTTGCTGTATATACAGCATTTGTATATCTGGTGTCCTTGACCACCAGCTTTGAATAGATCTGGGTGCTTCATTTGAGGTTGCAGACATGTGTGAAGGAGGCCTTATGATTATCTCTAGTAGATGTGGCCAATTTGGACTTGAAGTTTGCTTTGGAGGATATCACTAGTACTTTTATTTGCTTGTTCAGGCTGAGGAGACATTGCTTCCAGTTGGACACCTGCTCCTTCTTGGTCGTGGAGAGCAATTCTTTTCCTTTTGTTGTAGAGTTTATTTATTGCAGATGACCACCAGACAGGTTTACTTTTCCTTGCAGAGGATGATTTAGTCCTTTTGGGTATTCCTGATTCCATGCATCTATATAAATGTTCGTATAATGCTTTGGTTTAGTTTTGGATATTGATGCTAGCTCCTATAGAGGGGAAAGGGGCTGTGAAGCTGTTTGTATCACCCCCCCAGGAGGCTGTAATCAGCTTTGGAGAAGTTTTTGTGTCTGACTCAAGCTAGATGAGGATTGAGGAAGATGGTGACTTCGAAAGTGACCACTTTATGGTTGGATCTTACCAGGGAGAATGATACTGTGGTTACTCATGTTGGTTAATACCAAGTTCAGTATATTTTCATCTCTTGTGGGGGTATCAACTATTTGTTCCAATGTTTGCATTGACAAAATCGAGGAATCTCTGGGCATTTGTGTTCTGGCATGAGTAGTTCTTCCAGTGTATGTTTGGGTATTTAAAGTCACCCAGGATCAGGGTAAAGGATTGAATCTTGATAGAGTCAAACAGGTCCATATAGGCAGAATGGGCATCTTGAGTCAGATATGGAGGCCGGTAGCTAGCTATGATTTGAATAGGGGTCTTGTCAATGGTTAACTGCACCTGGAGTGTCTCTTGTGCATCATACTGTTTGACCAGCCTGGAGGTGTCTATGTCTTTAATATATATTGAAACTCCACCTCCTTTGGCTTTACTGCCCAGAGCTTGGGGTCTGAATGTATGATAGGATGAGTAACCAGGTAAAGCTGGGGTGCTGTCTGCAGCTTTGAACCAGGTTTCTGTGACTGCACAGATGTCAGCATTTTCCAGGGTTAAGAATGCTTGCAATGAGTGCAGTTTCATGTTTAGACTCCCAACTTTTAGCAGCATGACCTTTAATTTGTGTTATGTTGAAATTTTTATGTTGGTAGTTTTAATTTCATCACTTTTCCTAATAAAGACACTATGAGGGAGGCAAGAACCTTTCCCAGAAGCCTGAAGCCCAGGTGAGACAGATGCAGGCCATCTGTGGCAAAGCATCGTGGTCTGTTGATCATATCTTCCCAGGCTCTCAGGTACTGGATCCCCCTGGAATGACACCAGAAACTAAGTCAATTGTTAAAGTCAATCATTTTCTGTTTGTGTTGAAGCATCATTCTGGATGATGGCAGAATGCTGCTTAAGGCTATGGACATACCTGCCTGGGACACATAATCAGCAAGCTCAATCATGTCTCTCTTCATATAGTCCAGGAAGGTATGTCTTAAGTCATTCACGCCAGCATGGACTATGATAGAGTCATAACAGTACCTGTTGTTGAGAAACCTGAGTGCATGTATGATGTGGCAGATTCTGGGACTTGACAACTAACTATGACTTTCTCCTTATCCAGTGTGGTGAGAGGCACATCTGTGTGTCTCACAATGGAGTCTCCTATGAGTAATATGTTGGGTTTATGGTGAAGCCTTAGTAACCATGAGACACAGGTGTGTGCACTATGCATGGTATGCAGTGTGGAGGGCTGTGGAGATTGCGTGTGTTTTTGCCTCAGAGGTCTCCTTTGTTTGGGTATGTTTATGTTGAGGAACTCCGCATATGTGGGTGTGTGTTGTGTAGGTGTGGGTGACGTTTGAGGTGTAGTGATTGTGTTGATAACCTTTTCAGTGCCAGATATACTGGCTTGAGAGGGAGAGAGCATGGACTCTAGTTTCCTAATGTAATTGCATCTCTCACAAATTGTCTGCCTAGGTGGTAGTGGTAGATGGTTGTTCGTGTACATGAGGCATTTGCTACACTGTCTCAGGATGCCTATGTCAACCAGACTGGCAGGAGAAACTGTAGGAAATTGTCCATCCATATTTGTCAGAATCTGAGGTAGAAAGGCCAGGGATTACTAAGGGGTGAGCCTAAAGCCCAAGTGCTTAAACCAAACTAAGAGGCTTAGAGTAACACTTACAATTTAGACAGGCTATAAACAAGCAGCAGTAAATGCAACAGAAAAGATGCAGTTGAACACTTTAGAGAACAAGCAGCAAGTAGCAGGAAAAAGCAATATGGTGTACTAGAGTAGTAGGAAGAAACAGAAATACAGAAAAAATATAAGTAGCTGAATAAAGTGTTTATATATATATATATATATATATATATATATATATATATATATATATATATATATATATATATGTATGTATATAAAGTAGAAAGGGAGAGAGGAGGAAAAGAAGATAATTCAAGGTTAAGGGACTAAGGGGATTGGCCTTCCCATATGATCTCTGTTTAGGTAAAATTAGCTAATGAGATGGGACTGGCAGGAGTGTCCCATATCAGATTTTTACAGTAGAGGTGGGCAACTGCAAAAGCCACCAACTTTAAGAACACAACAGCAGTACAGTGGGAGGGTGGGAGAAAAACAAAATTTGGCCACAGGTCACCAAATATATAAATGCAGGGACAGATAAGACAGATAAATAAATAAATCAGTCAAGCAAAAATAAAGACAGTGCAGAACACTGAACAGTTAGATAAAGGGCAAAAATATACTTATCATCTCTATATTTCCAGATTGTTTGAGAAGCACTCTCTATCAGGCACAATGGAGATTCTAGCAATGCTTTGCCACAGAAGATTACCTGGCTAAACTGGGGGAGTTGCACTTTATTATTGGTAGATTCCAAACTTTGCAGGTAATGATGATGCCACATACTGCTAAGTAATACCGAAGGATTGGATGGCATAGTGGCACAGTGGATAGCATTGTCACCTCACAGTAAGAGGTTCTCTGGTTCAATTCCTTGCTGGGATGCCTTCTGTATGGCATCTGCTTGTCCTCCCTGTGTTTGCGTGGGTTTCCTCTGGGTGCTGTTGTTTCTTCCCACATTCCAAAGACATGCAGTAAGTGCACTGGCACACTAAACTGGCCATAGGTGTGACTGTGTGTGCAACTGTGATGTGTAAAAACTACTGCAGCAGGGCTAGCCACCCAGCAGTGTAAATCTTGGCTCTAGATTATTGTCACTTTTGAAGTGATGCCCCAAACCCATGTGCAAAAGTGGGAAAAAGGGGTTGGAGATGGGTGGATGTATGAATCCACATATTTTGTACTTGTTGAGGAACTTGCCTATTCCAGTGAATCAACCAAGAATCACAGATCTACAAGAGATAATAAATGTCCTAGAAGATTCCGGCTGATGAATATAGCTGCTTCTCACCTAGATCTTAATGTGTTTTTGTGGATGAAGTCTCCCCCACTTCAAAATATGCTACTGCATTTAAACTGGACCAGATATTAAGATAAGCAATAAAGAGTTCAGCTTAGGAATAATGGGTTCCAGTATCCCATGTGAGAATCTGTCAAAGTTATCACAAGAATGGATAGCAAGATTGCATACGGATTGCATTGAGTTGGATAGTTTAGTACGAAGTAATGGTAATATGACACCATTCTTGTATCTTAGAATAAATAGGGCAATGGCCAAGCCAGTACTGGTCTGATAAAGGAATTACAGAATGGGATCAATTTACTGACTATCCCACAACATCCCTCCCTAGAGAGTGTACCTGTTGTATACTCAAAGTTTTCTCTAATGGAGCAGGAGTGGTTTACCTACATTCATGCATGCCACATTTGGACTAAATATATTCAGCCAGTTGGAGGCACCCAGAAGTTAATACTTTGGGCCAAGTGGGCTAAAGTTAATAAAAGGAGGGCAAACCTGATCTATAAAGATATTTAGAAATTAAAAGCAAAGGTGGTAGTACACCTGCTGGTGAGGAGATGGAAAAGGCAGGATATGTGACTGCAAAGAAATCGGGCCAAGCAAGGTCTGCTCCATACAGGCTAAACAAGTGGCCATAGTATAAAAACTAACACATGAATTAACTACACAGATGCTACTTTACCCCCTGCCAGGCAGTTTAGGCAAGAGTCTAAACAAATCAGTGATTCCTGGAGATGTGACAAACCCAGGTTAGATAATTTGCACATGTTTTGAGGTTGTCCATGTGTCACAGGATACTGGAAACATTTAAAACTGCTGTTCAAAAGCATATGTAACAAAGCCTTGGACTATGTATGGTAATTCTGGCTTTTTGAAGTTGTAAATCTGGATAGTTTGTATAGGTCCCCTGTATTGAAAGTAGGCTGGATGTTGTCCAGTGCAATAAAGTTGATTTGTGCCAGGGGAGTGGAAATAAGAGAAGGAGTTACTGCAGGTATGTGTCAAAATAGTTTTACATAAACATGTTGTGTGTGTACTTATTATTTAAAGATGCTATACGTGGTATCAATATTCCCTCTGCTTGGGACCATTTCTTCACAAAGTACATACATCAGTGATCTGGTTGATGATGCTATGAACTTTAGTATGCTACTCCTAATAACATAATGGATTACATACAGTAATTATGACTGATCAATTGTCAGAAGAATGCTAAAAGATTTAAATATTGTTTATAGTTTGGTGTCCCTGTGAAAATGTTGCTGTTATTTTAATATAATTCTCTAATAATGTTTTCTGTGTTGAATGTTCATTGCTGTTCTACAATTCACTGTCATCCAGTTAGGGTCATTTATTTTGTACAGACATTGCCAAATATGCACTACTCCTACAAAGCCAGATTGTGACTCTTTTAAGCTGAGAAAACATAATGAAGGCAATTTATTGTCTACAGACATCTCGCACCCCCACCACAGGCTGCAGAGACCTGTGCTGAGAAGAGCTGTCAAGAATGAATGAATGAGTTAACTAAAGTATCAATGGGATCTGTCCTCTGTGCATTTTTATTCAATATGTTTCTTTTGGACTTATCTGAAGGAAATGAAAACAGGCTCAGACTCTTTGTTGATGACATAAGGATAAGTGCAGCAATGGTGCACAGGAAGATTAGAGTTAAGCAAGTGAGCAGAAAGGTGGTAGTTGAGGTTCACTGCAAAGTACTGCATTTGGGCTACAGCAGCACTGGTGTGAAGCATCAGCTTTGTTAAGGAGTGGAACTGTTGGCAACAGAGCAGGAAGAGGATCGGGGAGTATTTATCACACATGGTTTGCACCACAGGAAGTACAGCAAGAGGGCAGTGACAGCAGCAAACAAAATGTTGGGGTGTATCCTCAGGAGGGAGTACAGTTCAGAAGCAAATGAGTTATATTTGCTGTCTGTATGCCTTTGGCCAGACTACAATTTGTGAAATGTGTACAGTTATGGAAGCAATGTAAAGCGAAGGACATTAGGTTGCTGAAAGAAATCCAGATGAAAGTTATCAGAATGATCTCTTGAATGGTGGGGGAGTAAGACCAAAGGCTAAAGGAGCTAGAAGTGTGTTTGCTTGAGGTCAGGCGTATGAAGGGGGACGTCATACTTATGCAGAGGGTAGGGAGGGCAGCAGATTGTAGGGACTGAGTACTCCCTGTATCTCAGAAAGTGATTTTTTGCATAGAATTGGGAACCTGTAGCATGGACTGCCAAAATGAGTGGTGGTGAGTGAATCCACAAAGGCATGCAAGACACAATGGGACAGGGAGAAAAAGTACAAGATGGAAGGTGCAGGTGGGAAAGGAGGTGGAATGTTATGGCACTTAAAACAGCAGACTACATATGGAAATTATCTCCTTCTGAAGTTAGTGTGATATAAATGTAAGGAGAAGCAGCGTCACATGCCTATAGCATTTATTTTTATTTTATTTTTTATTTTGCATTTGTTGACCAGGATAGTCCGACTGGATTCATGTCCATTTTCAGCGGAGGCCCAGGGAGAAAAGCTCCAAGGTAAGCAGATACAATAAAAACAATGAAAACATATTACAAATATGGTATAGACAAAGAATACATAAGCAAATATGAATAGACAAGTTCAACAGGTTAGAGTTACTCCCTGGTGACAATCAGGGGTGAGTTCAGCAGTAATCTGATTAATAGATTTTTCACATTCTTGATGAGAGTTAGCCAGGTTTGTTGCAGTGGCAAAGCCAGTTTAGTGCCAGATGTTGTTTGAGTCTAGTTTTAAATTGGCCTGGAAAGGAGAGAAAAATAATAGCTGGAAGTGAGTTCCAGGCTCTGCCTGCAGAGTTTGCAAAGAGGGAATCACCGGCTGCATTGTTAATTTTGATTGTCTGAATTAGTAGTCTGTTTGAGGATTGAAGCAGTTGTGGATTGTTATAGGGGGTGATAAGATTTTTAAGTGCTGGAGTATTATCCGGATTATAAAGGATTTTATTAGCCATAATCAGTAGGTTATATTGGATTAGACTGGGTAGTTCAAGCCACCCAAGCTGGTTAAGATTGATGCAGTGGAGTGTCCTAAAAGGCAGGCCAGTGGCAAACCTGGCAATGTGATTATAACAGGTTGAGAGTGTATTAAGTACAGTCTTGTTTAGATTAGAGAGTGCGGGAATGCATATAGAAGTGTTGAAAGTAGGTGAGAGCGAGCTATGGCAATTTTGACTGGAGGGTTGAAAAAGGCTTTTATTCTGTAAAGTGACCCTACTTTTTATTGATGGTTTTGATCGATTGGTTTACATGTAGGTTGAATTTTAGGTTATTATCAATAATGACACCTAATAGTTTTGTAGAGGGGTCGGGGGAGATTATTGTGCCATCATTTGTATTTATGGTAAAGGTAAAAGCAGCAGACCTTTGTGTTGGTGAGAATAACAGCATTTTAGTTTTTTGGGGATTTAGTATCAGTCGACGTTCAGAGAGCCAGTTTTCTATAATATTAAAGGTGGACTGGGTAGCAGACCATAAATCTGTAGAAGATGTAGCTGAGCAAATCAGGGTGGAGTCGTCAGCATATTGGATACAGCTGACATTTGGGATGACAGTATACAAGTCATTAATAAAGATGGAAAACAGTAGGGGCCCTAGTATGTAGCCTTGTGGTACTCCAAGGGTGTTAGGTAGTAGATTAGAGAGCTTGTTCTGCCAAAGAACAGCCTGCTGTCTCCCATTGAGGTAGGATTTAAACCATTGAAGGGCTTTAGAATCTAGACAGAAAGTTTGCAGGGTGTGAATCAAAAGTTGGTGGTCAACCATGTCAAATGCCTTGAAAAGATCCAAGAAGAGGGCTGGGGATATGTGATTATTGTTACGGTTATTGTTTATGGTATTGGTAAAAGCTAGTAGGTCTGAAGTAGTGCTGTGGTGTGGATGGAAGCCATGTTGGGTATCTGTCATGAGGTGATTCTGGATTAGGTGGTGCATGAGTTGTGTGTGTATACATTTTTCCATAATCTTTCCAAGTGGAGAAAGTATAACTACTGGTCTATAATTGGAGCATTCAGTGGAGGAGCCTCCTTTATGTAGTGGGATTATGTAGGATGTTTTCCAAATGGTGGGAATTTTAGCCTCTGCTATGGTACGATTAACTAGTATTGATACTGGGTAGGCAATAGCATAAACTGATTTTTGAAGGTACTCGTCAGGGAGTTGATCAACGGAGAGTGTGGTGGGCTTTCATTTTTTGATCAAGGTACGGATAAGTGATGCATACACTGGTTGGAAGCTGAATGAGTGTAGGTTCATAGGGATGGTACTATCAGGGCCAAGGGAGCTAGGAGGTAATTGGATAGCTAGGGCTTGAATTGTCTCAGTAAAGAAATGGTTAAAACTATCTGAAACATCCTCTGGGGTTTATCAATGGTAGCAGCAGGGATAGGGGTAGAAGTTTTTCCAGGATGAAGTAGATTATTCAGACCTGCCCAGAACTTCTGAGGATTGTTCTGGTTTGCTTTCTGTAAATTACAATAGTATTGTTTTTTTGTCTTGTAAAATGGATTTTATAGTTTCATTCCTAGCTTTCCTGTATTTAACATGATCTTGGGGGTCTTTAGTAGGGCACCATAGAGCCCAAAATTTGTTTCTATTGGTAATTTTTAGTCTCGACTCTTTAGAAAGCCATGGAATAGTTTTTGCTTTTGTTCTCTTTGAACGGGCAGGTGCATGCAAATCAAGGATTTCAAGAAAATTGTTGTTAAAATATGCAACTGCCTCCTCTAAGGGGAGGTGTTTTAGAATAGACCAGTTACAGGAGTTAAGTTCCTGTTGGAATTTGGCAGGGTCAAAGTCTTTTTTGTTTCTGACTTTTCTGAGTAAGCGTTGTTGGGGATTAATGGCTTTTTGCTTAACTATATAAGTGAGAAGGTGGTCGCTTACGTCATCGGGGAGGGTACCAGCGGTGTACAGTTGGGGGTTACTATTTTTGAGTACCCAGTTGAGTATGCTTTCTTTTTGGTTGGGCTTACCTAGCCTGGTAGGGGTGGTTATGATTTGTGTAAATGCATGCAGGTTAATAGGGCTAGATGGGGATTCTGTGGAACAGGTGCTCCAGTCTATGTTAAAATCTCCGAGTAGTAGGGTTTCTTGAGGGTAATGACAAGATAGCCATTATAGGGTATCTTCAAGTGTGGCTATATTGTTACCTGGCGGAATATATATGCAGATGATGTTGATGCATATACTTTTGTTAAGTTGCAATGTAGTGGCAAGAATTTTGGAGTTATTAATCTGAGATGGTTGAGTAACATCTATGGTCACATTCAACTCAGATTTGTAGAGTATAGCTACCCCACCCCCCTTCCTGAAAACACGATCCAGCCTGTGTATGTTATAGCCAGGTGGTAATACATAATTGTTGGTAGTGTTAGGTTTTAAGCAGGTTTCAGATAGACAGAGAATCTCAGGGGAGTGGACACCCAGGAGTGCATGCAGGTCATGTACCTTGTTATTAATACTTCTAATGTTGAGATGACAGACCAGGAGAGAGTTAGTTGGTCTATTGATTATAGTTTTATAGCTTAGGTTACAAGTAGAGGGGGTGTATATATTAGAAGTGGATGAGCCAGGGTTAGAGTGAATATCACCACCAAGTATTAGGCTAGGTCTGTGCTTAGTGATAAGCTTCAGTAATTTGTTTATAAGTTTGTAGTATTGTCTAGGTCTAGGGCTAATGTGCTATGGGGTTGATATGCTGAAAGAGTGAACAAGATGTTGAGTTGCACCCATTATTATTAGCATGGCTGAAGGTGGGATGGTTTACAGCTGGGGTGATAGTATGGCCTTTTGTGTACTGATAACCAATGAGAAACTGGTTTTCATACAAGGTGAGTAAATAAGTGGCCAGAAGAATGGGTAGTAAAGAAGAGTATAGCATTATGAGATTAGGAGTGTAGTAGTTAGGATCTGTTAGTTGCATGGCACAACAGCAGAAGATCTGATGGTAAATTTAGAGGTAACAGAGTGGGTGAAGAAAATATGTTAGGTGAAAGCTGATAAGATGTTATAACGGGGGTGTGGTTGAGTAACTATAAATTAAGTGGTACTGGGGGTGGTTGGGAATTGGGGGAAGGGAGAGCCACGGAGCGAGCCCGAGCAGAGTGAGGGTGAGCGGAGCAGGGCTAACAGTGACTGCAAGTATTTTCTTAGGCTTCTTGGAGCCGTGTGGTATGTATTTAGTGTTAACCTACTGGCTGTGTTTTTAAACTGTATTTTTAAACTATATTTTACACTGTTATACACTATGTTTTAAACTGTATTTTATACTCTTGCAGGGTATTTGCTAGCTGTAGGTTATGAGTTTAGAGTGTACTTTTCAGAGCTTTAGGTGGGAGCATCAGGTCATTCAGTTACACACAAAAAACAGTAAAAAAAATCCATACAGTGAAGAAACTTACACTGAGTCACACCAGGTCAGCCAAGGGGGGAAGAGAGAGTGAAATCCTAAGCACTAGATTTGAAATGATGCCTGTACTAAGTTGTAGCAGTTTAACCTGTATGAGTAAAGAGGGGGGTGAGGGAAAAGAGAAGGCAGTAGGAGTGGTTAGAGGAATACCTTGATTGACTCAAGACACCACACCAGAGGTAAGTTGAATGTAAGGGCCTAAAATCTGCACTCAGCACTTTAATGTTACTTGCACTCAGCACTTTAATTTTGCTTATGTTTCGCATGAAAAACAGACCAACAGTATACAATTTTGAGAATTTTTACAAAGGTTACTTGTTCAAATGTCAGACAAGTAAGTAAAACTTTCAACAGGAATCTATGTCTGAGTGTTAGAAAGCCAGAAAGGTACAAGGTATACCTGTAAAAATTAGGGTCAGAGAGACAAATGTAAGAGTCAGTGTACTTTATTTACAGGGAAAGGAGGCAAACACTCAAGTAGAAATGAGCCCTAACGCTGACCAAAATGGTGACTTGCTTAATTACAGCACTGTAAGAGAAAGCGTAACAAAAGCTTTTTATATGTGTAACCTACTCTGATTAATTGCTGGGAGAAACAGTTTTTGTTGTGGTGGCCAATTGCAATCCTCTAGACACAGATATGCAGGAGCTGCAGTATGTTATTGTAGGTAAATGTGAAGTTCAATCTGACTAATTGCTGGGAGAAACAGTTTTTGTTGCAGTGGCCATTTGCAATCCTGTAGACACCATTATGCAGGAGCTGCAGCATGTTAGTGTAGGTAAATGTGAAGTGCAATCTGATTAATTGCATAGTAGTTTGTTGCATAACTAACTCCAGAGCAGCTGGCAGTCAAAGACACATAATATCTCAGGGTTGAGTAGGTTTGTATTTAGTACACAAATTGTGGGGCAAAGTTGCCTTTGTGATGGGATTGACTAATGATTTAGGCAATGAAGGAGCTGATTGAAGGGAAGAGTGGGTGGATCGTACTTGCTTGCCCATCCTGGGGTGATAGAAGTGGTCTAGCCTGCTGCAAAGCTGGCACCTACTTTACAGAGAGATGCACTGCATACAGCTTATAAGCCATGGATATGCTGGTGTGTCTTCCAAAGCTGAATCCACAAACTAACCTTTAAGGAGGTTGTGCAGGAATGCACCTGCCCACAGGAAAATGCATAGCAAGCCATCAAGTCTGTGACTATGTCCGTTAGCCACTGGGGGAAGAGCTAAAACACCCTGATTGGCTTCCTAGATGGTTATCTCCCATGAACAGCCCTCTCCCCTGTGCAACACATGGGCCACTTGGGCCACAGGAAAGGTGGTGGCTGACAAGCAGTGGGAAGAGGGAACACACGTACATGCACACAGAAAAAGTTATTGGCCTAGAATATATTCTTTGTGCCCATCTAAACTCACTTGCAAAAGTATGCCAAATTCACATTGTGACAGTTTGTATGCAGTTAATCTTTTAAATTATTTCAGTACCACGGTAATGGTAGAAGATGTAGTAAACAACTAAATAAGCTGTTTTACTGCTGATCAGTGAGTGGTGAACATCGCTAGACATATGCTTACCTAAGACATGTTAGGATTATGTCAGGATTTCCTTTGGTTATAAATAGCTTAATAAACTGCTTACAGTAAGAGCATTTTTTATATGGGTTGTTTAGTGGCATAGATTTCCGACTTTGTAATACTCATGGGATGCTGTTGGGGAGCAAGGTAGAAATTATTCTTCATTCATGTATGAACAGTAATGTGTGATCATGTTGATCTGACAGGAGTTTGTCCATCCTCTGTAACTTGCAAGACTATGGTAGCAGGCATTATCACTCACCTAATCAGATTTTCCCAGGCTGTTTGGTATTACCCCTTGTCCCATTATTCACCATGCTGCCCTCCCTCCCTAGCTGTTCATTGCCATAAAAATTACTAGAACAATTTTCCAATGGTCCCAGGTTGCTGTTTCTAATTTGTTGAATAAAGTTGTCATGAGTGATCCAGTTCTCCAAAATATCCTGACATTTCTTGTTACTGATTAATGCTTTCTGTAGTATTTTTTTTTGTTTATTTGTGTTGGTAGCGGGATTGTCCAGAGGATATGCCAAGTGGCTGCTCCCTCCAGCATCCAACTGACCTATTCTTTCCTTCACCATGGCAAAAGTCTTCTGGCCCATTCATTCTGCAATGATGGTGAAAAATCTGATGTTAGGGAGATGGCCAGTCTACTGATTTTATAGATTGTCCTCTCCCCACACTCTCTGCTGCTTGCATGTCCAAAAAACTGCTGCTGTTAGGAGGTATATGTATGCATGCTACCATGCATGTGCAATGGCCCAGCTGTGCAGCTTGGGCATGCTAGGTTCTTGCAGCAGGCAGAATACTTGCAGTCCTACAGGTGTCTGCTGTATGGGTAGCCTAGCTGCCTGCTTCCCACTCCAGTGGGTGAGCTGGTGTCAGGCACATACTACCATCCATTGCCACCTGACCCTTCTATTGCCTATGTCACTAGCAACATGGGGGGTGGGGGTCATTTGGGGTGGAAATTAAGGCTTTATTCCTCTACATCATAAAACTGGTTTCTGTGGTATTTTCTTTTTTTTCAGATATTTTTATTTTTCTTCTTCTCTTGTTTTGTTTGCGTATTTCAATTCCAGTCATTTTACAAGCCACAATACAGTTATGTTATAGAAGTGTCACAGTCATATTTAGGTACATCTTGTTGCAAGAGAATTTTCAGTGTTACAACAAAGTACACAAAACATAGATAACACTCTATATACAATATATACGATTAGTGCTACAGAGAATCAACTTCTGTTTATTGTTTGTGTCACAGTACACATAGTATTCATAATTGCTACATATGAGGTTTGAATTTAACACACACTCATGAAAGAATGTGTCTTACGCCGTTTTCCCTTGTGGTATTTTCTTGAGATTATTCTTGAATTTTCCTGTCACATTTATTTTCTGTTCTGGGCCTAGGCACAACTTAATTATTAATTAGCTTTTTTTCTCTAGTCCTCTATTGCTTTTTAAAGTTTTTTTTTAAACTTCTTGTTCTTGCTTTTAGTATTAATGGAAGTCTGTTTCTCTTTGTTTTCATTGGTGCTCATTTTTTTGCAGTCTGGTGTTTTCTAATACCTTTTAGCCCTTAGTTTGTGAGTCCTTGTTTTTTTTTTTTTTTTATGCCAGGGTTCTGTTTCTGTCTTGTTTTATGCAGTTTCCTCTTAACTTATTACAGAAGCTGTTGTGTTTGCTGCAGTTTTGAGATTATTCTTCCATCTACTGTATTAGGTGGCCACA
The DNA here is from genome assembly GCF_019279795.1 of Protopterus annectens. Taxonomy (NCBI): domain Eukaryota; kingdom Metazoa; phylum Chordata; order Ceratodontiformes; family Protopteridae; genus Protopterus; species Protopterus annectens. The sequence continues at coordinate 612,653,109 of NC_056725.1, forward strand.
TTTGTATCAATATGATGCATGCTTTCAGATTCAAAAATGGCTGCACTCTGAAGAGCAGGTTGATTAGAGCTCTACCAGTGTGAAAAAGAAAAGATAATTAAAGAGGCCAGTGGAAGCTGACAATATGGGTAAAATTCATTTACTGCCTGGATGTCAGCAAAGCTGAAATGTAGAGAAGGTACGAGAAAATAAACTAGAAAAAGGAGAAGAAAAAATTCTGGGGAGGAACAGTCTTGCTGTTCAAAAAAAGGCAGTTCACACTTCAGCTTTGGTATAAGAGATGGCTTCCAGTAATTAAAGGCTAAAATACACTACATTTAGAGAAGTTATGCAAAAGGGAAAAATATTAACTAGTGGGGACACCAGAGTGTTTGTAGAAAATGATTATTCACAGTGCATCAGGCAGATGAGAATTGAGTTTATCCCTTCAATCAGGGGATGTTAAGAGGTATGTGATAGTCAAGTTGCTATATCCACTGTGTTTAGAATACTTTCTTCTGGAGTATCAAAGACATCCTTGGATGCAGAACAGGCTTTGGAGGAGATAAACTTTTTTTTTAATCAAGTAGAGCGAGCGAGACAACAGGCTTCTCATTCTACTGACAGTAGCAGTCCTTAGAGAGAACTTGCCAGTAAATAAGCAGAGCAAGCGAGACAACAACCTTCTCATTCTACTGACATTACCAGTCCGTAGAGAGAACTTGCCAGTAAATAACATGGCTACAGAAAAAGCCCAAGATCTGAGTACCTTGGTCTTGAACCAAAGAAAGTGTTGGTGGTCAAGATGGTGGTCAAGATGTGAGGAAGAAGACTAACAATAATGTTAATGTAGGAAATAAATTTATGGTGCCCTCCCTCCCCAGCCTACTGTTATGCATGTGTTGTCTAATGAGTTTGTGCTGCAGACAAGGGGGAAACATGAAAACATTTTCCTTTTGTGAGCAAACTAGAAAATACAAAGCATGTAAAATAGCTCTTCTCAATTGCTAGGAAACTATTTCAAGCATTTGTAAAACAATTAACCTTTTTTTTCTGTCCACTAGCAAATTTCTGCAGTGAGAGATGGTCTGGCTGCAGGTGCAGGCAGTTACTCAGGAAATTACTGAACTATGAACTCTGAAGCATTTGTATGAGAAACACTATAATTAGTATTTAGTGGCGCTAAAAAGCAGTTCATTAAAAATAAATGAAGTCTGATACATTGAAGGGAATACTTTTTGCAAGTTGGAATCCTGGCTGCATTTTGCACTTTAGTATAAAACATAACTGTGCATAGTCAAGTTTATTCATGTAAGGGTAGCTAGTGCACTTTCTTAAGGCTAAAAGTCAATAAACTATGAGCATGCAAGTTATTCACATCTCTGAGGGGAATAGAGATCGGACCAGAATGAATGATATCTGTACAAGATGGAGCACAAGATCTTACATGAGTTTCAGCATGAGAAAGATAAATCCTGTGGGGGTGGCTGTCAATTTGGGACAACTGCCCCTACATGGCGGGTAACTTCTCTTTTTTGGAAAGTATATATAGTCTTGTGTGTTTACTGATTGTTGTAAAGGGGGGTTGGGTTTAAAAACAAAAGTATGCATTTTTTTATTTCTTGAGTTTTTCATTAAAGCAGAAATTCTGGGGAAAATGTTACATGGGCTCAGGGATGAGAGACTGCAGCTTCATACAAGACCAGCTTGCCAAACATTGTGTGTTTTTAAGATTTCATGTAGAATATGTGAATGTCATAGCTTCTTATAATAGTAACTGCCTTAGCAATTAAATAATGGAATGTAAATTGCATTGTAGGCATGAACACGAGTCAGTGTATTGCCTCTGGGGTCCAGTTGGTTAGCACTTTGGGCTGTTAACTGAAAGGTTGATGGTTTAAGCCCACCAAGGGATAATACTTTATTGACCTGTCAGTTGAGAAGACTAGTGCTTTATCTTGTTAATGAGTTGTTTCCTGTTCCAAAGGTACAGGGTTTGAATCTTCCCACCTTCATTTGCCTAATATGTGACCATGATCAAGTCACTTAACCAGACAGCACTTTGGGCCAATTGGGTTAGACCTCTTAATGGTCTTTTGGACTGCATGCCTAGTAACTAGTTATGAATTATATTAGGAAGTGTAAGATGCAAATAGCAGTGTTGCAGGAAATGCTGTTTAGTAGAAATTAGCATAGCAGATTTGGTAAAGAAAGGATTTCAGAACGGTTATTCTGCAGAGTATCAGGGACAAATGAAAAGGAAAGTAATGTTCTGGGTATTTGTGAGGGGGGCTCCAGTAGTGATAGAGGAAAAGACGTGGGAGTGGATGTGTGATAGTAAGGGGGTTATTGGTAGAGGAGGAAGATTACACTGGCAAGTATTTATATTCCACCTAAATCCACTATTTTGGAACTTTAAGTTTTGACAGAAATAATCAGTTTTCAACAGGGAATATTATTTATCTTGGAATGTCAGTGGAGTGGAAACCATGGTAAAGAAAGAAAAATCCTTGGAAATATTAGGAGAACCAGAACACATTTCCTGGCCGTGCAGTAAACTCAGACTAACTCAAAAACATCGCAAAGCACTAAAGAGGGGGATATAATCTAATAGCAAGGGTCTTCTGGGAGAATAAGAAGCAGAGAGGGACAGCTACATTAATACAGAGGACAGTCCCATTTGAAATAGAAGATTAGAGAATAAAAGAGGAAGGCACTCAGGGATCAAGGGATCATTAGAGGAAAGAAAGTATACAGTAATGGAAACACTCTATGTATGCCGTCATAAACAGCAAAATCAGTTCTGAAAGAAATTTTGAGGGAGATCTTAAGATTTCAGGAAGGTGTAGGACTAGTTATAGGTGATTAGAATATAACAGCTAGCAGAAGCCAAGCAGACAGGCAGTTAATAAAATGAAAATTAACAAAAGAAGGGAAATTACTTTGATACATGGGAAATAGATAGCTGGAGAGGAGATATGGGGTGAAAAGTATACATACTGTTCAAGGCATAAATGCTAGTCAAGAATAGATGGTGAATACATTATGACAGAGTGCAAGCAGTTAGTGAAGGCAGCAGAGATGAACTCCATCACTATAATGGATCATGTCATAATAGGATTAATTAGTCGGATCGAGAGGCAAGTGAGGCTAGAAAAGCACTGGAGCTTCACTACATGCCTGACAGGGAGGGAAGAGGAAGACGTTTGGATAAAAAGGAAATGGAATAGGTTATTGGAAAAGACAGGGAAATGAATGGGAAGTTGTGGGATGAGAGGAAGAAACGTGTGGGGAATGATACAACAGTACCTGAGAAGGAATCAAAAATATATAGAGTGAAATAGAAAGGAGATGCCAAAAGAGTTGAAAGAACTGCAGAGTGAGAGAGGAGAAGGGGGGGGGGGGGTGTAGGTAGAAAAGGAAAAGAAATGGATATGAAAAAATCTTAACAAAAGCGGAAGGCAAGAGAATATGGAGGAAGAAGATGGCAGTAGAAGAACTATTCTTCAGTGATAGCCTAAAAGCAACTGAGGCTGTAGCTGCGATATTAAGACAGCAAAAGATTGTGACTGGGGTATATAAGATTAGTACAAAAGAAGAGGGAAAAGAGGAGATGTCATTGGAAGGAATACATAAGGAATTTAGAAGATATTAATAAGAGTTATATGTGGCACAGGCACAAGATGACAGAGTCAGAGAACTGAAGGAGGTATGGGAAGTGAAGGGGAAGTATAGACTAGAAAAGGCAGAAAAGAGGTTGACAATCCCGATAAAAACAGAGGATGTATCAAAAGCATGTAGGAAGATGGCAAAGGGAAGTCCCCAGGTAATGATGGAATACCCATAGAGGTATGGGAGCTAATAAAGGAAAGTGTGTGTGACTTTTTAACAGCAAATGAGAGAAATGCCCCCCCAACAGGTTCATGGAGAGAGGCTGTAGTAGTGGTGATTCAAAAGGAGGGTAAAGGACCTCTGTCTCTATATTCCTATTGACCGATGTCATTCTTAACCATGATTGTAAATGCAGCTCGAACACCTGTTTGGTCTCAATGTATAACTCTGGCTAGTATGTTCCCCATTTTATCTGATAATGGCAGTTAAAATGGGGAAAATACTAGCCAGATTTATACATCGAGACCAGATAGGTGGTTTATAGGGGGGTAGAGGACAACTTAATAAGAACTTTATTGATACTGCAAGATGCACAGGACAGGGGAGAGGAGCTAGCATTGATTTCTCTGGTTGCATAAAAAACATTTGATAGTGTCAGGAGGGGGTCTCAGAGGCTATGAGTACATTGGCCTTCCCAGAAGAGTGGCTGAGAATAATTAGAAATATGCATAACAGCATCACAGCTAGCATGAAAATTAGAGCAGGACTGTTACAGAAGATAGACATACAGAGAGGGAAAAGACAAAGGTATCTTTCTCCCTACTTTTGTTTGATATGTACATCGAGCCATTGACAGAGGAGATAAGGAAATCACATTTGCTGGGGGGGGGTAGAAAAAAAGGTGACGCTATATGCATATGATCTTTATTTCCACAGCACATCCAGATAAAGACTGGAATGTGCTTTGGGATATAGTGGGGAGATTTGGAAGAATAATTTTTGAAACAAGAAACATTTTTATCTCGTATGACATAGGCAGTCATGCATATATGTAAATGAAAACAAACCATATTGACATAATTTTAGTTGCAAACATTATATATCCCTTATAATCTATCTAGTCATTGTCATTCATACATTACATAGGTCATTCAAATCCTGCCTTCTCTTAAAGCTCGTTCCTCCTCTGCATGTATTGTCTCCACACTTCCCATTTTCTCTATGTAATTTGCTCCTACCCTTTTCTTAAGATCCTAATTCCATTTGTTTTATCTCTGTTGCTATATTCACTGCTTCTAGTACAGTTGGTTTACACTCTGATTTCCATTTTCTAGTAACTGTTTTTTGGCAGCCACCATAAGTATACTCAGAAAAACCTTACTATGTCTAGGCAATTCCAATTCTGTATCATAGCCCAAAAAATTATTTCCTTTGTTTCACCAATTTGCTTACCCAGTATGTCTGACAAAGTAGTCTGCAGGGAATATTTAAAATCTGCCAACTCATTACACTCCCAGTAAATATGTTCCCACTTACTTCTTTCTTCCCTATCACACCTCCAACACTAAGAAATATATTTTTTGTGTCTACAAAGGGTATAAAAATTCCTATGTAAACACTTCCAAGCAAAGATCCTAAATCTTGTAGACTTTGTTGCATACTTGGGAGACATAAATATATCCCACCATTGTTTCTTTGTGAATTGCTTATCCATTCTCTCCCCAATCCTTTCTAACCTCATGTGACAGATTCTTATTGCTGTCATGCAGTATTATGTATGCTGTACTAATTATTCCTTTTTTAACATCAGCTTCTGTTTTAGAGTCTACTAAAAACTCTTCCACTGCTGGTCTTTTACTTAGGAACCCCCTATTTATTTCTCTTTTCCTATACTTTGATATTAATCCTTGACAGGGAAGGGAATCTCTAGCCTTCAGTCCAAATAAATTCTTGGCCTTTTCCTATTCTGTTATTACCTTTCCCTGCCTAATTATTTACTCCCAATACCTTGGTTCCTTTGCCATTTTTTTTGCAATAAATACTAGACCCCTCTTGCTTATTTTCTGTATCCCTAATTGCAGTCATCCCTGTTGTTAGAATTTCCTTTCTCTATTCCCATATTGGCTTAGTTCTTGGAATACTTTCTGCTACTTAATGAATATAATATTCTGTATGGTTATTGTTATTCTCCTTAAGGATCTGCATCCAAAATCCAGTCTCTCTTTGTTTCCTGAGCTTTTCCCTTGTTTCATCATCATCACTTTCCACTTCATCTTACAGGTTTCTGCTTGTGCTATGTGTAGGAGCCTTAACTGTGTAACTCTGAAATACTCCATTCAGATTAGGTAATCCAAACCTCCTTGTTCCATTGGAAGAATCATCTTATCCCATTTGACTCTTGCTGTCTTCTCTTCCAAGATAAAATCCTTCAGCTCTTTATTAATTGCTATCCACAGATTCTCCTCTGGTTGATAAAAAATTGCCTGACCTGTGTATAAAACTAAAAGGACTAGAAACATTTTAACTGCTTGTATTTTGCTATCCATATCAATATAACAGAGCTTCCAATTTCTCAATTTTTGTAATATCTTTTGTTTAGTCTCTTAAGTTTATACCAACTAGAAAAGAATATGAAAGAATAGCCTTTTGAGCTATTAGAGATAAGCTAAGAAATATCTGTAAATTAAACGCCAATTAGTAGTAAAAAAACTTGTTGTGATCAAAATATCTTCACTTTTTCAAGTTCTTTGTACCAAAAAAATCTAGTTGCGATTAAAAATAGATTCACTTCTTAGTAGGAAAACAACAAATCTTTACTGGGTGAAACTTACATAAATAGAGTTATTGTGTCCCATAAGCACAGTGTTTATCTGACAATTTGTACAAGTTTCACCCAATAAAGATGTCTTGTTTTGCTACTAAGAAGTGAAGCTATTTTTAATCACAACAAGATTTGTTGCTTTGGTACAAAGAGTGTGAAAAAGTGAAGAAATTTTGATCACAAGTTTGTTTTTTACTACTGTTTGGCTTTTAGTTTACAAATATTTCTTACTACTATTGCGTGGTGTTTTAGCTTAGCTCGAATAGCTCAAAAGGCTATTTTTTCTAGTTGTTTTGACCTGAATATTTGGACCCTGTTCACTATCTGATGGTTTAAGCTAACTAAACTTCAGGGTGCTCACAGTGCTTAATTTTTAGTCTCTTAGGTTTGGAAGAGTATTAGGATACAAAGTAAACCAGGGAAAACCCCAAGCCGTAGTGGTTATCAACCAGAAAGAAGGAAAGGAGGGGAATGTGGGAAAGAGAATTAAATCATTTCAGAATATGGGTAGAAGAGAGAGTAGAAGAAAAAATGAGAAATACAGACAGTATGACATATGAGAAGACTAAGATTCAAATGCAGAACTGGAAAGGAATAATGATGAATATAGATAAGATAATACAAGTAATGAAAATGTGCATTGTGCCACAATTTCTATATTCTGAGCAGGTTTTCGGGCAGATACTGGAAAGCTGTATTCTGAAATAGATAAAGCAGTCATTGAGGGGATTTAATTGGAATGGAGGAAGACCAAGAGTGGCATGGCAAGAGTTGATGAAACTGGCGGAGAAGGGTGGGCTTGGAGCAGCTGATCTCAAACTGTGCATGGTTGCAAACATATTGAGGTTAGTTAATCTAGATTACAGGGCAAACTGGAAGTATATCTTAAAGGAAAAACAGAACATGTAAAGAAGGGGAAATATAATAGAAACTCTTTGGAAAACATCAGGGAGGAATTTAAAATTAGCATGGACAAGGTAAGCTCAAAAACTGTTCAATGCTCAATGGCAAATAATTGAGTGGAAAATATATAGTGGGATAAATTGACACCAACAGGGAAGCAGCGGCTTAGAGGTGGGGGAAAAAAAACAAAATAAAGTAAGGTATTGGCCTCAAATCTTGAAAGTGAACTGAATAAAGTGATGGGTGGATCTACAGGAGGAACAGTGACTAGAAGGCAGATTAGAGTAACATTACCATGAAGGAATTGCTGGATAGTGAAAGACAGATAAAAGGATGGGGAGTAAGACAGAAGAAACAGAAATGGTACAACTCGTAGGTTCATTGGTGAATACTAGACTAACTGCCCTGAAGGGCCATTTTAAGACTAGCTAATAACCTAAGGTCAGAATCAAACTTTGTGCTTTGTGAAAACCTTAACCATTATGCCAACCCCAGAGGCCCAAAGATTAGAAAGGAGGTCAACAAAAGTGTGAGAATAGGGAAGAACTGCTTTAAAGGCAGAGAGACTAAGAAGAAGACAGCAAGAGAGAGAATGAAAAAATGAACTGCAAGAGCAGTTGATGTCTTGAAACAGCATCATGTCAGCATGAGACAGAGAATATTTAACAAGTCTCATTTTCCAGGTTGTTTTGCCGTGGATGCTGTGTTTTAAGGTAACATGATGCAAGACATGTTGTATAGTTTTTGGTCCTTCCTTTCCCTTCTCCATCTTCTGCCATCTGCTTCCATCCCCTGCTGCCATGCTTACTTCTCACCCCCATCTCCCAGTGACTGAGGGCACTGGTAGAGTGAGAGATGTGGGTGTCATATAGTAGTTAGAAGATATGCTGACGTTTCTAAGACTTTCCAACTCCACCCATTGGCTTGACAGAGTGATGCAATACTGGACTGGTGTAGATGCATGCTTCCACATACCAATGATGTCCATCTGAAGTGTTGTATAGTCTTTGACTGGCTTACTGTCTCCAAAATTCCCAAAAATCCATTTTGCAAGAGCTGCATATCCAGTCTTCTAGATGGCTTTCCATCTTGAGACTGTGCTAACTTCCCTACTCCCCACAC